>NC_141041.1:29345681-29650454 GCF_052040795.2 Danio rerio | reverse complement strand
GAGAGAGGTGGACCCTTGGGTAGCTTGCTGGGGTCAGGGGCCCTTAGGTGGAGGGCAAGGGGGCACCCTGGGGCCTACACTGCAAGTCCAGGGAGAGAGGTTGACCCCTGGGTAGCTTGCTGGGGTCAGAGGCCCCTAGGTGGAGGGCCAGGAGGCACAATGGGGCCTATACTGCTGGTCCAGGGAGAGAGGTGGACCCCTGTGTAGCTTGCTGGGTTCAGAAGCCCCTAGATGGAGGGCCAGGGGGCACCCTGGGGCATATTCTGCAAGATCAGGGAGAGAGGTGGACCCCTGGGTAGCTTGCTGGGGTCAGAGACCCCTAGGTGGAGGGCAAGGGGGCACCCTGGGGCCTCCACTGCAAGTCCAGGGAGAGAGGTGGACCCCTGGGTAGCTTGCTGGGGTCATAGGCCCCTAAGTGGAGTGCCAGGGGCACCCTGGGGCCTATACTGCAAGTCCAGGGAGAGAGGTGGAGCCCTGGGTAGCTTGCTGGGGTCAGGGGCCCTTAGGTGGAGGGCCAGGTGGCACACTGGTGCCTATAATGCAAGTCCAGGAAGATAGGTGGACCCCTGGGAAGCTAGCTGGGGTCAGAGGCCCCTAGGTGGAGGGCCAGGGGGCATCCTGGGGCCTACACTGCAAGTCCAGGGATAGACACGGACCCCTGGGTAGCTTGCTGGGGTCAGGGGCACCTAGATGGAGGGCCAGGGGTAACCCTGGGGCCTATACTGCAAGTCCAGGGAGAGAGGTGGACCCCTGGTTAGTTTGCTGGGCTCATGGGCCCTTACGTGGAGGGCCAGGGGCACCCTGGGGCCTATACTGCAAGTCCAGGGAGAGAGGTGGACCCCTGGGTAGCTTGCTCGGGTCAGGATCCCTTAGGTGGAGGGCAAGGGGGCACCCTGGTGCCTACACTGCATGTCCAGGGAGAGAGGTGGACCCCTGGGAAGCTTGCTGGGGTCAGGGGCCCTTAGGTGGAGGGCCAGGGGGCCCCTGGGGCCTATACTGCAAGTCCAGGAAGAGATGTGGACCCCTGGGTAGCTTGCTGGGGTCAGGGGCCCTTAGGTGGAGGGCAAGGGGGCACCCTGGGGCCTACACTGCAAGTCCAGGGAGAGAGGTGGACCCCTGGGTAGCTTACTGGGGTCAGAGGCCCTTAGGTGGAGGGCCAGGGGGCACCCTGGGGCCTACACTGCAAGTCCAGGGAGAGAGGTGGACCCCTGGGTAGCTTGCTGGGGTCAGAGGCCCCTAGGTGGAGGGCCAGGAGGCACAATGGGGCCTATACTGCTGGTCCAGGGAGAGAGGTGGACCCCTGGGTAGCTTGCTGGGGTCAGGGGCCCTTAGGTGGAGGGCCAGGGGGCACCCTGGGGCCTACACTGCAAGTCCAGGGAGAGAGGTGGACCCCTGGGTAGCTTGCTGGGGTCAGAGGCCCCCAGGTGGAGGGCCAGGGGGCACCCTTGGGCCAACACTGCAAGTCCAGGGAAAGAGGTGGACCCCTGGGTAGCTTGCTGGGGTCAGAGACCCCTAGTTGGAGGGCAAGGGGGCACCCTGGGGCCTTTAATGGAAGTCCAGGGAGGGAAGTGGACCCTGGGTAGCCTGCTGGGGTCAGATTCCCTTAGGTGGAAGGCCAGGGTGCACCCTGGGGCCTATACTGCAAGTCCAGGGAGAGAGGTGGACCCCTGGGTAGCTTGCTGGGGTCAGGGGCCCTTAGGTGGAGGGCAAGGGGGCACCCTGGGGCCTACACTGCAAGTCCAGGGAGAGAGGTGGACCCCTGGGTAGCTTGCTGGGGTCAGAGGCCCCTAGGTGGAGGGCCAGGAGGCACAATGGGGCCTATACTGCTAGTCCAGGGAGAGAGGTGGACCCCTGGGTAGCTTGCTGGGGTCAGGGGCCCTTAGGTGGAGGGCAAGGGAGCACCCTGGGGCCTACACTGCAAGTCCAGGGAGAGAGGTGGACCCCTGGGTAGCTTGCTGGGGTCAGAGGCCCCCAGGTGGAGGGCCAGGGGGCACCCTTGGGCCTACACTGCAAGTCCAGGGAGAGAGGTGGACCCCTGGGTAGCTTGCTGGGGTCAGAGACCCCTAGTTGGAGGGCCAGGGGGCACCCTGGGGCCTTTAATGGAAGTCCAGGGAGGGAAGTGTACCCTGGGTAGCCTGCTGGGGTCAGATTCCTTTAGGTGGAAGGCCAGGGCGCACCCTGGGTCCTATACTGCAAGTCCAGGGAGAGAGGTGGACCCCTGGGTAGCTTGCTGGGGTCAGGGGCCCTTAGGTGGAGGGCCAGGTGCACCCTGGGGCCTATACTGCAAGTCCAGGAAGAGAGGTGGACCCCTGGGTAGCTTGCTGGGGTCAGAGGCCCCTAGGTGGAGGGCCAGGGGGCATCCTGGGGCCTACACTGCAAGTCCAGGGATAGACACGGAACCCTGGGTAGCTTGCTGGGGTCAGGGGCACCTAGATGGAGGGCCAGGGGTAACCCTGGGGCCTATACTGCAAGTCCATGGAGAGAGGTGGACCCCTGGTTAGTTTGCTGGGCTCATGGGCCCTTACGTGGAGGGCCAGGGGCACCCTGGGGCCTATATTGCAAGTCCAGGAAGAGCTGGTCCTCTTGGTAGCTTGCTTGGGTCAGAAGCCCCTTGGTGGGTGCAAGGGGGCACCCTGGGGCCTATACTGCAAGTCCAGAGAGAGAGGTGGACCCCTGGGTAGCTTGCTGGGGTAAGGGGCCCCTAGGAAGAGGGCCAGGGGGCACCCTGGGGCCTATACTGCAAGACCAGGGAGAGAGGTGGACCCCTGGGTAGCTTGCTGGGGTCAGGGGCCCTTAGGTGGAGGGCAAGGGGGCACCCTGGGGCCTACACTGCAAGTCCAGGGAGAGAGGTTGACCCCTGGGTAGCTTGCTGGGGTCAGAGGCCCCTAGGTGGAGGGCCAGGAGGCACAATGGGGCCTATACTGCTGGTCCAGGGAGAGATGTGGACCCCTGGGTAGCTTGCTGGGTTCAGAAGCCCCTAGATGGAGGGCCAGGGGGCACCCTGGGGCCTATACTGCAAGATCAGGGAGAGAGGTGGACCCCTGGGTAGCTTGCTGGGGTCAGAGACCCTTAGGTGGAGGGCAAGGGGGCACCCTGGGGCCTCCACTGCAAGTCCAGGGAGAGAGGTGGACCCCTGGGTAAATTGCTGGAGTCAGAGGCCCCCAGGTGGAGTGCCAAAGGGCACCCTTGGGCCTACACTGCAAGTCCAGGGAGAGAGGTGGACCCCTGGGTAGCTTGCCGGGGTCAGAGACCCCTAGTTGGAGGGCAAGGGGGCACCCTGGGGCCTTTAATGGAAGTCCAGGGAGGGAAGTGGACCCCTGGGTAGCTGGCTAGGGTCAGATTCCCCTAGGTGGAAGGCCAGGGCGCACCCTGGGGCCTATACTGCAAGTCCAGGGAGAGAGGTGGACCCCTGGGTAGCTTGCTAGGGTCAGGGGCCCTTAGGTGGAGGGCCAGAGGGCACCCTGGGGCCTATACTGCAAGTCCAGGAAAACATGTGGACCCCTGGGTAGCTTGCTGGGGTCATAGGCCCCTAAGTGGAGTGCCAGGGGCACCCTGGGGCCTATACTGCAAGTCCAGGGAGAGAGGTGGAGCCCTGGGTAGCTTGCTGGGGTCAGGGGCCCTTAGGTGGAGGGCCAGGTAACACCCTGGTGCCTATAATGCAAGTCCAGGAAGAGAGGTGGACCCCTGGGTAGCTTGCTGGGGTCAGAGGCCCCTAGGTGGAGGGCCAGGGGGCATCCTGGGGCCTACACTGCAAGTCCAGGGATAGACACGGACCCCTGGGTAGCTTGCTGGGGTCAGGGGCACCTAGATGGAGGGCCAGGGGTAACCCTGGGGCCTATACTGCAAGTCCAGGGAGAGAGGTGGACCCCTGGTTAGTTTGCTGGGCTCAAGGGCCCTTACGTGGAGGGCCAGGGGCACCCTGGGGCCTATACTGCAAGTCCAGGGAGAGAGCTGATTCTCTGGGTAGCTTGCTGGGGTCAAAAGCCCCTAGGTGGGGTGCAAGGGGGCACCCTGGGGCCTATACTGCAAGTCCAGGGAGAGAGGTGGACCCCTGGGTAGCTTGCTGGGGTAAGGGGCCCCTAGGAGGAGGGCCAGGGGGCACCCTGGGGCCTATACTGCAAGACCAGGGAGAGAGGTGGGCCCCTTGGTAGCTTGCTGGGGTCAGGGGCCCTTAGGTGGAGGGCCAGGTGCACCCTGGGGCCTTTAATGGAAGTCCAGGGAGGGAAGTGGATCCTGGGTAGCTTGCTGGGGTCATATTCCCCTAGGTGGAAGGCCAGTGTGCACCCTGGGGCCTATACTGCAAGTCCAGGGAGAGAGGTGGACCCCTGGGTAGCTTGCTGGTGTCAGGGGCACCTAGATGGAGGGCCAGGGGTAACCCTGGGGCCTATACTGCAAGTCCAGGGAGAGAGGTGGACCCCTGGTTAGTTTGCTGGACTCATGGGCCCTTAGGTGGGGGGCCAGGGGCACCCTGGGGCCTATACTGCAAGTCCAGGGAGAGAGCTGGTCCTCTGGGTAGCTTGCTGGGGTGGGGGCCCTTAGGTGGAGGGCAAGGGGGCACCCTAGGGCCTACACTGCAAGTCCAGGGAGAGAGTTGGACCCCTGGGTAGCTTGCTGGGGTCATGATCCCTTAGGTGGAGGGCAAGGGGGCACCCTGGGGCCTACACTGCATGTCCAGGGAGAGAGGTGGACCCCTGGGTAGCTTGCTGGGGTCAGAGGCCCTTAGGTGGAGGGCAAGGGGGCACCCTGGGGCCTACACTGCAAGTCCAGGGAGAGAGGTGGTCCCCTGGGTAGCTTGCTGGGATCAGAGGCCCTTAGGTGGAGGGCAAGGGGGCACCCTGGGGCCTACACTGCAAGTCCAGGGAGAGAGGTGGACCCCTGGGTAGCTTGCTGGGGTCAGAGGCCCCTAGGTGGAGGGCCAGGGGGCACCCTGGGGCCTATACTGCAAGATCAGGGAGAGAGGTGGACCCCTTGGTAGCTTGCTGGGGTCAGAGACCCCTAAGTGGAGGGCAAGGGGGCACTCTGGGGCCTCCACTGCAAGTCCAGGGAGAGAGGTGGACCCCTGAGTAGCTTGCTGGGGTCAGAGGCCCCCAGGTGGAAGGCCAGGGGGCACCCTTGGGCCTACACTGCAAGTCCAGGGAGAGAGGTGGACCCCTGGGTAATTTGCTGGGGTCAGAGACCGCTAGTTGGAGGGCAAGGGGGCACCCTGGGGCCTTTAATGGAAGTCCAAGGAGGGAAGTGGACCCTGGGTAGCCTGCTGGGGTCAGATTCCCTTAGGTGGAAGGCCAGGGCGCACCCTGGGGCCTATACTGCAAGTCCAGGGAGAGAGGTGGACCCCTGGGTAGCTTGCTGGGGTCAGGGGCCTTCGTTGGAGGGCCAGGGGCACCCTGGGGCCTATACTGCATGTCCAGGAAGAGAGGTGGACCCCTGGGTAGCTTGCTGGGGTCATAGGCCCCTAAGTGGAGTGCCAGGGGCACCCTGGGGCCTAAACTGCAAGTCCAGGGAGAGAGGTGGACCCCTGGGTAGCTTGCTGGGGTCAGGGGCCCTTAGGTGGAGGGCCAGGGGGCACCCTGGGGCCTACACTGCAAGTCCAGGGAGAGAGGTGGACCCCTGGGTAGCTTGCTGGGATCAGAGGCCCCTAGGTGGAGGGCCAGGTGGCACAATGGGGCCTATACTGCTGGTCCAGGGAGAGAGGTGGACCCCTGGGTAGCTTGCTGGGGTCAGGGGCCCTTAGGTGGAGGGCCAGGGGGCACCCTGGGGCCTACACTGCAAGTCCAGGGAGAGAGGTGGACCCCTGGGTAGCTTGCTGGGGTCAGAGGCCCCCAGGTGGAGGGCCAGGGGGCACCCTTGGGCCTACACTGCAAGTCCAGGGAGAGAGGTGGACCCCTGGGTAGCTTGCTGGGGTCAGAGACCCCTAGTTGGAGGGCCAGGGGCACCCTGGGGCCTTTTATGGAAGTCCAGGGAGGGAAGTGGACCCTGGGTAGCCTGCTGGGGTCAGATTCCCTTAGGTGGAAGGCCAGGGCGCACCCTGGGGCCTATACTGCAAGTCCAGGGAGAGAGGTGGACCCCTGGGTAGCTTGCTGGGGTCAGGGGCCCTTAGGTGGAGGGCCAGGTGCACCCTGGGGCCTATACTGCAAGTCCAGGGAGAGAGGTGGACCCCTGGGTAGCTTGCTCGGGTCAGGATCCCTTAGGTGGAGGGCAAGGGGGCACCCTGGGGCCTACACTGCATGTCCAGGGAGAGAGGTGGACCCCTGGGTAGCTTGCTGGGGTCAGGGGCCCTTAGGTGGAGGGCCAGGGGGCACCCTGGGGCCTATACTGCAAGTCCAGGAAGAGATGTGGACCCCTGGGTAGCTTGCTGGGGTCAGGGGCCCTTAGGTGGAGGGCAAGGGGGCACCCTGGGGCCTACACTGCAAGTCCAGGGAGAGAGGTGGACCCCTGGGTAGCTTACTGGGGTCAGAGGCCCTTAAGTGGAGGGCCAGGGGGCACCCTGGGGCCTACACTGCATGTCCAGGGAGAGAGGTGGACCTCTGGGTAGCTTGCTGGGGTCAGGGGCCCTTAGGTGGAGGGCCAGGGGGCACCCTGGGGCCTATACTGCAAGTCCAGGAAGAGATGTGGACCCCTGGGTAGCTTGCTGGGGTCAGGGGCCCTTAGGTGGAGGGCAAGGGGGCACCCTGGGGCCTACACTGCAAGTCCAGGGAGAGAGGTGGACCCCTGGGTAGCTTGCTGGGGTCAGAGGGCCCTAGGTGGAGGGCCAGGAGGCACAATGGGGCCTATACTGCTGGTCCAGGGAGAGAGGTGGACCCCTGGGTAGCTTGCTGGGGTCAGGGGCCCTTAGGTGGAGGGCCAGGGGGCACCCTGGGGCCTACACTGCAAGTCCAGGGAGAGAGGTGGACCCCTGGGTAGCTTGCTGGGGTCAGAGGCCCCCAGGTGGAGGGCCGGGGGGCACCCTTGGGCCTACACTGCAAGTCCAGGGAGAGAGGTGGACCCCTGGGTAGCTTGCTGGGGTCAGAGACCCCTAGTTGGAGGGCAAGGGGGCACCCTGGGGCCTATACTGCAAGTCCAGGGAGAGAGGTGGACCCCTGGGTAGCTTGCTGGGGTCAGAGGCCCTTAGGTGGAGGGCCAGGGGCACCCTGGGGCCTATACTGCATGTCCAGGAAGAGATGTGGACGCCTGGGTAGCTTGCTGGGGTCATAGGCCCCTAAGTGGAGTGCCAGGGGCACCCTGGGGCCTATACTGCAAGTCCAGGGAGAGAGGTGGACCCCTGGGTAGCTTGCTGGGGTCAGGGGCACTTAGGTGGAGGGCCAGGGGGCACCCTGGGGCCTACACTGCAAGTCCAGGTAGAGAAGTGGACCCCTGGGTAGCTTGCTGGGGTCAGAGGCCCCTAGGTGGAGGGCCAGGAGGCACAATGGGGCCTATACTGCTAGTCCAGGGAGAGAGGTGGACCCCTGGGTAGCTTGCTGGGGTCAGGGGCCCTTAGGTGGAGGGCAAGGGGGCACCCTGGGGCCTACACTGCAAGTCCAGGGAGAGAGGTGGACTCCTGGGTAGCTTGCTGGGGTCAGAGGCCCCCAGGTGGAGGGCCAGGGGGCACCCTTGGGCCTACACTGCAAGTCCAGGGAGAGAGGTGGACCCCTGGGTAGCTTGCTGGGGTCAGAGACCCCTAGTTGGAGGGCCAGGGGGCACCCTGGGGCCTTTAATGGAAGTCCAGGGAGGGAAGTGGACCCTGGGTAGCCTGCTGGGGTCAGATTCCCTTAGGTGGAAGGCCAGGGCGCACCCTGGGGCCTATACTGCAAGTCCAGGGAGAGAGGTGGACCCCTGGGTAGCTTGCTGGGGTCAGGGGCCCTTAGGTGGAGGGCCAGGTGCACCCTGGGGCCTATACTGCAAGTCCAGGAAGAGAGGTGGACCCCTGGGTAGCTTGCTGGGGTCAGACGCCCCTAGGTGGAGGGCCAGGGGGCATCCTGGGGCCTACACTGCAAGTCCAGGGATAGACACGGAACCCTGGGTAGCTTGCTGGGGTCAGGGGCACCTAGATGGAGGGCCAGGGGTAATCCTGGGGCCTATACTGCAAGTCCAGGGAGAGAGGTGGACCCCTCGTTAGTTTGCTGGGCTCATGGGCCCTTACGTGGAGGGCCAGGGGCACCCTGGGGCCTATATTGCAAGTCCAGGGAGAGAGCTGGTCCTCTTGGTAGCTTGCTTGGGTCAGAAGCCCCTAGGTGGGGTGCAAGGGGGCACCCTGGGGCCTATACTGCAAGTCCAGGGAGAGAGGTGGACCCCTGGGTAGCTTGCTGGGGTAAGGGGCCCCTAGGAAGAGGGCCAGGGGGCACCCTGGGGCCTATACTGCAAGACCAGGGAGAGAGGTGGACCCCTGGGTAGCTTGCTGGGGTCAGGGGCCCTTAGGTGGAGGGCAAGGGGGCACCCTGGGGCCTACACTGCAAGTACAGGGAGAGAGGTTGACCCCTGGGTAGCTTGCTGGGGTCAGAGGCCCCTAGGTGGAGGGCCAGGAGGCACAATGGGGCCTATAGTGCTGGTCCAGGGAGAGAGGTGGACCCCTGGGTAGCTTGCTGGGTTCAGAAGCCCCTAGATGGAGGGCCAGGGGGCACCCTGGGGCCTATCCTGCAAGATCAGGGAGAGAGGTGGACCCCTGGGTAGCTTGCTGGGGTCAGGGGTCCTTAGGTGGAGGGCAAGGGGGCACCCTGGGGCCTACACTGCAAGTCCAGGGAGAGAGGTGGACCCCTGGGTAGCTTGCTGGGGTCAGAGACCCCCAGGTGGAGGGCCAGGGGGCACCCTTGGGCCTACACTGCAAGTCCAGGGAGAGAGGTGGACCCCTGGGTAGCTTGCTGGGGTCAGAGACCCCTAGTTGGAGGGCCAGGGGGCACCCTGGGGCCTTTAATGGAAGTCCAGGGAGGGAAGTGGACCCTGGGTAGCCTGCTGGGGTCAGATTCCCTTAGGTGGAGGGCCAGGTGCACCCTGGGGCCTATACTGCAAGTCCAGGAAGAGAGGTGGACCGCTGGGTAGCTTGCTGGGGCCTACACTGCAAGTCCAGGGATAGACACGGAACCCTGGGTAGCTTGCTGGGGTCAGGGGCACCTAGATGGAGGGCCAGGGGTAACCCTGGGGCCTATACTGCAAGTCCAGGGAGAGAGGTGGACCCCTGGTTAGTTTGCTGGAATAATGGGCCCTTACGTGGAGGGCCAGGGGCACCCTGGGGAATATATTGCAAGTCCAGGGAGAGAGCTGGTCCTCTTGGTAGCTTGCTTGGGTCAGAAGCTCCTAGGTGGGGTGCAAGGGGGCACCCTGGGGCCTATACTGCAAGTCCAGGGAGAGAGGTGGACCCCTGGGTAGCTTGCTGGGGTAAGGGGCCCCTAGGAAGAGGGCCAGGGGGCACCCTGGGGCCTATACTGCAAGACCAGGGAGAGAGGTGGACCCCTGGGTAGCTTGCTGGGGTCAGGGGCCCTTAGGTGGAGGGCAAGGGGGCACCCTGGGGCCTCCACTGCAAGTCCAGGGAGAGAGGTGGACCCCTGGGTAGCTTGCTGGGGTCATAGGCCCCTAAGTGGAGTGCCAGGGGCACCCTGGGGCCTATACTGCAAGTCCAGGGAGAGAGGTGGACCCCTGTGTAGCTTGCTGGGTTCAGAAGCCCCTAGATGGAGGGCCAGGGGGCACCCTGGGGCATATTCTGCAAGATCAGGGAGAGAGGTGGACCCCTGGGTAGCTTGCTGGGGTCAGAGACCCCTAGGTGGAGGGCAAGGGGGCACCCTGGGGCCTCCACTGCAAGTCCAGGGAGAGAGGTGGACCCCTGGGTAGCTTGCTGGGGTCATAGGCCCCTAAGTGGAGTGCCAGGGGCACCCTGGGGCCTATACTGCAAGTCCAGGGAGAGAGGTGGAGCCCTGGGTAGCTTGCTGGGGTCAGGGGCCCTTAGGTGGAGGGCCAGGTGGCACACTGGTGCCTATAATGCAAGTCCAGGAAGATAGGTGGACCCCTGGGAAGCTAGCTGGGGTCAGAGGCCCCTAGGTGGAGGGCCAGGGGGCATCCTGGGGCCTACACTGCAAGTCCAGGGATAGACACGGACCCCTGGGTAGCTTGCTGGGGTCAGGGGCACCTAGATGGAGGGCCAGGGGTAACCCTGGGGCCTATACTGCAAGTCCAGGGAGAGAGGTGGACCCCTGGTTAGTTTGCTGGGCTCATGGGCCCTTACGTGGAGGGCCAGGGGCACCCTGGGGCCTATACTGCAAGTCCAGGGAGAGAGCTGATTCTCTGGGTAGCTTGCTGGGGTCAAAAGCCCCTAGGTGGGGTGCAAGGGGGCACCCTGGGGCCTATACTGCAAGTCCAGGGAGAGAGGTGGACCCCTGGGTAGCTTGCTGGGGTAAGGGGCCCCTAGGAGGAGGGCCAGGGGGCACCCTGGGGCCTATACTGCAAGACCAGGGAGAAAGGTGGACCCTGGGTAGCTTGCTGGGGTCATATTCCCCTAGGTGGAAGGCCAGTGTGCACCCTGGGGCCTATACTGCAAGTCCAGGGAGAGAGGTGGACCCCTGGGTAGCTTGCTGGTGTCAGGGGCACCTAGATGGAGGGCCAGGGGTAACCCTGGGGCCTATACTGCAAGTCCAGGGAGAGAGGTGGACCCCTGGTTAGTTTGCTGAACTCATGGGCCCTTAGGTGGAGGACCAGGGGCACCCTGGGGGATACACTGCAAGTCCAGGGAGAGAGCTGGTCCTCTGGGTAGCTTGCTGGGGTGGGGGGCCCTTAGGTGGAGGGCAAGGGGGCACCCTGAGCCTACACTGCAAGTCCAGGGAGAGAGGTGGACCCCTGGGTAGCTTGCTGGGGTCAGAGACCCCTAGGTGGAGGGCAAGGGGGCACTCTGGGGCCTCCACTGCAAGTCCAGGGAGAGAGGTGGACCCCTGGGTAGCTTGCTGGGGTCAGAGGCCCCCAGGTGGAAGGCCAGGGGGCACCCTTGGGCCTACACTGCAAGTCCAGGGAGAGAGGTGGACCCCTGGGTAGCTTGCTGGGGTCAGAGACCCCTAGTTGGAGGGCAAGGGGGCACCCTGGGGCCTTTAATGGAAGTCCAAGGAGGGAAGTGGACACTGGGTAGCCTGCTGGGTTCAGATTCCCTTAGGTGGAAGGCCAGGGGCACCCTGGGGCCTATACTGCAAGTCCAGGGAGAGAGGTGGACCCCTGGGAAGCTTGCTGGGGTCAGGGGCCCTTAGGTGGAGGGCCAGGGGGCACCCTGGGGCCTACACTGCAAGTCCAGGGAGAGAGGTGGACCCCTGGGTAGCTTGCTGGGGTCAGAGGCCCCTAGGTGGAGGGCCAGGTGGCACAATGGGGCCTATACTGCTGGTCCAGGGAGAGAGTAGGACCCCTGGGTAGCTTGCTGGGGTCAGGGGCCCTTAGGTGGAGGGCCAGGGGTCACCCTGGGGCCTACACTGCAAGTCCAGGGAGAGAGGTGGACCCCTGGGTAGCTTGCTGGGGTCAGAGGCCCCCAGGTGGAGGGCCAGGGGGCACCCTTGGGCCTACACTGCAAGTCCAGGGAGAGAGGTGGACCCCTGGGTAGCTTGCTGGGGTCAGAGACCCCTAGTTGGAGGGCCAGGTTTCACCCTGGGGCCTTTAATGGAAGTCCAGGGAGGGAAGTGGACCCTGGGTAGCCTGCTGGGGTCAGATTCCCTTAGGTGGAAGGCCACGGCGCACCCTGGGGCCTATACTGCAAGTCCAGGGAGAGAGGTGGACCCCTGGGTATCTTGCTGGGGTCAGGGGCGCTTAGGTGGAGGGCCAGATGCACCCTGGGGCCTACACTGCAAGTCCAGGGAGAGAGGTGGACCCCTGGGTAGCTTACTGGGGTCGGAGGCCCTTAGGTGGAGGGCCAGGGGGCACCCTGGGGCCTACACTGCAAGTCCAGGGAGAGAGGTGGACCCCTGGGTAGCTTGCTGGGGTCAGAGGCCCCTAGGTGGAGGACCAGGAGGCACAATGGGGCCTATACTGCTGGTCCAGGGAGAGAGGTAGACCCCTGGGTAGCTTGCTGGGGTCAGGGGCCCTTAGGTGGAGGGCAAGGGGGCACCCTGGGGCCTACACTGCAAGTCCAGGGAGAGAGGTGGACCCCTGGGTAGCTAGCTGGCGTCAGAGGCCCCCAGGTGGAGGGCCAGGGGGCACCCTGGGGCCTACACTGCAAGTCCAGGGAGAGAGGTGGACCCCTGGGTAGCTTGCTGGGGTCAGAGACCCCTAGTTGGAGGGCAAGGGGGCACCCTGGGGCCTTTAATGGAAGTCCAAGGAGGGAAGTGGACACTGGGTAGCCTGCTGGGGTCAGATTCCCTTAGGTGGAAGGCCAGGGCGCACCCTGGGGCCTATACTGCAAGTCCAGGGAGAGAGGTGGACCCCTGGGTAGCTTGCTGGGGTCATAGGCCCCTAAGTGGAGTGCCAGGGGCACCCTGGGGCCTATACTGCAAGTCCAGGGAGAGAGGTGGACCCCTGGGTAGCTTGCTGGGGTCAGGGGCCCTTAGGTGGAGGGCCAGGGGGCACCCTGGGGCCTACACTGCAAATCCAGGGAGAGAGGTGGACCCCTGGGTAGCTTGCTGGGGTCAGAGACCCCTAGTTGGAGGGCCAGGGGCACCCTGGGGCCTTTAATGGAAGTCCAGGGAGGGAAGTGGACCCTGGGTAGCCTGCTGGGGTCAGATTCCCTTAGGTGGAAGGCCACGGCGCACCCTGGGGCCTATACTGCAAGTCCAGGGAGAGAGGTGGACCCCTGGGTATCTTGCTGGGGTCAGGGGCGCTTAGGTGGAGGGCCAGATGCACCCTGGGGCCTACACTGCAAGTCCAGGGAGAGAGGTGGACCCCTGGGTAGCTTACTGGGGTCGGAGGCCCTTAGGTGGAGGGCCAGGGGGCACCCTGGGGCCTACACTGCAAGTCCAGGGAGAGAGGTGGACCCCTGGGTAGCTTGCTGGGGTCAGAGGCCCCTAGGTGGAGGGCCAGGAGGCACAATGGGGCCTATACTGCTGGTCCAGGGAGAGAGGTGGACCCCTGGGTAGCTTGCTGGGGTCAGGGGCCCTTAGGTGGAGGGCCAGGGGGCACCCTGGGGCCTACACTGCAAGTCCAGGGAGAGAGGTGGACCCCTGGGTAGCTAGCTGGCGTCAGAGGCCCCCAGGTGGAGGGCCAGGGGGCACCCTTGGGCCTACACTGCAAGTCCAGGGAGAGAGGTGGACCCCTGGGTAGCTTGCTGGGGTCAGAGACCCCTAGTTGGAGGGCAAGGGGGCACCCTGGGGCCTTTGATGGAAGTCCAGGGAGGGAAGTGGACCCTGGGTAGCCTGCTGGGGTCAGATTCCCTTAGGTGGAAGGCCAGGGTGCACCCAGGGGCCTACACTGCAAGTCCAGGGAGAGAGGTGGACCCCTGGGTAGCTAGCTGGCGTCAGAGGCCCCCAGGTGGAGGGCCAGGGGGCACCCTTGGGCCTACACTGCAAGTCCAGGGAGAGAGGTGGACCCCTGGGTAGCTTGCTGGGGTCAGAGACCCCTAGTTGGAGGGCAAGGGGGCACCCTGGGGCCTTTGATGGAAGTCCAGGGAGGGAAGTGGACCCTGGGTAGCCTGCTGGGGTCAGATTCCCTTAGGTGGAAGGCCAGGGTGCACCCAGGGGCCTACACTGCAAGTCCAGGGAGAGAGGTGGACCCCTGGGTAGCTTGCTGGGGTCAGAGGCCCCTAGGTGGAGGGCCAGGAGGCACAATGGGGCCTATACTGCTGGTCCAGGGAGAGAGGTGGACCCCTGGGTAGCTTGCTGGGGTCAGGGGCCCTTAGGTGGAGGGCCAGGGGGCACCCTGGGGCCTACACTGCAAGTCCAGGGAGAGAGGTGGACCCCTGGGTAGCTAGCTGGCGTCAGAGGCCCCCAGGTGGAGGGCCAGGGGGCACCCTTGGGCCTACACTGCAAGTCCAGGGAGAGAGGTGGACCCCTGGGTAGCTTGCTGGGGTCAGAGACCCCTAGTTGGAGGGCAAGGGGGCACCCTGGGGCCTTTGATGGAAGTCCAGGGAGGGAAGTGGACCCTGGGTAGCCTGCTGGGGTCAGATTCCCTTAGGTAGAAGGCCAGGGTGCACGCAGGGGCCTATACTGCATGTCCAGGAAGAGATGTGGACCCCTGGGTAGCTTGCTGGGGTCATAGGCCCCTAAGTGGAGTGCAAGGGGCACCCTGGGGCCTATACTGCAAGTCCAGGGAGAGAGGTGGACCCCTGGGTAGCTTGCTGGGGTCAGGGGCACTTAGGTGGAGGGCCAGGGGGCACCCTGGGGCCTACACTGCAAGTCCAGGTAGAGAGGTGGACCCCTGGGTAGCTTGCTGGGGTCAGAGGCCCCTAGGTGGAGGGCCAGGAGGCACAATGGGGCCTATACTGCTAGTCCAGGGAGAGAGGTGGACCCCTGGGTAGCTTGCTGGGGTCAGGGGCCCTTAGGTGGAGGGCAAGGGGGCACCCTGGGGCCTACACTGCAAGTCCAGGGAGAGAGGTGGACCCCTGGGTAGCTTGCTGGGGTCAGAGGCCCCCAGGTGGAGGGCCAGGGGGCACCCTTGGGCCTACACTGCAAGTCCAGGGAGAGAGGTGGACCCCTGGGTAGCTTGCTGGGGTCAGAGACCCCTAGTTGGAGGGCCAGGGGGCACCCTGGGGCCTTTAATGGAAGTCCAGGGAGGGAAGTGGACCCTGGGTAGCCTGCTGGGGTCAGATTCCCTTAGGTGGAAGGCCAAAGCGCACCCTGGGTCCTATACTGCAAGTCCAGGGAGAGAGGTGGACCCCTGGGTAGCTTGCTGGGGTCAGGGGCCCTTAGGTGGAGGGCCAGGTGCACCCTGGGGCCTATACTGCAAGTCCAGGAAGAGATGTGGACCCCTGGGTAGCTTGCTGGGCTCAGAGGCCCCCAGGTGGAGGGCCAGGGGGCACCCTTGGGCCTACACTGCAAGTCCAGGGAGAGAGGTGGACCCCTGGGTAGCTTGCTGGGGTCAGAGACCCCTAGTTGGAGGGCCAGGGGGCACCCTGGGGCCTTTAATGGAAGTCCAGGGAGGGAAGTTTACCCTGGGTAGCCTGCTGGGGTCAGATTCCCTTAGGTGGAAGGCCAGGGCGCACCCTGGGGCCTATACTGCAAGTCCAGGGAGAGAGGTGGACCCCTGGGTAGCTTGCTGGGGTCAGGGGCCCTTAGGTGGAGGGCCAGGTGCACCCTGGGGCCTATACTGCAAGTCCAGGAAGAGATGTGGACCCCTGGGTAGCTTGCTGGGGTCATAGGCCCCTAAGTGGAGTGCCAGGGGCACCCTGGGGCCTATACTGCAAGTCCAGGGAGAGAGGTGGACCCCTTGGTAGCTTGCTAGGGTCAGGATCCCTTAGGTGGAGGGCAAGGGGGCACCCTGGGGCCTACACTGCATGTCCAGGGAGAGAGGTGGACCCCTGGGTAGCTTGCTGGGGTCAGGGGCCCTTAGGTGGAGGGCCAGGTGGCACCCTGGGGCCTATACTGCAAGTCCAGGAAGAGATGTAGACCCCTGGGAAGCTTGCTGGGGTCAGGGGCCCTTAGGTGGAGGGCAAGGGGGCACCCTGGGGCCTACACTGCAAGTCCAGTGAGAGAGGTGGACCCCTTGGTAAATTGCTGGGGTCAGAGGCCCCCAGGTGGAGTGCCAAGGGGCACCTTTGGGCCTACACTGCAAGTCCAGGGAGAGAGGTGGACCCCTGGGTAGCTTGCTGGGGTCAGAGGCCCCTAGGTGGAGGGCCAGGGGGCACCCTGGGGCCTATACTGCAAGATCAGGGAGAGAGGTGGACCCCTTGGTAGCTTGCTGGGGTCAGAGACACCTAGGTGGAGGGCAAGGGGGCACTCTGGGGCCTCCACTGCAAGTCAGGGAGAGAGGTGGACCCCTGGGTAGCTTGCTGGGGTCAGGGGCCCTTAGGTGGAGGGCCAGGGGGCACCCTGGGGCCTACACTGCAAGTCCAGGGAGAGAGGTGGACCCCTGGGTAGCTTGCTGGGGTCAGAGGCCCCCAGGTGGAGGGCCAGGGGGCACCCTTGGGCCTACACTGCAAGTCCAGGGAGAGAGGTGGACCCCTGGGTAGTTTGCTGGGGTCAGAGACCCCTAGTTGGAGGGCCAGGGGCACCCTGGGGCCTTTTATGGAAGTCCAGGGAGGGAAGTGGACCCTGGGTAGCCTGCTGGGGTCAGATTCCCTTAGGTGGAAGGCCAGGGCGCACCCTGGGGCCTATACTGCAAGTCCAGGGAGAGAGATGGACCCCTGGGTAGCTTGCTGGGGTCAGGGGCCCTTAGGTGGAGGGCCAGGTGCACCCTGGGGCCTATACTGAAAGTCCAGGAAGAGATGTGGACCCCTGGGTAGCTTGCTGGGGTCATAGGCCCCTAAGTGGAGTGCCAGGGGCACCCTGGGGCATATACTGCAAGTCCAGGGAGAGAGGTGGACCCCTGGGTAGCTTGCTCGGGTCAGGATCCCTTAGGTGGAGGGCAAGGGGGCACCCAGGGGCCTACACTGCATGTCCAGGGAGAGAGGTGGACCCCTGGGTAGCTTGCTGGGGTCAGGGGCCCTTAGGTGAAGGGCCAGGGGGCACCCTGGGGCCTATACTGCAAGTCCAGGAAGAGATGTGGACCCCTGGGTAGCTTACTGGGGTCAGAGGCCCTTAGGTGGAGGGCCAGGGGGCACCCTGGGGCCTACACTGCAAGTCCAGGGAGAGAGGTGGACCCCTGGGTAGCTTGCTGGGGTCAGAGGCCCCTAGGTGGAGGGCCAGGAGGCACAATGGGGCCTATACTGCTGGTCCAGGGAGAGAGGTGGACCCCTGGGTAGCTTGCTGGGGTCAGGGGCCCTTAGGTGGAGGGCCAGGGGGCACCCTGGGGCCTACACTGCAAGTCCAGGGAGAGAGGTGGACCCCTGGGTAGCTTGCTGGGGTCAGAGGCCCCCAGGTGGAGGGCCAGGGGGCACCCTTGGGCCTACACTGCAAGTCCAGGGAGAGAGGTGGACCCCTGGGTAGCTTGCTAGGGTCAGAGACCCCTAGTTGGAGGGCAAGGGGGCACCCTGGGGCCTTTAATGGAAGTCCAGGGAGGGAAGTGGACCCTGGGTAGCCTGCTGAGGTCAGATTCCCTTAGGTGGAAGGCCAGGGTGCACCCTGGGGCCTATGCTGCAAGTCCAGGGAGAGAGGTGGACCCCTGGGTAGCTTGCTGGGGTCAGGGGCCCATAGGTGGAGGGCCAGGGGCACCCTGGGGCCTATACTGCATGTCCAGGAAGAGATGTGGACCCCTGGGTAGCTTGCTGGGGTCATAGGCCCCTAAGTGGAGTGCCAGGGGCACCCTGGGGCCTATACTGCAAGTCCAGGGAGAGAGGTGGACCCTTGGGTAGCTTGCTGGGGTCAGGGGCACTTAGGTGGAGGGCCAGGGGGCACCCTGGGGCCTACACTGCAAGTCCAGGGAGAGAGGTGGACCCCTGGGTAGCTTGCTGGGGTCAGAGGCCCCTAGGTGGAGGGCCAGGAGGCACAATGGGGCCTATACTGCTAGTCCAGGGAGAGAGGTGGACCCCTGGGTAGCTTGCTGGGGTCAGGGGCCCTTAGGTGGAGGGCAAGGGGGCACCCTGGGGCCTACACTGCAAGTCCAGGGAGAGAGGTGGACCCCTGGGTAGCTTGCTGGGGTCAGAGGCCCCCAGGTGGAGGGCCAGGGGGCACCCTTGGGCCTACACTGCAAGTCCAGGGAGAGAGGTGGACCCCTGGGTAGCTTGCTGGGGTCAGAGACCCCTAGTTGGAGGGCCAGGGGGCACCCTGGGGCCTTTAATGGAAGTCCAGGGAGGGAAGTGGACCCTGGGTAGCCTGCTGGGGTCAGATTCCCTTAGGTGGAAGGCCTGGGCGCACCCTGGGGCCTATACTGCAAGTCCAGGGAGAGAGGTGGACCCCTGGGTAGCTTGCTGGGGTCAGGGGCCCTTAGGTGGAGGGCCAGGTGCACCCTGGGGCCTATACTGCAAGTCCAGGAAGAGAGGTGGACCCCTGGGTAGCTTGCTGGGGTCAGAGGCCCCTAGGTGGAGGGCCGGGGGGCATCCTGGGGCCTACACTGCAAGTCCAGGGATAGACACGGAACCCTGGGTAGCTTTCTGGGGTCAGGGGCACCTAGATGGAGGGCCAGGGGTAACCCTGGGGCCTATACTGCAAGTCCAGGGAGAGAGGTGGACCCCTGGTTAGTTTGCTGGGCTCATGGGCCCTTACGTGGAGGGCCAGGGGCACCCTGGGGCCTATATTGCAAGTCCAGGGAGAGAGCTGGTCCTCTTGGTAGCTTGCTTGGGTCAGAAGCCCCTAGGTGGGGTGCAAGGGGGCACCCTGGGGCCTATACTGCAAGTCCAGGGAGAGAGGTGGACCCCTGGGTAGCTTGCTGGGGTAAGGGGCCCCTAGGAAGAGGGCCAGGGGGCACCCTGGGGCCTATACTGCAAGACCAGGGAGAGAGGTGGACCCCTGGGTAGCTTGCTGGGATCAGGGGCCCTTAGGTGGAGGGCAAGGGGGCACCCTGGGGCCTACACTGCAAGTCCAGGGAGAGAGGTTGACCCCTTAGTAGCTTGCTGGGGTCAGAGGCCCCTAGGTGGAGGGCCAGGAGGCACAATGGGGCCTATACTGCTGGTCCAGGGAGAGAGGTGGACCCCTGGGTAGCTTGCTGGGTTCAGAAGCCCCTAGATGGAGGGCCAGGGGGCACCCTGGGGCCTATACTGCAAGAACAGGGAGAGAGGTGGACCCCTGGGTAGCTTGCTGGGGTCAGAGACCCCTAGGTGGAGGGCAAGGGGGCACCCTGTGGCCTCCACTGCAAGTCCAGGGAGAGAGGTGGACCCCTGGGTAAATTGCTGGGGTCAGAGGCCCCCAGGTGGAGTGCCAAGGGGCACCCTTGGGCCTACACTGCAAGTCCAGGGAGAGAGGTGGACCCCTGGGTAGCTTGCTGGGGTCAGAGACCCCTAGTTGGAGGGCCAGGGGGCACCCTGGGGCCTTTAATGGAAGTCCAGGGAGGGAAGTGGACCCTGGGTAGCCTGCTGGGGTCAGATTCCCTTAGGTGGAAGGCCAGGGCGCACCCTGGGGCCTATACTGCAAGTCCAGGGAGAGAGGTGGACCCCTGGGTAGCTTGCTGGGGTCAGGGGCCCTTAGGTGGAGGGCCAGGTGCACCCTGGGGCCTATATTGCAAGTCCAGGAAGAGAGGTGGACCCCTGGGTAGCTTGCTGGGGTCAGAGGCCCCTAGGTGGAGGGCCGGGGGGCATCCTGGGGCCTACACTGCAAGTCCAGGGATAGACACGGAACCCTGGGTAGCTTGCTGGGGTCAGGGGCACCTAGATGGAGGGCCAGGGGTAACCCTGGGGCCTATACTGCAAGTCCAGGGAGAGAGGTGGACCCCTGGTTAGTTTGCTGGGCTCATGGGCCCTTACGTGGAGGGCCAGGGGCACCCTGGGGCCTATATTGCAAGTCCAGGGAGAGAGCTGGTCCTCTTGGTAGCTTGCTTGGGTCAGAAGCCCCTAGGTGGGGTGCAAGGGGGCACCCTGGGGCCTATACTGCAAGTCCAGGGAGAGAGGTGGACCCCTGGGTAGCTTGCTGGGGTAAGGGGCCCCTAGGAAGAGGGCTAGGGGGCACCCTGGGGCCTATACTGCAAGACCAGGGAGAGAGGTGGACCCCTGTGTAGCTTGCTGGGATCAGGGGCCCTTAGGTGGAGGGCAAGGGGGCACCCTGGGGCCTACACTGCAAGTCCAGGGAGAGAGTAGGACCCCTGAGTAGCTTGCTGGGGTCAGAGGCCCCTAGGTGGAGGGCCAGGAGGCACAATGGGGCCTATACTGCTGGTCCAGGGAGAGAGGTGGACCCCTGGGTAGCTTGCTGGGTTCAGAAGCCCCTAGATGGAGGGCCAGGGGGCACCCTGGGGTCTATACTGCAAGATCAGGGAGAGAGGTGGACCCCTGGGTAGCTTGCTGGGGTCAGAGACCCCTAGGTGGAGGGCAAGGGGGCACCCTGTGGCCTCCACTGCAAGTCCAGGGAGAGAGGTGGACCCCTGGGTAAATTGCTGGGGTCAGAGGCCCCCAGGTGGAGTGCCAAGGGGCACCCTTGGGCCTACACTGCAAGTCCAGGGAGAAAGGTGGACCCCTGGGTAGCTTGCCGGGGTCAGAGACCCCTAGTTGGAGGGCAAGGGGGCACCCTGGGGCCTTTAATGGAAGTCCAGGGAGGGAAGTGGACCCCTGGGTAGCTGGCTAGGGTCAGATTCCCCTAGAAGGAAGGCCAGGGCGCACCCTGGGGCCTATACTGCAAGTCCAGGGAGAGAGGTGGACCCCTGGGTAGCTTGCTAGGGTCAGGGGCCCTTAGGTGGAGGGCCAGAGGGCACCCTGGGGCCTATACTGCAAGTCCAGGAAAAGATGTGGACCCCTGGGTAGCTTGTTTGGGTCATAGGCCCCTAAGTGGAGTGCCAGGGGCACCCTGGGGCCTATACTGCAAGTCCAGGGAGAGAGGTGGTGCCCTGGGTAGCTTGCTGGGGTCAGGGGCCCTTAGGTGGAGGGCCAGGTGGCACCCTGGTGCCTATAATGCAAGTCCAGGAAGAGAGGTGGACCCCTGGGTAGCTAGCTGGGGTCAGAGGCCCCTAGGTGGAGGGCCAGGGGGCATCCTGGGGCCTACACTGCAAGTCCAGGGATAGACACGGACCCCTGGGTACCTTGCTGGGGTCAGGGGCACCTAGATGGAGGGCCAGGGGTAACCCTGGGGCCTATACTGCAAGTCCAGGGAGAGAGCTGATTCTCTGGGTAGCTTGCTGGGGTCATAGGCCCCTAAGTGGAGTGCCAGGGGCACCCTGGGGCCTATACTGCAAGTCCAGGGAGAGAGGTGGACCCCTGGGTAGCTTGCTGGGGTCAGGGGCCCTTAGGTGGAGGGCCAGGGGGCACGCTGGGGCCTACACTGCAAGTCCAGGGAGAGAGGTGGACCCCTGGGTAGCTTGCTGGGGTCAGAGGCCCCTAGGTGGAGGGCCAGGGGGCACCCTTGGGCCTACACTGCAAGTCCAGGGAGAGAGGTGGACCCCTGGGTAGCTTGCTGGGGTCAGAGACCCCTAGTTGGAGGGCCAGGGGCACCCTGGGGCCTTTTATGGAAGTCCAGGGAGGGAAGTGGACCCTGGGTAGCCTGCTGGGGTCAGATTCCCTTAGGTGGAATGCCAGGGCGCACCCTGGGGCCTATAATGCAAGTCCAGGGAGAGAGGTGGACCCCTGGGTATCTTGCTGGGGTCAGGGGCCCTTAGGTGTAGGGCCAGGTGCACCCTGGGGCCTATACTGCAAGTCCAGGAAGAGATGTGGACCCCTGGGTAGCTTGCTGGGGTCAGAGGCCCCTAAGTGGAGTGCCAGGGGCACCCTGGGGCCTATACTGCAAGTCCAGGGAGAGAGGTGGACCCCTGGGTAGCTTGCTCGGGTCAGGATCCCTTAGGTGGAGGGCAAGGGGGCACCCTGGGGCCTACACTGCAAGTCCAGGGAGAGAGGTGGACCCCTGGGTAGCTTGCTGGGGTCAGGGGCCCTTAGGTGGAGGGCCAGGTGCACCCTGGGGCCTATACTGCAAGTCCAGGAAAAGAGGTGGACCCCTGGGTAGCTTGCTGGGGTCAGAGGCCCCTAGGTGGAGGGCCAGGGGGCATCCTGGGGCCTACACTGCAACTCCAGGGATAGACACGGAACCCTGGGTAGCTTGCTGGGGTCAGGGGCACCTAGATGGAGGGCCAGGGGTAACCCTGGGGCCTATACTGCAAGTCCAGGGAGAGAGGTGGACCCCTGGTTAGTTTGCTGGGCTCATGGGCCCTTACGTGGAGGGCCAGGGGCACCCTGGGGCCTATATTGCAAGTCCAGGGAGAGAGCTGGTCCTCTTGGTAGCTTGCTTGGGTCAGAAGCCCCTAGGTGGGGTGCAAGGGGGCACCCTGGGGCCTATACTGCAAGTCCAGGGAGAGAGGTGGACCCCTGGGTAGCTTGCTGGGGTAAGGGGCCCCTAGGAAGAGGGCCAGGGGGCACCCTGGGGCCTATACTGCAAGACCAGGGAGAGAGGTGGACCCCTGGGTAGCTTGCTGGGGTCAGGGGCCCTTAGGTGGAGGGCAAGGGGGCACCCTGGGGCCTACACTGCATGTCCAGGGAGAGAGGTGGACCCCTGGGAAGCTTGCTGGGGTCAGGGGCCCTTAGGTGGAGGGCCAGGGGGCCCCTGGGGCCTATACTGCAAGTCCAGGAAGAGATGTGGACCCCTGGGTAGCTTGCTGGGGTCAGGGGCCCTTAGGTGGAGGGCAAGGGGGCACCCTGGGGCCTACACTGCAAGTCCAGGGAGAGAGGTGGACCCCTGGGTAGCTTACTGGGGTCAGAGGCCCTTAGGTGGAGGGCCAGGGGGCACCCTGGGGCCTACACTGCAAGTCCAGGGAGAGAGGTGGACCCCTGGGTAGCTTGCTGGGGTCAGAGGCCCCTAGGTGGAGGGCCAGGAGGCACAATGGGGCCTATACTGCTGGTCCAGGGAGAGAGGTGGACCCCTGGGTAGCTTGCTGGGGTCAGGGGCCCTTAGGTGGAGGGCCAGGGGGCACCCTGGGGCCTACACTGCAAGTCCAGGGAGAGAGGTGGACCCCTGGGTAGCTTGCTGGGGTCAGAGGCCCCCAGGTGGAGGGCCAGGGGGCACCCTTGGGCCTACACTGCAAGTCCAGGGAAAGAGGTGGACCCCTGGGTAGCTTGCTGGGGTCAGAGACCCCTAGTTGGAGGGCAAGGGGGCACCCTGGGGCCTTTAATGGAAGTCCAGGGAGGGAAGTGGACCCTGGGTAGCCTGCTGGGGTCAGATTCCCTTAGGTGGAAGGCCAGGGTGCACCCTGGGGCCTATACTGCAAGTCCAGGGAGAGAGGTGGACCCCTGGGTAGCTTGCTGGGGTCAGGGGCCCTTAGGTGGAGGGCCAGGGGCACCCTGGGGCCTATACTGCATGTCCAGGAAGAGATGTGGACCCCTGGGTAGCTTGCTGGGGTCATAGGCCCCTAAGTGGAGTGCCAGGGGCACCCTGGGGCCTATACTGCAAGTCCAGGGAGAGAGGTGAACCCCTGGGTAGCTTGCTGGGGTCAGGGGCACTTAGGTGGAGGGCCAGGGGGCACCCTGGGGCCTACACTGCAAGTCCAGGTAGAGAGGTGGACCCCTGGGTAGCTTGCTGGGGTCAGAGGCCCCTAGGTGGAGGGCCAGGAGGCACAATGGGGCCTATACTGCTAGTCCAGGGAGAGAGGTGGACCCCTGGGTAGCTTGCTGGGGTCAGGGGCCCTTAGGTGGAGGGCAAGGGGGCACCCTGGGGCCTACACTGCAAGTCCAGGGAGAGAGGTGGACCCCTGGGTAGCTTGCTGGGGTCAGAGGCCCCCAGGTGGAGGGCCAGGGGGCACCCTTGGGCCTACACTGCAAGTCCAGGGAGAGAGGTGGACCCCTGGGTAGCTTGCTGGGGTCAGAGACCCCTAGTTGGAGGGCCAGGGGGCACCCTGGGGCCTTTAATGGAAGTCCAGGGAGGGAAGTGTACCCTGGGTAGCCTGCTGGGGTCAGATTCCCTTAGGTGGAAGGCCAGGGCGCACCCTGGGTCCTATACTGCAAGTCCAGGGAGAGAGGTGGACCCCTGGGTAGCTTGCTGGGGTCAGGGGCCCTTAGGTGGAGGGCCAGGTGCACCCTGGGGCCTATACTGCAAGTCCAGGAAGAGAGGTGGACCCCTGGGTAGCTTGCTGGGGTCAGAGGCCCCTAGGTGGAGGGCCAGGGGGCATCCTGGGGCCTACACTGCAAGTCCAGGGATAGACACGGAACCCTGGGTAGCTTGCTGGGGTCAGGGGCACCTAGATGGAGGGCCAGGGGTAACCCTGGGGCCTATACTGCAAGTCCATGGAGAGAGGTGGACCCCTGGTTAGTTTGCTGGGCTCATGGGCCCTTACGTGGAGGGCCAGGGGCACCCTGGGGCCTATATTGCAAGTCCAGGGAGAGAGCTGGTCCTCTTGGTAGCTTGCTTGGGTCAGAAGCCCCTTGGTGGGTGCAAGGGGGCACCCTGGGGCCTATACTGCAAGTCCAGAGAGAGAGGTGGACCCCTGGGTAGCTTGCTGGGGTAAGGGGCCCCTAGGAAGAGGGCCAGGGGGCACCCTGGGGCCTATACTGCAAGACCAGGGAGAGAGGTGGACCCCTGGGTAGCTTGCTGGGGTCAGGGGCCCTTAGGTGGAGGGCAAGGGGGCACCCTGGGGCCTACACTGCAAGTCCAGGGAGAGAGGTTGACCCCTGGGTAGCTTGCTGGGGTCAGAGGCCCCTAGGTGGAGGGCCAGGAGGCACAATGGGGCCTATACTGCTGGTCCAGGGAGAGATGTGGACCCCTGGGTAGCTTGCTGGGTTCAGAAGCCCCTAGATGGAGGGCCAGGGGGCACCCTGGGGCCTATACTGCAAGATCAGGGAGAGAGGTGGACCCCTGGGTAGCTTGCTGGGGTCAGAGACCCTTAGGTGGAGGGCAAGGGGGCACCCTGGGGCCTCCACTGCAAGTCCAGGGAGAGAGGTGGACCCCTGGGTAAATTGCTGGAGTCAGAGGCCCCCAGGTGGAGTGCCAAGGGGCACCCTTGGGCCTACACTGCAAGTCCAGGGAGAGAGGTGGACCCCTGGGTAGCTTGCCGGGGTCAGAGACCCCTAGTTGGAGGGCAAGGGGGCACCCTGGGGCCTTTAATGGAAGTCCAGGGAGGGAAGTGGACCCCTGGGTAGCTGGCTAGGGTCAGATTCCCCTAGGTGGAAGGCCAGGGCGCACCCTGGGGCCTATACTGCAAGTCCAGGGAGAGAGGTGGACCCCTGGGTAGCTTGCTAGGGTCAGGGGCCCTTAGGTGGAGGGCCAGAGGGCACCCTGGGGCCTATACTGCAAGTCCAGGAAAAGATGTGGACCCCTGGGTAGCTTGCTGGGGTCATAGGCCCCTAAGTGGAGTGCCAGGGTCACCCTGGGGCCTATACTGCAAGTCCAGGGAGAGAGGTGGAGCCCTGGGTAGCTTGCTGGGGTCAGGGGCCCTTAGGTGGAGGGCCAGGTAACACCCTGGTGCCTATAATGCAAGTCCAGGAAGAGAGGTGGACCCCTGGGTAGCTTGCTGGGGTCAGAGGCCCCTAGGTGGAGGGCCAGGGGGCATCCTGGGGCCTACACTGCAAGTCCAGGGATAGACACGGACCCCTGGGTAGCTTGCTGGGGTCAGGGGCACCTAGATGGAGGGCCAGGGGTAACCCTGGGGCCTATACTGCAAGTCCAGGGAGAGAGGTGGACCCCTGGTTAGTTTGCTGGGCTCAAGGGCCCTTACGTGGAGGGCCAGGGGCACCCTGGGGCCTATACTGCAAGTCCAGGGAGAGAGCTGATTCTCTGGGTAGCTTGCTGGGGACAAAAGCCCCTAGGTGGGGTGCAAGGGGGCACCCTGGGGCCTATACTGCAAGTCCAGGGAGAGAGGTGGACCCCTGGGTAGCTTGCTGGGGTAAGGGGCCCCTAGGAGGAGGGCCAGGGGGCACCCTGGGGCCTATACTGCAAGACCAGGGAGAGAGGTGGGCCCCTTGGTAGCTTGCTGGGGTCAGGGGCCCTTAGGTGGAGGGCCAGGTGCACCCTGGGGCCTTTAATGGAAGTCCAGGGAGGGAAGTGGATCCTGGGTAGCTTGCTGGGGTCATATTCCCCTAGGTGGAAGGCCAGTGTGCACCCTGGGGCCTATACTGCAAGTCCAGGGAGAGAGGTGGACCCCTGGGTAGCTTGCTGGTGTCAGGGGCACCTAGATGGAGGGCCAGGGGTAACCCTGGGGCCTATACTGCAAGTCCAGGGAGAGAGGTGGACCCCTGGTTAGTTTGCTGGACTCATGGGCCCTTAGGTGGAGGGCCAGGGGCACCCTGGGGCCTATACTGCAAGTCCAGGGAGAGAGCTGGTCCTCTGGGTAGCTTGCTGGGGTGGGGGGCCCTTAGGTGGAGGGCAAGGGGGCACCCTAGGGCCTACACTGCAAGTCCAGGGAGAGAGTTGGACCCCTGGGTAGCTTGCTGGGGTCAGGATCCCTTAGGTGGAGGGCAAGGGGGCACCCTGGGGCCTACACTGCATGTCCAGGGAGAGAGGTGGACCCCTGGGTAGCTTGCTGGGGTCAGAGGCCCTTAGGTGGAGGGCAAGGGGGCACCCTGGGGCCTACACTGCAAGTCCAGGGAGAGAGGTGGTCCCCTGGGTATCTTGCTGGGGTCAGAGGCCCTTAGGTGGAGGGCAAGGGGGCACCCTGGGGCCTACACTGCAAGTCCAGGGAGAGAGGTGGACCCCTGGGTAGCTTGCTGGGGTCAGAGGCCCCTAGGTGGAGGGCCGAGGGCACCCTGGGGCCTATACTGCAAGATCAGGGAGAGAGGTGGACCCCTTGGTAGCTTGCTGGGGTCAGAGACCCCTAAGTGGAGGGCAAGGGGGCACTCTGGGGCCTCCACTGCAAGTCCAGGGAGAGAGGTGGACCCCTGAGTAGCTTGCTGGGGTCAGAGGCCCCCAGGTGGAAGGCCAGGGGGCACCCTTGGGCCTACACTGCAAGTCCAGGGAGAGAGGTGGACCCCTGGGTAATTTGCTGGGGTCAGAGACCGCTAGTTGGAGGGCAAGGGGGCACCCTGGGGCCTTTAATGGAAGTCCAGGGAGGGAAGTGGACCCCTGGGTAGCTGGCTAGGGTCAGATTCCCCTAGGTGGAAGGCCAGGGTGCACCCTGGGGCCTATACTGCAAGTCCAGGGAGAGAGGTGGACCCCTGGGTAGCTTGCTGGGGTCAGGGGCCCTTAGGTGGAGGGCCAGGGGCACCCTGGGGCCTATACTGCATGTCCAGGAAGAGATGTGGACCCCTGGGTAGCTTGCTGGGGTCATAGGCCCCTAAGTGGAGTGCCAGGGGCACCCTGGGGCCTATACTGCAAGTCCAGGGAGAGAGGTGAACCCCTGGGTAGCTTGCTGGGGTCAGGGGCACTTAGGTGGAGGGCCAGGGGGCACCCTGGGGCCTACACTGCAAGTCCAGGTAGAGAGGTGGACCCCTGGGTAGCTTGCTGGGGTCAGAGGCCCCTAGGTGGAGGGCCAGGAGGCACAATGGGGCCTATACTGCTAGTCCAGGGAGAGAGGTGGACCCCTGGGTAGCTTGCTGGGGTCAGGGGCCCTTAGGTGGAGGGCCAGGTGCACCCTGGGGCCTATACTGCAAGTCCAGGAAAAGAGGTGGACCCCTGGGTAGCTTGCTGGGGTCAGAGGCCCCTAGGTGGAGGGCCAGGGGGCATCCTGGGGCCTACACTGCAACTCCAGGGATAGACACGGAACCCTGGGTAGCTTGCTGGGGTCAGGGGCACCTAGATGGAGGGCCAGGGGTAACCCTGGGGCCTATACTGCAAGTCCAGGGAGAGAGGTGGACCCCTGGTTAGTTTGCTGGGCTCATGGGCCCTTACGTGGAGGGCCAGGGGCACCCTGGGGCCTATATTGCAAGTCCAGGGAGAGAGCTGGTCCTCTTGGTAGCTTGCTTGGGTCAGAAGCCCCTAGGTGGGGTGCAAGGGGGCACCCTGGGGCCTATACTGCAAGTCCAGGGAGAGAGGTGGACCCCTGGGTAGCTTACTGGGGTCAGAGGCCCTTAGGTGGAGGGCCAGGGGGCACCCTGGGGCCTACACTGCAAGTCCAGGGAGAGAGGTGGACCCCTGGGTAGCTTGCTGGGGTCAGAGGCCCCTAGGTGGAGGGCCAGGAGGCACAATGGGGCCTATACTGCTGGTCCAGGGAGAGAGGTGGACCCCTGGGTAGCTTGCTGGGGTCAGGGGCCCTTAGGTGGAGGGCCAGGGGGCACCCTGGGGCCTACACTGCAAGTCCAGGGAGAGAGGTGGACCCCTGGGTAGCTTGCTGGGGTCAGAGGCCCCCAGGTGGAGGGCCAGGGGGCACCCTTGGGCCTACACTGCAAGTCCAGGGAAAGAGGTGGACCCCTGGGTAGCTTGCTGGGGTCAGAGACCCCTAGTTGGAGGGCAAGGGGGCACCCTGGGGCCTTTAATGGAAGTCCAGGGAGGGAAGTGGACCCTGGGTAGCCTGCTGGGGTCAGATTCCCTTAGGTGGAAGGCCAGGGTGCACCCTGGGGCCTATACTGCAAGTCCAGGGAGAGAGGTGGACCCCTGGGTAGCTTGCTGGGGTCAGGGGCCCTTAGGTGGAGGGCCAGGGGCACCCTGGGGCCTATACTGCATGTCCAGGAAGAGATGTGGACCCCTGGGTAGCTTGCTGGGGTCATAGGCCCCTAAGTGGAGTGCCAGGGGCACCCTGGGGCCTATACTGCAAGTCCAGGGAGAGAGGTGAACCCCTGGGTAGCTTGCTGGGGTCAGGGGCACTTAGGTGGAGGGCCAGGGGGCACCCTGGGGCCTACACTGCAAGTCCAGGTAGAGAGGTGGACCCCTGGGTAGCTTGCTGGGGTCAGAGGCCCCTAGGTGGAGGGCCAGGAGGCACAATGGGGCCTATACTGCTAGTCCAGGGAGAGAGGTGGACCCCTGGGTAGCTTGCTGGGGTCAGGGGCCCTTAGGTGGAGGGCAAGGGGGCACCCTGGGGCCTACACTGCAAGTCCAGGGAGAGAGGTGGACCCCTGGGTAGCTTGCTGGGGTCAGAGGCCCCCAGGTGGAGGGCCAGGGGGCACCCTTGGGCCTACACTGCAAGTCCAGGGAGAGAGGTGGACCCCTGGGTAGCTTGCTGGGGTCAGAGACCCCTAGTTGGAGGGCCAGGGGGCACCCTGGGGCCTTTAATGGAAGTCCAGGGAGGGAAGTGTACCCTGGGTAGCCTGCTGGGGTCAGATTCCCTTAGGTGGAAGGCCAGGGCGCACCCTGGGTCCTATACTGCAAGTCCAGGGAGAGAGGTGGACCCCTGGGTAGCTTGCTGGGGTCAGGGGCCCTTAGGTGGAGGGCCAGGTGCACCCTGGGGCCTATACTGCAAGTCCAGGAAGAGAGGTGGACCCCTGGGTAGCTTGCTGGGGTCAGAGGCCCCTAGGTGGAGGGCCAGGGGGCATCCTGGGGCCTACACTGCAAGTCCAGGGATAGACACGGAACCCTGGGTAGCTTGCTGGGGTCAGGGGCACCTAGATGGAGGGCCAGGGGTAACCCTGGGGCCTATACTGCAAGTCCATGGAGAGAGGTGGACCCCTGGTTAGTTTGCTGGGCTCATGGGCCCTTACGTGGAGGGCCAGGGGCACCCTGGGGCCTATATTGCAAGTCCAGGGAGAGAGCTGGTCCTCTTGGTAGCTTGCTTGGGTCAGAAGCCCCTTGGTGGGTGCAAGGGGGCACCCTGGGGCCTATACTGCAAGTCCAGAGAGAGAGGTGGACCCCTGGGTAGCTTGCTGGGGTAAGGGGCCCCTAGGAAGAGGGCCAGGGGGCACCCTGGGGCCTATACTGCAAGACCAGGGAGAGAGGTGGACCCCTGGGTAGCTTGCTGGGGTCAGGGGCCCTTAGGTGGAGGGCAAGGGGGCACCCTGGGGCCTACACTGCAAGTCCAGGGAGAGAGGTTGACCCCTGGGTAGCTTGCTGGGGTCAGAGGCCCCTAGGTGGAGGGCCAGGAGGCACAATGGGGCCTATACTGCTGGTCCAGGGAGAGATGTGGACCCCTGGGTAGCTTGCTGGGTTCAGAAGCCCCTAGATGGAGGGCCAGGGGGCACCCTGGGGCCTATACTGCAAGATCAGGGAGAGAGGTGGACCCCTGGGTAGCTTGCTGGGGTCAGAGACCCTTAGGTGGAGGGCAAGGGGGCACCCTGGGGCCTCCACTGCAAGTCCAGGGAGAGAGGTGGACCCCTGGGTAAATTGCTGGAGTCAGAGGCCCCCAGGTGGAGTGCCAAGGGGCACCCTTGGGCCTACACTGCAAGTCCAGGGAGAGAGGTGGACCCCTGGGTAGCTTGCCGGGGTCAGAGACCCCTAGTTGGAGGGCAAGGGGGCACCCTGGGGCCTTTAATGGAAGTCCAGGGAGGGAAGTGGACCCCTGGGTAGCTGGCTAGGGTCAGATTCCCCTAGGTGGAAGGCCAGGGCGCACCCTGGGGCCTATACTGCAAGTCCAGGGAGAGAGGTGGACCCCTGGGTAGCTTGCTAGGGTCAGGGGCCCTTAGGTGGAGGGCCAGAGGGCACCCTGGGGCCTATACTGCAAGTCCAGGAAAAGATGTGGACCCCTGGGTAGCTTGCTGGGGTCATAGGCCCCTAAGTGGAGTGCCAGGGTCACCCTGGGGCCTATACTGCAAGTCCAGGGAGAGAGGTGGAGCCCTGGGTAGCTTGCTGGGGTCAGGGGCCCTTAGGTGGAGGGCCAGGTAACACCCTGGTGCCTATAATGCAAGTCCAGGAAGAGAGGTGGACCCCTGGGTAGCTTGCTGGGGTCAGAGGCCCCTAGGTGGAGGGCCAGGGGGCATCCTGGGGCCTACACTGCAAGTCCAGGGATAGACACGGACCCCTGGGTAGCTTGCTGGGGTCAGGGGCACCTAGATGGAGGGCCAGGGGTAACCCTGGGGCCTATACTGCAAGTCCAGGGAGAGAGGTGGACCCCTGGTTAGTTTGCTGGGCTCAAGGGCCCTTACGTGGAGGGCCAGGGGCACCCTGGGGCCTATACTGCAAGTCCAGGGAGAGAGCTGATTCTCTGGGTAGCTTGCTGGGGACAAAAGCCCCTAGGTGGGGTGCAAGGGGGCACCCTGGGGCCTATACTGCAAGTCCAGGGAGAGAGGTGGACCCCTGGGTAGCTTGCTGGGGTAAGGGGCCCCTAGGAGGAGGGCCAGGGGGCACCCTGGGGCCTATACTGCAAGACCAGGGAGAGAGGTGGGCCCCTTGGTAGCTTGCTGGGGTCAGGGGCCCTTAGGTGGAGGGCCAGGTGCACCCTGGGGCCTTTAATGGAAGTCCAGGGAGGGAAGTGGATCCTGGGTAGCTTGCTGGGGTCATATTCCCCTAGGTGGAAGGCCAGTGTGCACCCTGGGGCCTATACTGCAAGTCCAGGGAGAGAGGTGGACCCCTGGGTAGCTTGCTGGTGTCAGGGGCACCTAGATGGAGGGCCAGGGGTAACCCTGGGGCCTATACTGCAAGTCCAGGGAGAGAGGTGGACCCCTGGTTAGTTTGCTGGACTCATGGGCCCTTAGGTGGAGGGCCAGGGGCACCCTGGGGCCTATACTGCAAGTCCAGGGAGAGAGCTGGTCCTCTGGGTAGCTTGCTGGGGTGGGGGGCCCTTAGGTGGAGGGCAAGGGGGCACCCTAGGGCCTACACTGCAAGTCCAGGGAGAGAGTTGGACCCCTGGGTAGCTTGCTGGGGTCAGGATCCCTTAGGTGGAGGGCAAGGGGGCACCCTGGGGCCTACACTGCATGTCCAGGGAGAGAGGTGGACCCCTGGGTAGCTTGCTGGGGTCAGAGGCCCTTAGGTGGAGGGCAAGGGGGCACCCTGGGGCCTACACTGCAAGTCCAGGGAGAGAGGTGGTCCCCTGGGTATCTTGCTGGGGTCAGAGGCCCTTAGGTGGAGGGCAAGGGGGCACCCTGGGGCCTACACTGCAAGTCCAGGGAGAGAGGTGGACCCCTGGGTAGCTTGCTGGGGTCAGAGGCCCCTAGGTGGAGGGCCGAGGGCACCCTGGGGCCTATACTGCAAGATCAGGGAGAGAGGTGGACCCCTTGGTAGCTTGCTGGGGTCAGAGACCCCTAAGTGGAGGGCAAGGGGGCACTCTGGGGCCTCCACTGCAAGTCCAGGGAGAGAGGTGGACCCCTGAGTAGCTTGCTGGGGTCAGAGGCCCCCAGGTGGAAGGCCAGGGGGCACCCTTGGGCCTACACTGCAAGTCCAGGGAGAGAGGTGGACCCCTGGGTAATTTGCTGGGGTCAGAGACCGCTAGTTGGAGGGCAAGGGGGCACCCTGGGGCCTTTAATGGAAGTCCAGGGAGGGAAGTGGACCCCTGGGTAGCTGGCTAGGGTCAGATTCCCCTAGGTGGAAGGCCAGGGTGCACCCTGGGGCCTATACTGCAAGTCCAGGGAGAGAGGTGGACCCCTGGGTAGCTTGCTGGGGTCAGGGGCCCTTAGGTGGAGGGCCAGGGGCACCCTGGGGCCTATACTGCATGTCCAGGAAGAGATGTGGACCCCTGGGTAGCTTGCTGGGGTCATAGGCCCCTAAGTGGAGTGCCAGGGGCACCCTGGGGCCTATACTGCAAGTCCAGGGAGAGAGGTGAACCCCTGGGTAGCTTGCTGGGGTCAGGGGCACTTAGGTGGAGGGCCAGGGGGCACCCTGGGGCCTACACTGCAAGTCCAGGTAGAGAGGTGGACCCCTGGGTAGCTTGCTGGGGTCAGAGGCCCCTAGGTGGAGGGCCAGGAGGCACAATGGGGCCTATACTGCTAGTCCAGGGAGAGAGGTGGACCCCTGGGTAGCTTGCTGGGGTCAGGGGCCCTTAGGTGGAGGGCAAGGGGGCACCCTGGGGCCTACACTGCAAGTCCAGGGAGAGAGGTGGACCCCTGGGTAGCTTGCTGGGGTCAGAGGCCCCCAGGTGGAGGGCCAGGGGGCACCCTTGGGCCTACACTGCAAGTCCAGGGAGAGAGGTGGACCCCTGGGTAGCTTGCTGGGGTCAGAGACCCCTAGTTGGAGGGCCAGGGGGCACCCTGGGGCCTTTAATGGAAGTCCAGGGAGGGAAGTGTACCCTGGGTAGCCTGCTGGGGTCAGATTCCCTTAGGTGGAAGGCCAGGGCGCACCCTGGGTCCTATACTGCAAGTCCAGGGAGAGAGGTGGACCCCTGGGTAGCTTGCTGGGGTCAGGGGCCCTTAGGTGGAGGGCCAGGTGCACCCTGGGGCCTATACTGCAAGTCCAGGAAGAGAGGTGGACCCCTGGGTAGCTTGCTGGGGTCAGAGGCCCCTAGGTGGAGGGCCAGGGGGCATCCTGGGGCCTACACTGCAAGTCCAGGGATAGACACGGAACCCTGGGTAGCTTGCTGGGGTCAGGGGCACCTAGATGGAGGGCCAGGGGTAACCCTGGGGCCTATACTGCAAGTCCATGGAGAGAGGTGGACCCCTGGTTAGTTTGCTGGGCTCATGGGCCCTTACGTGGAGGGCCAGGGGCACCCTGGGGCCTATATTGCAAGTCCAGGGAGAGAGCTGGTCCTCTTGGTAGCTTGCTTGGGTCAGAAGCCCCTTGGTGGGTGCAAGGGGGCACCCTGGGGCCTATACTGCAAGTCCAGAGAGAGAGGTGGACCCCTGGGTAGCTTGCTGGGGTAAGGGGCCCCTAGGAAGAGGGCCAGGGGGCACCCTGGGGCCTATACTGCAAGACCAGGGAGAGAGGTGGACCCCTGGGTAGCTTGCTGGGGTCAGGGGCCCTTAGGTGGAGGGCAAGGGGGCACCCTGGGGCCTACACTGCAAGTCCAGGGAGAGAGGTTGACCCCTGGGTAGCTTGCTGGGGTCAGAGGCCCCTAGGTGGAGGGCCAGGAGGCACAATGGGGCCTATACTGCTGGTCCAGGGAGAGATGTGGACCCCTGGGTAGCTTGCTGGGTTCAGAAGCCCCTAGATGGAGGGCCAGGGGGCACCCTGGGGCCTATACTGCAAGATCAGGGAGAGAGGTGGACCCCTGGGTAGCTTGCTGGGGTCAGAGACCCTTAGGTGGAGGGCAAGGGGGCACCCTGGGGCCTCCACTGCAAGTCCAGGGAGAGAGGTGGACCCCTGGGTAAATTGCTGGAGTCAGAGGCCCCCAGGTGGAGTGCCAAGGGGCACCCTTGGGCCTACACTGCAAGTCCAGGGAGAGAGGTGGACCCCTGGGTAGCTTGCCGGGGTCAGAGACCCCTAGTTGGAGGGCAAGGGGGCACCCTGGGGCCTTTAATGGAAGTCCAGGGAGGGAAGTGGACCCCTGGGTAGCTGGCTAGGGTCAGATTCCCCTAGGTGGAAGGCCAGAGCGCACCCTGGGGCCTATACTGCAAGTCCAGGGAGAGAGGTGGACCCCTGGGTAGCTTGCTAGGGTCAGGGGCCCTTAGGTGGAGGGCCAGAGGGCACCCTGGGGCCTATACTGCAAGTCCAGGAAAAGATGTGGACCCCTGGGTAGCTTGCTGGGGTCATAGGCCCCTAAGTGGAGTGCCAGGGGCACCCTGGGGCCTATACTGCAAGTCCAGGGAGAGAGGTGGAGCCCTGGGTAGCTTGCTGGGGTCAGGGGCCCTTAGGTGGAGGGCCAGGTAACACCCTGGTGCCTATAATGCAAGTCCAGGAAGAGAGGTGGACCCCTGGGTAGCTTGCTGGGGTCAGAGGCCCCTAGGTGGAGGGCCAGGGGGCATCCTGGGGCCTACACTGCAAGTCCAGGGATAGACACGGACCCCTGGGTAGCTTGCTGGGGTCAGGGGCACCTAGATGGAGGGCCAGGGGTAACCCTGGGGCCTATACTGCAAGTCCAGGGAGAGAGGTGGACCCCTGGTTAGTTTGCTGGGCTCAAGGGCCCTTACGTGGAGGGCCAGGGGCACCCTGGGGCCTATACTGCAAGTCCAGGGAGAGAGCTGATTCTCTGGGTAGCTTGCTGGGGTCAAAAGCCCCTAGGTGGGGTGCAAGGGGGCACCCTGGGGCCTATACTGCAAGTCCAGGGAGAGAGGTGGACCCCTGGGTAGCTTGCTGGGGTAAGGGGCCCCTAGGAGGAGGGCCAGGGGGCACCCTGGGGCCTATACTGCAAGACCAGGGAGAGAGGTGGGCCCCTTGGTAGCTTGCTGGGGTCAGGGGCCCTTAGGTGGAGGGCCAGGTGCACCCTGGGGCCTTTAATGGAAGTCCAGGGAGGGAAGTGGATCCTGGGTAGCTTGCTGGGGTCATATTCCCCTAGGTGGAAGGCCAGTGTGCACCCTGGGGCCTATACTGCAAGTCCAGGGAGAGAGGTGGACCCCTGGGTAGCTTGCTGGTGTCAGGGGCACCTAGATGGAGGGCCAGGGGTAACCCTGGGGCCTATACTGCAAGTCCAGGGAGAGAGGTGGACCCCTGGTTAGTTTGCTGGACTCATGGGCCCTTAGGTGGAGGGCCAGGGGCACCCTGGGGCCTATACTGCAAGTCCAGGGAGAGAGCTGGTCCTCTGGGTAGCTTGCTGGGGTGGGGGGCCCTTAGGTGGAGGGCAAGGGGGCACCCTAGGGCCTACACTGCAAGTCCAGGGAGACAGTTGGACCCCTGGGTAGCTTGCTGGGGTCAGGATCCCTTAGGTGGAGGGCAAGGGGGCACCCTGGGGCCTACACTGCATGTCCAGGGAGAGAGGTGGACCCCTGGGTAGCTTGCTGGGGTCAGAGGCCCTTAGGTGGAGGGCAAGGGGGCACCCTGGGGCCTACACTGCAAGTCCAGGGAGAGAGGTGGTCCCCTGGGTATCTTGCTGGGGTCAGAGGCCCTTAGGTGGAGGGCAAGGGGGCACCCTGGGGCCTACACTGCAAGTCCAGGGAGAGAGGTGGACCCCTGGGTAGCTTGCTGGGGTCAGAGGCCCCTAGGTGGAGGGCCGAGGGCACCCTGGGGCCTATACTGCAAGATCAGGGAGAGAGGTGGACCCCTTGGTAGCTTGCTGGGGTCAGAGACCCCTAAGTGGAGGGCAAGGGGGCACTCTGGGGCCTCCACTGCAAGTCCAGGGAGAGAGGTGGACCCCTGAGTAGCTTGCTGGGGTCAGAGGCCCCCAGGTGGAAGGCCAGGGGGCACCCTTGGGCCTACACTGCAAGTCCAGGGAGAGAGGTGGACCCCTGGGTAATTTGCTGGGGTCAGAGACCGCTAGTTGGAGGGCAAGGGGGCACCCTGGGGCCTTTAATGGAAGTCCAAGGAGGGAAGTGGACCCTGGGTAGCCTGCTGGGGTCAGATTCCCTTAGGTGGAAGGCCAGGGCGCACCCTGGGGCCTATACTGCAAGTCCAGGGAGAGAGGTGGACCCCTGGGTAGCTTGCTGGGGTCAGGGGCCTTCGTTGGAGGGCCAGGGGCACCCTGGGGCCTATACTGCATGTCCAGGAAGAGATGTGGACCCCTGGGTAGCTTGCTGGGGTCATAGGCCCCTAAGTGGAGTGCCAGGGGCACCCTGGGGCCTAAACTGCAAGTCCAAGGAGAGAGGTGGACCCCTGGGTAGCTTGCTGGGGTCAGGGGCCCTTAGGTGGAGGGCCAGGGGGCACCCTGGGGCCTACACTGCAAGTCCAGGGAGAGAGGTGGACCCCTGGGTAGCTTGCTGGGATCAGAGGCCCCTAGGTGGAGGGCCAGGTGGCACAATGGGGCCTATACTGCTGGTCCAGGGAGAGAGGTGGACCCCTGGGTAGCTTGCTGGGGTCAGGGGCCCTTAGGTGGAGGGCCAGGGGGCACCCTGGGGCCTACACTGCAAGTCCAGGGAGAGAGGTGGACCCCTGGGTAGCTTGCTGGGGTCAGAGGCCCCCAGGTGGAGGGCCAGGGGGCACCCTTGGGCCTACACTGCAAGTCCAGGGAGAGAGGTGGACCCCTGGGTAGCTTGCTGGGGTCAGAGACCCCTAGTTGGAGGGCCAGGGGCACCCTGGGGCCTTTTATGGAAGTCCAGGGAGGGAAGTGGACCCTGGGTAGCCTGCTGGGGTCAGATTCCCTTAGGTGAAAGGCCAGGGCGCACCCTGGGGCCTATACTGCAAGTCCAGGGAGAGAGGTGGACCCCTGGGTAGCTTGCTGGGGTCAGGGGCCCTTAGGTGGAGGGCCAGGTGCACCCTGGGGCCTATACTGCAAGTCCAGGAAGAGATGTGGACCCCTGGGTAGCTTGCTGGGGTCATAGGCCCCTAAGTGGAGTGCCAGGGGCACCCTGGGGCCTATACTGCAAGTCCAGGGAGAGAGGTGGACCCCTGGGTAGCTTGCTCGGGTCAGGATCCCTTAGATGGAGGGCAAGGGGGCACCCTGGGGCCTACACTGCATGTCCAGGGAGAGAGGTGGACCTCTGGGTAGCTTGCTGGGGTCAGGGGCCCTTAGGTGGAGGGCCAGGGGGCACCCTGGGGCCTATACTGCAAGTCCAGGAAGAGATGTGGACCCCTGGGTAGCTTGCTGGGGTCAGGGGCCCTTAGGTGGAGGGCAAGGGGGCACCCTGGGGCCTACACTGCAAGTCCAGGGAGAGAGGTGGACCCCTGGGTAGCTTACTGGGGTCAGAGGCCCTTAAGTGGAGGGCCAGGGGGCACCCTGGGGCCTACACTGCAAGTCCAGGGAGAGAGGTGGACCCCTGGGTAGCTTGCTGGGGTCAGAGGGCCCTAGGTGGAGGGCCAGGAGGCACAATGGGGCCTATACTGCTGGTCCAGGGAGAGAGGTGGACCCCTGGGTAGCTTGCTGGGGTCAGGGGCCCTTAGGTGGAGGGCCAGGGGGCACCCTGGGGCCTACACTGCAAGTCCAGGGAGAGAGGTGGACCCCTGGGTAGCTTGCTGGGGTCAGAGGCCCCCAGGTGGAGGGCCGGGGGGCACCCTTGGGCCTACACTGCAAGTCCAGGGAGAGAGGTGGACCCCTGGGTAGCTTGCTGGGGTCAGAGACCCCTAGTTGGAGGGCAAGGGGGCACCCTGGGGCCTATACTGCAAGTCCAGGGAGAGAGGTGGACCCCTGGGTAGCTTGCTGGGGTCAGAGGCCCTTAGGTGGAGGGCCAGGGGCACCCTGGGGCCTATACTGCATGTCCAGGAAGAGATGTGGACCCCTGGGTAGCTTGCTGGGGTCATAGGCCCCTAAGTGGAGTGCCAGGGGCACCCTGGGGCCTATACTGCAAGTCCAGGGAGAGAGGTGGACCCCTGGGTAGCTTGCTGGGGTCAGGGGCACTTAGGTGGAGGGCCAGGGGGCACCCTGGGGCCTACACTGCAAGTCCAGGTAGAGAAGTGGACCCCTGGGTAGCTTGCTGGGGTCAGAGGCCCCTAGGTGGAGGGCCAGGAGGCACAATGGGACCTATACTGCTAGTCCAGGGAGAGAGGTGGACCCCTGGGTAGCTTGCTGGGGTCAGGGGCCCTTAGGTGGAGGGCAAGGGGGCACCCTGGGGCCTACACTGCAAGTCCAGGGAGAGAGGTGGACTCCTGGGTAGCTTGCTGGGGTCAGAGGCCCCCAGGTGGAGGGCCAGGGGGCACCCTTGGGCCTACACTGCAAGTCCAGGGAGAGAGGTGGACCCCTGGGTAGCTTGCTGGGGTCAGAGACCCCTAGTTGGAGGGCCAGGGGGCACCCTGGGGCCTTTAATGGAAGTCCAGGGAGGGAAGTGGACCCTGGGTAGCCTGCTGGGGTCAGATTCCCTTAGGTGGAAGGCCAGGGCGCACCCTGGGGCCTATACTGCAAGTCCAGGGAGAGAGGTGGACCCCTGGGTAGCTTGCTGGGGTCAGGGGCCCTTAGGTGGAGGGCCAGGTGCACCCTGGGGCCTATACTGCAAGTCCAGGAAGAGAGGTGGACCCCTGGGTAGCTTGCTGGGGTCAGACGCCCCTAGGTGGAGGGCCAGGGGGCATCCTGGGGCCTACACTGCAAGTCCAGGGATAGACACGGAACCCTGGGTAGCTTGCTGGGGTCAGGGGCACCTAGATGGAGGGCCAGGGGTAATCCTGGGGCCTATACTGCAAGTCCAGGGAGAGAGGTGGACCCCTGGTTAGTTTGCTGGGCTCATGGGCCCTTACGTGGAGGGCCAGGGGCACCCTGGGGCCTATATTGCAAGTCCAGGGAGAGAGCTGGTCCTCTTGGTAGCTTGCTTGGGTCAGAAGCCCCTAGGTGGGGTGCAAGGGGGCACCCTGGGGCCTATACTGCAAGTCCAGGGAGAGAGGTGGACCCCTGGGTAGCTTGCTGGGGTAAGGGGCCCCTAGGAAGAGGGCCAGGGGGCACCCTGGGGCCTATACTGCAAGACCAGGGAGAGAGGTGGACCCCTGGGTAGCTTGCTGGGGTCAGGGGCCCTTAGGTGGAGGGCAAGGGGGCACCCTGGGGCCTACACTGCAAGTACAGGGAGAGAGGTTGACCCCTGGGTAGCTTGCTGGGGTCAGAGGCCCCTAGGTGGAGGGCCAGGAGGCACAATGGGGCCTATAGTGCTGGTCCAGGGAGAGAGGTGGACCCCTGGGTAGCTTGCTGGGTTCAGAAGCCCCTAGATGGAGGGCCAGGGGGCACCCTGGGGCCTATCCTGCAAGATCAGGGAGAGAGGTGGACCCCTGGGTAGCTTGCTGGGGTCAGGGGTCCTTAGGTGGAGGGCAAGGGGGCACCCTGGGGCCTACACTGCAAGTCCAGGGAGAGAGGTGGACCCCTGGGTAGCTTGCTGGGGTCAGAGACCCCCAGGTGGAGGGCCAGGGGGCACCCTTGGGCCTACACTGCAAGTCCAGGGAGAGAGGTGGACCCCTGGGTAGCTTGCTGGGGTCAGAGACCCCTAGTTGGAGGGCCAGGGGGCACCCTGGGGCCTTTAATGGAAGTCCAGGGAGGGAAGTGGACCCTGGGTAGCCTGCTGGGGTCAGATTCCCTTAGGTGGAGGGCCAGGTGCACCCTGGGCCCTATACTGCAAGTCCAGGAAGAGAGGTGGACCCCTGGGTAGCTTGCTGGGGCCTACACTGCAAGTCCAGGGATAGACACGGAACCCTGGGTAGCTTGCCGGGGTCAGGGGCACCTAGATGGAGGGCCAGGGGTAACCCTGGGGCCTATACTGCAAGTCCAGGGAGAGAGGTGGACCCCTGGTTAGTTTGCTGGAATCATGGGCCCTTACGTGGAGGGCCAGGGGCACCCTGGGGAATATATTGCAAGTCCAGGGAGAGAGCTGGTCCTCTTGGTAGCTTGCTTGGGTCAGAAGCTCCTAGGTGGGGTGCAAGGGGGCACCCTGGGGCCTATACTGCAAGTCCAGGGAGAGAGGTGGACCCCTGGGTAGCTTGCTGGGGTAAGGGGCCCCTAGGAAGAGGGCCAGGGGGCACCCTGGGGCCTATACTGCAAGACCAGGGAGAGAGGTGGACCCCTGGGTAGCTTGCTGGGGTCAGGGGCCCTTAGGTGGAGGGCAAGGGGGCACCCTGGGGCCTACACTGCAAGTCCAGGGAGAGAGGTTGACCCCTGGGTAGCTTGCTGGGGTCAGAGGCCCCTAGGTGGAGGGCCAGGAGGCACAATGGGGCCTATACTGCTGGTCCAGGGAGAGAGGTGGACCCCTGTGTAGCTTGCTGGGTTCAGAAGCCCCTAGATGGAGGGCCAGGGGTACCCTGGGGCATATTCTGCAAGATCAGGGAGAGAGGTGGACCCCTGGGTAGCTTGCTGGGGTCAGAGACCCCTAGGTGGAGGGCAAGGGGGCACCCTGGGGCCTCCACTGCAAGTCCAGGGAGAGAGGTGGACCCCTGGGTAGCTTGCTGGGGTCATAGGCCCCTAAGTGGAGTGCCAGGGGCACCCTGGGGCCTATACTGCAAGTCCAGGGAGAGAGGTGGAGCCCTGGGTAGCTTGCTGGGGTCAGGGGCCCTTAGGTGGAGGGCCAGGTGGCACCCTGGTGCCTATAATGCAAGTCCAGGAAGATAGGTGGACCCCTGGGAAGCTAGCTGGGGTCAGAGGCCCCTAGGTGGAGGGCCAGGGGGCACCCTGGGGCCTACACTGCAAGTCCAGGGATAGACACGGACCCCTGGGTAGCTTGCTGGGGTCAGGGGCACCTAGATGGAGGGCCAGGGGTAACCCTGGGGCCTATACTGCAAGTCCAGGGAGAGAGGTGGACCCCTGGTTAGTTTGCTGGGCTCATGGGCCCTTACGTGGAGGGCAAGTGGGCACCCTGGGGCCTCCACTGCAAGTCCAGGGAGAGAGGTGGACCCCTGGGTAGCTTGCTGGGGTCATAGGCCCCTAAGTGGAGTGCCAGGGGCACCCTGGGGCCTATACTGCAAGTCCAGGGAGAGAGGTGGAGCCCTGGGTAGCTTGCTGGGGTCAGGGGCCCTTAGGTGGAGGGCCAGGTGGCACCCTGGTGCCTATAATGCAAGTCCAGGAAGATAGGTGGACCCCTGGGAAGCTAGCTGGGGTCAGAGGCCCCTAGGTGGAGGGCCAGGGGGCATCCTGGGGCCTACACTGCAAGTCCAGGGATAGACACGGACCCCTGGGTAGCTTGCTGGGGTCAGGGGCACCTAGATGGAGGGCCAGGGGTAACCCTGGGGCCTATACTGCAAGTCCAGGGAGAGAGGTGGACCCCTGGTTAGTTTGCTGGGCTCATGGGCCCTTACATGGAGGGCCAGGGGCACCCTGGGGCCTATACTGCAAGTCCAGGGAGAGAGCTGATTCTCTGGGTAGCTTGCTGGGGTCAAAAGCCCCTAGGTGGGGTGCAAGGGGGCCCCCTGGGGCCTATACTGCAAGTCCAGGGAGAGAGATGGACCCCTGGGTAGCTTGCTGGGGTAAGGGGCACCTAGATGGAAGGCCAGGGGTAACCCTGGGGCCTATACTGCAAGTCCAGGGAGAGAGTTGGACCCCTGGTTAGTTTGCTGAACTCATGGGCCCTTAGGTGGAGGACCAGGGGCACCCTGGGGGATACACTGCAAGTCCAGGGAGAGAGCTGGTCCTCTGGGTAGCTTGCTGGGGTGGGGGGCCCTTAGGTAGAGGGCAAGGGGGCACCCTGAGCCTACACTGCAAGTCCAGGGAGAGAGGTGGACCCCTGGGTAGCTTGCTGGGGTCAGAGACCCCTAGGTGGAGGGCAAGGGGGCACTCTGGGGCCTCCACTGCAAGTCCAGGGAGAGAGGTGGACCCCTGGGTAGCTTGCTGGGGTCAGAGGCCCCCAGGAGGAAGGCCAGGGGGCACCCTTGGGCCTACACTGCAAGTCCAGGGAGAGAGGTGGACCCCTGGGTAGCTTGCTGGGGTCAGAGACCCCTAGTTGGAGGGCAAGGGGGCACCCTGGGGCCTTTAATGGAAGTCCAAGGAGGGAAGTGGACACTGGGTAGCCTGCTGGGTTCAGATTCCCTTAGGTGGAAGGCCAGGGAGCACCCTGGGGCCTATACTGCAAGTCCAGGGAGAGAGGTGGACCCCTGGGTAGCTTGCTGGGGTCATAGGCCCCTAAGTGGAGTGCCAGGGGCACCCTGGGGCCTATACTGCAAGTCCAGGGAGAGAGGTGGACCCCTGGGTAGCTTGCTGGGGTCAGGGGCCCTTAGGTGGAGGGCCAGGGGGCACCCTGGGGCCTACACTGCAAGTCCAGGGAGAGAGGTGGACCCCTGGGTAGCTTGCTGGGGTCAGAGGCCCCTAGGTGGAGGGCCAGGTGGCACAATGGGGCCTATACTGCTGGTTCAGGGAGAGAGTAGGACCCCTGGGTAGCTTGCTGGGGTCAGGGGCCCTTAGGTGGAGGGCCAGGGGTCACCCTGGGGCCTACACTGCAAGTCCAGGGAGAGAGGTGGACCCCTGGGTAGCTTGCTGGGGTCAGAGGCCCCCAGGTGGAGGGCCAGGGGGCACCCTTGGGCCTACACTGCAAGTCCAGGGAGAGAGGTGGACCCCTGGGTAGCTTGCTGGGGTCAGAGACCCCTAGTTGGAGGGCCAGGGGCACCCTGGGGCCTTTAATGGAAGTCCAGGGAGGGAAGTGGACCCTGGGTAGCCTGCTGGGGTCAGATTCCCTTAGGTGGAAGGCCACGGCGCACCCTGGGGCCTATACTGCAAGTCCAGGGAGAGAGGTGGACCCCTGGGTATCTTGCTGGGGTCAGGGGCGCTTAGGTGGAGGGCCAGATGCACCCTGGGGCCTACACTGCAAGTCCAGGGAGAGAGGTGGACCCCTGGGTAGCTTACTGGGGTCGGAGGCCCTTAGGTGGAGGGCCAGGGGGCACCCTGGGGCCTACACTGCAAGTCCAGGGAGAGAGGTGGACCCCTGGGTAGCTTGCTGGGGTCAGAGGCCCCTAGGTGGAGGGCCAGGAGGCACAATGGGGCCTATACTGCTGGTCCAGGGAGAGAGGTGGACCCCTGGGTAGCTTGCTGGGGTCAGGGGCCCTTAGGTGGAGGGCCAGGGGGCACCCTGGGGCCTACACTGCAAGTCCAGGGAGAGAGGTGGACCCCTGGGTAGCTAGCTGGCGTCAGAGGCCCCCAGGTGGAGGGCCAGGGGGCACCCATGGGCCTACACTGCAAGTCCAGGGAGAGAGGTGGACCCCTGGGTAGCTTGCTGGGGTCAGAGACCCCTAGTTGGAGGGCAAGGGGGCACCCTGGGGCCTTTAATGGAAGTCCAAGGAGGGAAGTGGACACTGGGTAGCCTGCTGGGGTCAGATTCCCTTAGGTGGAAGGCCAGGGCGCACCCTGGGGCCTATACTGCAAGTCCAGGGAGAGAGGTGGACCCCTGGGTAGCTTGCTGGGGTCATAGGCCCCTAAGTGGAGTGCCAGGGGCACCCTGGGGCCTATACTGCAAGTCCAGGGAGAGAGGTGGACCCCTGGGTAGCTTGCTGGGGTCAGGGGCCCTTAGGTGGAGGGCCAGGGGGCACCCTGGGGCCTACACTGCAAGTCCAGGGAGAGAGGTGGACCCCTGGGTAGCTTGCTGGGGTCAGAGGCCCCTAGGTGGAGGGCCAGGTGGCACAATGGGGCCTATACTGCTGGTCCAGGGAGAGAGTAGGACCCCTGGGTAGCTTGCTGGGGTCAGGGGCCCTTAGGTGGAGGGCCAGGGGTCACCCTGGGGCCTACACTGCAAGTCCAGGGAGAGAGGTGGACCCCTGGGTAGCTTGCTGGGGTCAGAGGCCCCCAGGTGGAGGGCCATTGGGCACCCTTGGGCCTACACTGCAAGTCCAGGGAGAGAGGTGGACCCCTGGGTAGCTTGCTGGGGTCAGAGACCCCTAGTTGGAGGGCCAGGGGCACCCTGGGGCCTTTAATGGAAGTCCAGGGAGGGAAGTGGACCCTGGGTAGCCTGCTGGGGTCAGATTCCCTTAGGTGGAAGGCCACGGCGCACCCTGGCGCCTATACTGCAAGTCCAGGGAGAGAGGTGGACCCCTGGGTATCTTGCTGGGGTCAGGGGCGCTTAGGTGGAGGGCCAGATGCACCCTGGGGCCTACACTGCAAGTCCAGGGAGAGAGTTGGACCCCTGGGTAGCTTACTGGGGTCGGAGGCCCTTAGGTGGAGGGCCAGGGGGCACCCTGGGGCCTACACTGCAAGTCCAGGGAGAGAGGTGGACCCCTGGGTAGCTTGCTGGGGTCAAAGGCCCCTAGGTGGAGGGCCAGGAGGCACAATGGGGCCTATACTGCTGGTCCAGGGAGAGAGGTGGACCCCTGGGTAGCTTGCTGGGGTCAGGGGCCCTTAGGTGGAGGGCCAGGGGGCACCCTGGGGCCTACACTGCAAGTCCAGGGAGAGAGGTGGACCCCTGGGTAGCTAGCTGGCGTCAGAGGCCCCCAGGTGGAGGGCCAGGGGGCACCCTTGGGCCTACACTGCAAGTCCAGGGAGAGAGGTGGACCCCTGGGTAGCTTGCTGGGGTCAGAGACCCCTAGTTGGAGGGCAAGGGGGCACCCTGGGGCCTTTAATGGAAGTCCAGGGAGGGAAGTGGACCCTGGGTAGCCTGCTGGGGTCAGATTCCCTTAGGTGGAAGGCCAGGGTGCACCCAGGGGCCTATACTGCAAGTCCAGGGAGAGAGGTGGACCCCTGGGTAGCTTGCTGGGGTCAGGGGCCCTTAGGTGGAGGGCCAGGGGCACACTGGGGCCTATACTGCATGTCCAGGAAGAGATGTGGACCCCTGGGTAGCTTGCTGGGGTCATAGGCCCCTAAGTGGAGTGCAAGGGGCACCCTGGGGCCTATACTGCAAGTCCAGGGAGAGAGGTGGACCCCTGGGTAGCTTGCTGGGGTCAGGGGCACTTAGGTGGAGGGCCAGGGGGCACCCTGGGGCCTACACTGCAAGTCCAGGTAGAGAGGTGGACCCCTGGGTAGCTTGCTGGGGTCAGAGGCCCCTAGGTGGAGGGCCAGGAGGCACAATGGGGCCTATATTGCTAGTCCAGGGAGAGAGGTGGACCCCTGGGTAGCTTGCTGGGGTCAGGGGCCCTTAGGTGGAGGGCAAGGGGGCACCCTGGGGCCTACACTGCAAGTCCAGGGAGAGAGGTGGACCCCTGGGTAGCTTGCTGGGGTCAGAGGCCCCCAGGTGGAGGGCCAGGGGGCACCCTTGGGCCTACACTGCAAGTCCAGGGAGAGAGGTGGACCCCTGGGTAGCTTGCTGGGGTCAGAGACCCCTAGTTGGAGGGCCAGGGGGCACCCTGGGGCCTTTAATGGAAGTCCAGGGAGGGAAGTGGACCCTGGGTAGCCTGCTGGGGTCAGATTCCCTTAGGTGGAAGGCCAGGGCGCACCCTGGGGCCTATACTGCAAGTCCAGGGAGAGAGGTGGACCCCTGGGTAGCTTGCTGGGGTCAGGGGCCCTTAGGTGGAGGGCCAGGTGCACCCTGGGGCCTATACTGCAAGTCCAGGAAGAGATGTGGACCCCTGGGTAGCTTGCTGGGGTCAGAGGCCCCCAGGTGGAGGGCCAGGGGGCACCCTTGGGCCTACACTGCAAGTCCAGGGAGAGAGGTGGACCCCTGGGTAGCTTGCTGGGGTCAGAGACCCCTAGTTGGAGGGCCAGGGGGCACCCTGGGGCCTTTAATGGAAGTCCAGGGAGGGAAGTTTACCCTGGGTAGCCTGCTGGGGTCAGATTCCCTTAGGTGGAAGGCCAGGGCGCACCCTGGGGCCTATACTGCAAGTCCAGGGAGAGAGGTGGACCCCTGGGTAGCTTGCTGGGGTCAGGGGCCCTTAGGTGGAGGGCCAGGTGCACCCTGGGGCCTATACTGCAAGTCCAGGGAGAGAGGTGGACCCCTTGGTAGCTTGCTAGGGTCAGGATCCCTTAGGTGGAGGGCAAGGGGGCACCCTGGGGCCTACACTGCATGTCCAGGGAGAGAGGTGGACCCCTGGGTAGCTTGCTGGGGTCAGGGGCCCTTAGGTGGAGGGCCAGGTGGCACCCTGGGGCCTATACTGCAAGTCCAGGAAGAGATGTAGACCCCTGGGTAGCTTGCTGGGGTCAGGGGCCCTTAGGTGGAGGGCAAGGGGGCACCCTGGGGCCTACACTGCAAGTCCAGTGAGAGAGGTGGACCCCTTGGTAAATTGCTGGGGTCAGAGGCCCCCAGGTGGAGTGCCAAGGGGCACCTTTGGGCCTACACTGCAAGTCCAGGGAGAGAGGTGGACCCCTGGGTAGCTTGCCGGGGTCAGAGACCCCTAGTTGGAGGGCAAGGGGGCACCCTGGGGCCTATACTGCAAGTCCAGGGAGAGAGGTGGACCCCTGGGTAGCTTGCTAGGGTCAGGGGCCCTTAGGTGGAGGGCCAGAGGGCACCCTGGGGCCTATACTGCAAGTCCAGGGAGAGAGGTGGACCCCTGGGTAGCTTGCTGGGGTCAGGGGCCCTTAGGTGGAGGGCCAGGTGCACCCTGGGGCCTATACTGCAAGTCCAGGGAGAGAGGTGGACCCCTTGGTAGCTTGCTAGGGTCAGGATCCCTTAGGTGGAGGGCAAGGGGGCACCCTGGGGCCTACACTGCATGTCCAGGGAGAGAGGTGGACCCCTGGGTAGCTTGCTGGGGTCAGGGGCCCTTAGGTGGAGGGCCAGGTGGCACCCTGGGGCCTATACTGCAAGTCCAGGAAGAGATGTAGACCCCTGGGTAGCTTGCTGGGGTCAGGGGCCCTTAGGTGGAGGGCAAGGGGGCACCCTGGGGCCTACACTGCAAGTCCAGTGAGAGAGGTGGACCCCTTGGTAAATTGCTGGGGTCAGAGGCCCCCAGGTGGAGTGCCAAGGGGCACCTTTGGGCCTACACTGCAAGTCCAGGGAGAGAGGTGGACCCCTGGGTAGCTTGCCGGGGTCAGAGACCCCTAGTTGGAGGGCAAGGGGGCACCCTGGGGCCTATACTGCAAGTCCAGGGAGAGAGGTGGACCCCTGGGTAGCTTGCTAGGGTCAGGGGCCCTTAGGTGGAGGGCCAGAGGGCACCCTGGGGCCTATACTGCAAGTCCAGGAAGAGATGTGGACCCCTGGGTAGCTTGCTGGGGTCATAGGCCCCTAAGTGGAGTGCCAGGGGCACCCTGGGGCCTATACTGCAAGTCCAGGGAGAGAGGTGGACCCCTGGGTAGCTTGCTGGGGTCAGGGGCCCTTAGGTGGAGGGCCAGGTGGCACCCTGGTGCCTATAATGCAAGTCCAGGAAGAGAGGTGGACCCCTGGGTAGCTTGCTGGGGTCAGAGGCCCCTAGGTGGAGGGCCAGGGGGCATCCTGGGGCCTACACTGCAAGTCCAGGGATAGACACGGACCCCTGGGTAGCTTGCTGGGGTCAGGGGCACCTAGATGGAGGGCCAGGGGTAACCCTGGGGCCTATACTGCAAGTCCAGGGAGAGAGGTGGACCCCTGGTTAGTTTGCTGGGCTCATGGGCCCTTACGTGGAGGGCCAGGGGCACCCTGGGGCCTATACTGCAAGTCCAGGGAGAGAGCTGATTCTCTGGGTAGCTTGCTTTGGTCAAAAGCCAATAGGTGGGGTGCAAGGGGGCACAATGGGGCCTATACTGCAAGTCCAGGGAGAGAGGTGGACCCCTGGGTAGCTTGCTGGGGTAAGGGGCCCCTAGGAGGAGGGCCAAGGGGCACCCTGGGGACTATACTGCAAGACCAGGGAAAGAGGTGGACCCCTTGGTAGCTTGCTGGGGTCAGGGGCCCTTAGGTGGAGGGCCAGGTGCACCCTGGGGCCTATACTGCAAGTCCAGGAAGAGATGTGGACCCCTGGGTAGCTTGCTGGGGTCATAGGCCCCTAAGTGGAGTGCCAGGGGCACCCTGGGGCCTATACTGCAAGTCCAGGGAGAGAGGTGGACCCCTGGGTAGCTTGCTGGGGTCAGGATCCCTTAGGTGGAGGGCAAGGGGGCACCCTGGGGCCTACACTGCATGTCCAGGGAGAGAGGTGGACCCCTAGGTAGCTTGCTCGGGTCAGGGGCCCTTAGGTGGAGGGCCAGGTGGCACCCTGGGGCCTATACTGCAAGTCCAGGAAGAGATGTGGACCCCTGGGTAGCTTGCTGGGGTCAGGGGCCCTTAGGTGGAGGGCAAGGGGGCACCCTGGGGCCTACACTGCAAGTCCAGGGAGAGAGGTGGACCCCTGGGTAAATTGCTGGGGTCAGAGGCCCCCAGGTGGAGTGCCAAGGGGCACCCTTAGGCCTACACTGCAAGTCCAGGGAGAGAGGTGGACCCCTGGGTAGCTTGCCGGGGTCAGAGACCCCTAGTTGGAGGGCAAGGGGGCACCCTGGGGCCTTTAATGGAAGTCCAGGGAGGGAAGTGGACCCCTGGGTAGCTGGCTAGGGTCAGATTCCCCTAGGTTGAAGGCCATGGCGCACGCTGGGGCCTATACTGCAAGTCCAGGGAGAGAGGTGGACCCCTGTGTAGCTTGCTAGGGTCAGGGGCCCTTAGGTGGAGGGCCAGAGGGCACCCTTGGGCCTATACTGCAAGTCCAGGAAGAGATGTGGACTCCTGGGTAGCTTGCTGGGGTCATAGGCCCCTAAGTGGAGTGCCAGGGGCACCCTAGGGCCTATACTGCAAGTCCAGGGAGAGAGGTGGACCCCTGGGTAGCTTGCTGGGGTCAGGGGCCCTTAGGTGGAGGGCCAGGTGGCACCCTGGTGCCTATAATGCAAGTCCAGGAAGAGAGGTGGACCCCTGGGTAGCTTGCTGGGGTCAGAGGCCCCTAGGTGGAGGGCCAGGGGGCATCCTGGGGCCTACACTGCAAGTCCAGGAATAGACACGGACCCCTGGGTAGCTTGCTGGGGTCAGGGGCACCTAGATGGAGGGCCAGGGGTAACCCTGGGGCCTATACTGCAAGTCCAGGGAGAGAGGTGGACCCCTGGTTAGTTTGCTGGGCTCATGGGCCCTTACGTGGAGAGCCAGGTGGCACCCTGGGGCCTATACTGCTAGTCCAGGGAGAGAGGTGGACCCCTGGGTAGCTTGCTGGGGTCAGGGGCTCTTAGGTGGAGGGCAAGGGGGCACCCTGGGGCCTACACTGCAAGTCCAGGGAGAGAGGTGGACCCCTAGGTAGCTTGCTGGGGTCAGGGGCCCTTAGGTGGAGGGCAAGGGGGCACCCTGGGGCCTACACTGCAAGTCCAGGGAGAGAGGTTGACCCCTGAGTAGCTTGCTGAGGTCAGAGGCCCCTAGGTGGAGGGCCAGGAGGCACAATGGGGCCTATACTGCTGGTCCAGGGAGAGAGGTGGACCCCTGGGTAGCTTGCTGGGTTCAGAAGCCCCTAGATGGAGGGCCAGGGGGCACCCTGGGGCCTATACTGCAAGATCAGGGAGAGAGGTGGACCCTTGGGTAGCTTACTGGGGTCAGAGACCCCTAGGTGGAGGGCAAGGGGGCACCCTGGGGCCTCCACTGCAAGTCCAGGGAGAGAGGTGGACCCCTGGGTAAATTGCTGGGGTCAGAGGCCCCCAGGTGGAGTGCCAAGGGGCACCCTTGGGCCTACACTGCAAGTCCAGGGAGAGAGGTGGACCCCTGGGTAGCTTGCCGGGGTCAGAGACCCCTAGTTGGAGGGCAAGGGGGCACCCTGGGGCCTTTAATGGAAGTCCAGGGAGGGAAGTGGACCCCTGGGTAGCTGGCTAGGGTCAGATTCCCCTAGGTGGAAGGCCAGGGCGCACCCTGGGGCCTATACTGCAAGTCCAGGGAGAGAGGTGGACCCCTGGGTAGCTTGCTGGGGTGAGAGGCCCCCAGGTGGAGGGCCAGGGGGCACCCTTGGGCCTACACTGCAAGTCCAGGGAGAGAGCTGGTCCTCTTGGTAGCTTGCTTGGGTCAGAAGCCACTAGGTGGCGTGCAAGGGGGCACCCTGGGGCCTATACTGCAAGTCCAGGGAGAGAGGTGGACCCCTGGGTAGCTTGCTGGGGTCAGGGGCCCTTAGGTGGAGGGCCAGGTGCACTCTGGGGCCTATACTGCAAGTCCAGGAAGAGATGTGGACCCCTGGGTAGCTTGCTGGGGTCATAGGCCCCTAAGTGGAGTGCCAGGGGCACCCTGGGGCCTATACTGCAAGTCCAGGGAGAGAGGTGGACCCCTTGGTAGCTTGCTAGGGTCAGGATCCCTTAGGTGGAGGGCAAGGGGGCACCCTGGGGCCTACACTGCATGTCCAGGGAGAGAGGTGGACCCCTGGGTAGCTTGCTGGGGTCAGGGGCCCTTAGGTGGGGGGCCAGGTGGCACCCTGGGGCCTATACTGCAAGTCCAGGAAGAGATGTAGACCCCTGGGTAGCTTGCTGGGGTCAGGGGCCCTTAGGTGGAGGGCAAGGGGGCACCCTGGGGCCTACACTGCAAGTCCAGTGAGAGAGGTGGACCCCTTGGTAAATTGCTGGGGTCAGAGGCCCCCAGGTGGAGTGCCAAGGGGCACCTTTGGGCCTACACTGCAAGTCCAGGGAGAGAGGTGGACCCCTGGGTAGCTTGCTGGGGTCAGAGACCCCTAGTTGGAGGGCAAGGGGGCACCCTGGGGCCTATACTGCAAGTCCAGGGAGAGAGGTGGAACCCTGGGTAGCTTGCTAGGGTCAGGGGCCCTTAGGTGGAGGGCCAGAGGGCACCCTGGGGCCTATACTGCAAGTCCAGGAAGAGATGTGGACCCCTGGGTAGCTTGCTGGGGTCATAGGCCCCTAAGTGGAGTGCCAGGGGCACCCTGGGGCCTATACTGCAAGTCCAAGGAGAGAGGTGGACCCCTGGGTAGCTTGCTGGGGTCAGGGGCCCTTAGGTGGAGGGCCAGGTGGCACCCTGGTGCCTATAATGCAAGTCCAGGAAGAGAGGTGGACCCCTGGGTAGCTTGCTGGGGTCAGAGGCCCCTAGGTGGAGGGCCAGGGGGCATCCTGGGGCCTACACTGCAAGTCCAGGGATAGACACGGACCCCTGGGTAGCTTGCTGGGGTCAGGGGCACCTAGATGGAGGGCCAGGGGTAACCCTGGGGCCTATACTGCAAGTCCAGGGAGAGAGGTGGACCCCTGGTTAGTTTGCTGGGCTCATGGGCCCTTACGTGGAGGGCCAGGGGCACCCTGGGGCCTATACTGCAAGTCCAGGGAGAGAGCTGATTCTCTGGGTAGCTTGCTTTGGTCAAAAGCCCCTAGGTGGGGTGCAAGGGGGCACAATGGGGCCTATACTGCAAGTCCAGGGAGAGAGGTGGACCCCTGGGTAGCTTGCTGGGGTAAGGGGCCCCTAGGAGGAGGGCCAAGGGGCACCCTGGGGACTATACTGCAAGACCAGGGAGAGAGGTGGACCCCTTGGTAGCTTGCTGGGGTCAGGGGCCCTTGGGTGGAGGGCCAGGTGCACCCTGGGGCCTATACTGCAAGTCCAGGAAGAGATGTGGACCCCTGGGTAGCTTGCTGGGGTCATAGGCCCCTAAGTGGAGTGCCAGGGGCACCCTGGGGCCTATACTGCAAGTCCAGGGAGAGAGGTGGACCCCTGGGTAGCTTGCTGGGGTCAGGATCCCTTAGGTGGAGGGCAAGGGGGCACCCTGGGGCCTACACTGCATGTCCAGGGAGAGAGGTGGACCCCTAGGTAGCTTGCTCTGGTCAGGGGCCCTTAGGTGGAGGGCCAGGTGGCACCCTGGGGCCTATACTGCAAGTCCAGGAAGAGATGTGGACCCCTGGGTAGCTTGCTGGGGTCAGGGGCCCTTAGGTGGAGGGCAAGGGGGCACCCTGGGGCCTACACTGCAAGTCCAGGGAGAGAGGTGGACCCCTGGGTAAATTGCTGGGGTCAGAGGCCCCCAGGTGGAGTGCCAAGGGGCACCCTTAGGCCTACACTGCAAGTCCAGGGAGAGAGGTGGACCCCTGGGTAGCTTGCCGGGGTCAGAGACCCCTATTTGGAGGGCAAGGGGGCACCCTGGGGCCTTTATTGGAAGTCCAGGGAGGGAAGTGGACCCCTGGGTAGCTGGCTAGGGTCAGATTCCCCTAGGTGGAAGGCCATGGCGCACGCTGGGGCCTATACTGCAAGTCCAGGGAGAGAGGTGGACCCCTGGGTAGCTTGCTAGGGTCAGGGGCCCTTAGGTGGAGGGCCAGAGGGCACCCTTGGGCCTATACTGCAAGTCCAGGAAGAGATGTGGACTCCTGGGTAGCTTGCTGGGGTCATAGGCCCCTAAGTGGAGTGCCAGGGGCACCCTAGGGCCTATACTGCAAGTCCAGGGAGAGAGGTTGACCCCTGGGTAGCTTGCTGGGGTCAGGGGCCATTAGGTGGAGGGCCAGGTGGCACCCTGGTGCCTATAATGCAAGTCCAGGAAGAGAGGTGGACCCCTGGGTAGCTTGCTGGGGTCAGAGGCCCCTAGGTGGAGGGCCAGGGGGCATCCTGGGGCCTACACTGCAAGTCCAGGGAGAGAGGTTGACCCCTGAGTAGCTTGCTGAGGTCAGAGGCCCCTAGGTGGAGGGCCAGGAGGCACAATGGGGCCTATACTGCTGGTCCAGGGAGAGAGGTGGACCCCTGGGTAGCTTAGCTGGGTTCAGAAGCCCCTAGATGGAGGTCCAGGGGGCACCCTGAGGCCTATACTGCAAGATCAGGGAGAGAGGTGGACCCTTGGGTAGCTTGCTGGGGTCAGAGACCCCTAGGTGGAGGGCAAGGGGGCACCCTGGGGCCTCCACTGCAAGTCCAGGGAGAGAGGTGGACCCCTGGGTAAATTGCTGGGGTCAGAGGCCCCCAGGTGGAGTGCCAAGGGGCACCCTTGGGCCTACACTGCAAGTCCAGGGAGAGAGGTGGACCCCTGGGTAGCTTGCCGGGGTCAGAGACCCCTAGTTGGAGGGCAAGGGGGCACCCTGGGGCCTTTAATGGAAGTCCAGGGAGGGAAGTGGACCCCTGGGTAGCTGGCTAGGGTCAGATTCCCCTAGGTGGAAGGCCAGGGCGCACCCTGGGGCCTATACTGCAAGTCCAGGGAGAGAGGTGGACCCCTGGGTAGCTTGCTGGGGTGAGAGGCCCCCAGGTGGAGGGCCAGGGGGCACCCTTGGGCCTACACTGCAAGTCCAGGGAGAGAGCTGGTCCTCTTGGTAGCTTGCTTGGGTCAGAAGCCCCTAGGTGGCGTGCAAGTGGGCACCCTGGGGCCTATACTGCAAGTCCAGGGAGAGAGGTGGACCCCTGGGTAGCTTGCTGGGGTAAGGGGCCCCTAGGAAGAGGGCCAGGGGGCACCCTGGGGCCTATACTGCAAGACCAGGGAGAGAGGTGGACCCCTGGGTAGCTTGCTGGGGTCAGGGGCCCTTAGGTGGAGGGCAAGGGGACAACCTGGGGCCTACACTGCAAGTCCAGGGAGAGAGGTTGACCCCTGAGTAGCTTGCTGGGGTCAGAGGCCCCTAGGTGGAGGGCCAGGAGGCACAATGGGGCCTATACTGCTGGTCCAGGGAGAGAGGTGGACCCCTGGGTTGCTTGCTGGGTTCAGAAGCCCCTAGATGGAGGGCCAGGGGGCACCCTGGGGCCTATACTGCAAGATCAGGGAGAGAGGTGGACCCCTGGGTAGCTTGCTGGGGTCAGAGACCCCTAGGTGGAGGGCAAGGGGGCACCCTGGGGCCTCCACTGCAAGTCCAGGGAGAGAGGTGGACCCCTGGGTAAATTGCTGGGGTCAGAGGCCCCCAGGTGGAGTGCCAAGGGGCACCCTTGGGCCTACACTGCAAGTCCAGGGAGAGAGGTGGACCCCTGGGTAGCTTGCCGGGGTCAGAGACCCCTAGTTGGAGGGCAAGGGGGCACCCTGGGGCCTTTAATGGAAGTCCAGGGAGGGATGTGGACCCCTGGGTAGCTGGCTAGGGTCAGATTCCCCTAGGTGGAAGGCCAGGGCGCACCCTGGGGCCTATACTGCAAGTCCAAGGAGAGAGGTGGACCCCTGGGTAGCTTGCTAGGGTCAGGGGCCCTTAGGTGGAGGGCCAGAGGGCACCCTGGGGCCTATACTGCAAGTCCAGGGAGAGAGCTGATTCTCTGGGTAGCTTGCTGGGGTCAAAAGCCCCTTGGTGGGGTGCAAGGGTGCACCCTGGGGCCTTACTGCAAGTCCAGGGAGAGAGGTGGACCCCTGGGTAGCTTGCTGGGGTAAGGGGCCCCTAGGAGGAGGGCCAGGGGGCACCCTGGGGCCTATACTGCAAGACCAGGGAGAGAGGTGGACCCCTTGGTAGCTTGCTGGGGTCAGGGGCCCTTAGGTGGAGGGCCAGGTGCACCCTGGGGCCTTTAATGGAAGTCCAGGGAGGGAAGTGGACCCTGTGTAGCTTGCTGGGGTCATATTCCCCTAGGTGGAAGGCCAGTGTGCACCCTGGGGCCTATACTGCAAGTCCAGGGAGAGAGGTGGACCCCTGGGTAGCTTGCTGGTGTCAGGGGCACCTAGATGGAGGGCCAGGGGTAACCCTGGGGCCTATACTGCAAGTCCAGGGAGAGAGGTGGACCCCTGGTTAGTTTGCTGGACTCATGGGCCCTTAGGTGGAGGGCCAGGGGCACCCTGGGGCCTACACTGCAAGTCCAGGGAGAGAGCTCGTCCTCTGGGTAGCTTGCTGGGGTGGGGGGCCCTTAGGTGGAGGGCAAGGGGGCACCCTGGGGCCTACACTGCAAGTCCAGGGAGAGAGGTGAACACCTGGGTAGCTTGCTGGGGTCAGGATCCCTTAGGTGGAGGGCAAGGGGGAACCCTGGGGCCTACACTGCATGTCCAGGGAGAGAGGTGGACCCCTGGGTAGCTTGCTGGGGTCAGAGGCCCTTAGGTGGAGGGCAAGGGGGCACCCTGGGGCCTACACTGCAAGTCCAGGGAGAGAGGTGGTCCCCTGGGTAGCTTGCTGGGGTCAGAGGCCCTTGTGTGGAGGGCAAGGGGGCACCCTGGGGCCTACACTGCAAGTCCAGGGAGAGAGGTGGACCCCTGGGTAGCTTGCTGGGGTCAGAGGCCCCTAGGTGGAGGGCCAGGGGGCACCCTGGGGCCTATACTGCAAGATCAGGGAGAGAGGTGGACCCCTTGGTAACTTGCTGGGGTCAGAGACCCCTAGGTGGAGGGCAAGGGGGCACTCTGGGGCCTCCACTGCAAGTCCAGGGAGAGAGGTGGACCCCTGGGTAGCTTGCTGGGGTCAGAGGCCCCCAGGTGGAAGGCCAGGGGGCACCCTTGGGCCTACACTGCAAGTCCAGGGAGAGAGGTGGACCCCTGGGTAGCTTGCTGGGGTCAGAGACCCCTAGTTGGAGGGCAAGGGGGCACCCTGGGGCCTTTAATGGAAGTCCAAGGAGGGAAGTGGACCCTGGGTAGCCTGCTGGGGTCAGATTCCCATAGGTGGAAGGCCAGGGCGCACCCTGGGGCCTATACTGCAAGTCCAGGGAGAGAGGTGGACCCCTGGGTAGCTTGCTGGGGTAAGGGGCCCTTAGTTGGAGGGCCAGGGGCACCCTGGGGCCTATACTGCATGTCCAGGAAGAGATGTGGACCCCTGGGTAGCTTGCTGGGGTCATAGGCCCCTAAGTGGAGTGCCAGGGGCACCCTGGGGCCTATACTGCAAGTACAGGGAGAGAGGTGGACCCCTGGGTAGCTTGCTGGGGTCAGGGGCCCTTAGGTGGAGGGCCAGGGGGCACCCTGGGGCCTACACTGCAAGTCCAGGGAGAGAGGTGGACCCCTGGGTAGCTTGCTGGGGTCAGAGGCCCCTAGGTGGAGGGCCAGGTGGCACAATGGGGCCTATACTGCTGGTCCAGGGAGAGAGGTGGACCCCTGGGTAGCTTGCTGGGGTCAGGGGCCCTTAGGTAGAGGGCCAGGGGTCACCCTGGGGCCTACACTGCAAGTCCAGGGAGAGAGGTGGACCCCTGGGTAGCTTGCTGGGGTCAGAGGCCCCCAGGTGGAGGGCCAGGGGGCACCCTTGGGCCTACACTGCAAGTCCAGGGAGAGAGTTGGACCCCTGGGTAGCTTGCTGGGGTCAGAGACCCCTAGTTGGAGGGCCAGGGGCACCCTGGGGCCTTTTATGGAAGTCCAGGGAGGGAAGTGGACCCTGGGTAGCCTGCTGGGGTCAGATTCCCTTAGGTGGAAGGCCAGGGCGCACCCTGGGGCCTATACTGCAAGTCCAGGGAGAGAGGTGGACCCCTGGGTATCTTGCTGGGGTCAGGGACCCTTAAGTGGAGGGCCAGGTGCACCCTGGGGCCTATACTGCAAGTCCATGAAGAGATGTGGACCCCTGGGTAGCTTGCTGGGGTCATAGGCCCCTAAGTGGAGTGCCAGGGGCACCCTGGGGCCTATACTGCAAGTCCAGGGAGAGAGGTGGACCCCTGGGTAGCTTGCTCGGGTCAGGATCCCTTAGGTGGAGGGCAAGGGGGCACCCTGGGGCCTACACTGCATGTCCAGGGAGAGAGGTGGACCCCTGGGTAGCTTGCTGGGGTCAGGGGCCCTTAGGTGGAGGGCCAGGGGGCACCCTGGGGCCTATACTGCAAGTCCAGGAAGAGATGTGGACCCCTGGGTAGCTTGCTGGGGTCAGGGGCCCTTAGGTGGAGGGCAAGGGGGATCCCTGGGGCCTACACTGCAAGTCCAGGGAGAGAGGTGGACCCCTGGGTAGCTTACTGGGGTCAGAGGCCCTTAGGTGGAGGGCCAGGGGGCACCCTGGGGCCTACACTGCAAGTCCAGGGAGAGAGGTGGACCCCTGGGTAGCTTGCTGGGGTCAGAGGCCCCTAGGTGGAGGGCCAGGAGGCACAATGGGGCCTATACTGCTGGTCCAGGGAGAGAGGTGGACCCCTGGGTAGCTTGCTGGGGTCAGGGGCCCTTAGGTGGAGGGCCAGGGGGCACCCTGGGGCCTACACTGCAAGTCCAGGGAGAGAGGTGGACCCCATGGGTAGCTTGCTGGGGTCAGAGGCCCCCAGGTGGAGGGCCAGGGGGCACCCTTGGGCCTACACTGCAAGTCCAGGGAGAGAGGTGGACCCCTGGGTAGCTTGCTGGGGTCAGAGACCCCTATTTGGAGGGCAAGGGGGCACCCTGGGGCCTTTAATGGAAGTCCAGGGAGGGAAGTGGACCCTGGGTAGCCTGCTGGGGTCAGATTCTCTTAGGTGGAAGGCCAGGGTGCACCCTGGGGCCTATACTGCAAGTCCAGGGAGAGAGGTGGACCCCTGGGTAGCTTGCTGGGGTCAGGGGCCCTTAGGTGGAGGGCCAGGGGCACCCTGGGGCCTATACTGCATGTCCAGGAAGAGATGTGGACCCCTGGGTAGCTTGCTGGGGTCATAGGCCCCTAAGTGGAGTGCCAGGGGCACCCTGGGGCCTATACTGCAAGTCCAGGGAGAGAGGTGGACCCCTGGGTAGCTTGCTGGGGTCAGGGGCACTTAGGTGGAGGGCCAGGGGGCACCCTGGGGCCTACACTGCAAGTCCAGGTAGAGAGGTGGACCCCTGGGTAGCTTGCTGGGGTCAGAGGCCCCTAGGTGGAGGGCAAGGAGGCACAATGGGGCCTATACTGCTAGTCCAGGGAGAGAGGTGGACCCCTGAGTAGCTTGCTGGGGTCAGGGGCCCTTAGGTGGAGGGCAAGGGGGCACCCTGGGGCCTACACTGCAAGTCCTGGGAGAGAGGTGGACCCCTGGGTAGCTTGCTGGGGTCAGAGGCCCCCAGGTGGGGGGCCAGGGGGCACCCTTGGGCCTACATTGCAAGTCCAGGGAGAGAGGTGGACCCCTGGGTAGCTTGCTGGGGTCAGAGACCCCTAGTTGGAGGGCCAGGGGGCAACCTGGGGCCTTTAATGGAAGTCCAGGGAGAGAGGAGGACCCCTGGGTAGCTTGCTCGGGTCAGGATCCCTTAGGTGGAGGGCAAGGGGGCACCCTGGGGCCTACACTGCATGTCCAGGGAGAGAGGTGGACCCCTGGGTAGCTTGCTGGGGTCAGCGGCCCTTAGGTGGAGGGCCAGGGGGCACCCTGGGGCCTATACTGCAAGTCCAGGAAGAGATGTGGACCCCTGGGTAGCTTGCTGGGGTCAGGGGCCCTTAGGTGGAGTGCAAGGGGGCACCCTGGGGCCTACACTGCAAGTCCAGGGAGAGAGGTGGACCCCTGGGTAGCTTACTGGGGTCAGAGGCCCTTAGGTGGAGGGCCAGGGGGCACCCTGGGGCCTACACTGCAAGTCCAGGGAGAGAGGTGGACCCCTGGGTAGCTTGCTGGGGTCAGAGGCCCCTAGGTGGAGGGCCAGGAGGCACAATGGGGCCTATACTGCTGGTCCAGGGAGAGAGTTGGACCCCTGGGTAGCTTGCTGGGGTCAGGGGCCCTTAGGTGGAGGGCCAGGGGGCACCCTGGAGCCTACACTGCAAGTCCAGGGAGAGAGGTGGACCCCTGGGTAGCTTGCTGGGGTCAGAGGCCCCCAGGTGGAGGGCCAGGGGGCACCCTTGGGCCTACTCTGCAAGTCCAGGGAGAGAGGTGGACCCCTGGGTAGCTTGCTGGGGTCAGAGACCCCTAGTTGGAGGGCAAGGGGGCACCCTGGGGCCTTTAATGGAAGTCCAGGGAGGGAAGTGGACCCTGGGTAGCCTGCTGGGGTCAGATTCCCTTAGGTGGAAGGCCAGGGTGCACCCTGGGGCCTATACTGCAAGTCCAGGGAGAGAGGTGGACCCCTGGGTAGCTTGCTGGGGTCAGGGGCCCTTAGGTGGAGGGCCAGGGGCACCCTGGGGCCTATACTGCATGTCCAGGAAGAGATGTGGACCCCTGGGTAGCTTGCTGGGGTCATAGGCCCCTAAGTGGAGTGCCAGAGGCACCCTGGGGCCTATACTGCAAGTCCAGGGAGAGAGGTGGACCCCTTGGTAGCTTGCTGGGGTCATAGGCCCCTAAGTGGAGTGCCAGGGGTACCCTGGGGCCTATACTGCAAGTCCAGGGAGAGAGGTGGACCCCTGGGTAGCTTGCTCGGGTCAGGATCCCTTAGTTGGAGGGCAAGGGGGCACCCTGGGGCCTACACTGCATGTCCAGGGAGAGAGGTGGACCCCTGGGTAGCTTGCTGGGGTCAGGGGCCCTTAGGTGGAGGGCCAGGGGGCACCCTGGGGCCTATACTGCAAGTCCAGGAAGAGATGTGGACCCCTGGGTAGCTTGCTGGGGTCAGGGGCCCTTAGGTGGAGGGCAAGGGGGCACCCTGGGGCCTACACTGCAAGTCCAGGGAGAGAGGTGGACCCCTGGGTAGCTTGCTGGGGTCAGCGGCCCTTAGGTGGAGGGCCAGGGGGCACCCTGGGGCCTATACTGCAAGTCCAGGAAGAGATGTGGACCCCTGGGTAGCTTGCTGGGGTCAGGGGCCCTTAGGTGGAGTGCAAGGGGGCACCCTGGGGCCTACACTGCAAGTCCAGGGAGAGAGGTGGACCCCTGGGTAGCTTACTGGGGTCAGAGGCCCTTAGGTGGAGGGCCAGGGGGCACCCTGGGGCCTACACTGCAAGTCCAGGGAGAGAGGTGGACCCCTGGGTAGCTTGCTGGGGTCAGAGGCCCCTAGGTGGAGGGCCAGGAGGCACAATGGGGCCTATACTGCTGGTCCAGGGAGAGAGTTGGACCCCTGGGTAGCTTGCTGGGGTCAGGGGCCCTTAGGTGGAGGGCCAGGGGGCACCCTGGAGCCTACACTGCAAGTCCAGGGAGAGAGGTGGACCCCTGGGTAGCTTGCTGGGGTCAGAGGCCCCCAGGTGGAGGGCCAGGGGGCACCCTTGGGCCTACACTGCAAGTCCAGGGAGAGAGGTGGACCCCTGGGTAGCTTGCTGGGGTCAGAGACCCCTAGTTGGAGGGCAAGGGGGCACCCTGGGGCCTTTAATGGAAGTCCAGGGAGGGAAGTGGACCCTGGGTAGCCTGCTGGGGTCAGATTCCCTTAGGTGGAAGGCCAGGGTGCACCCTGGGGCCTATACTGCAAGTCCAGGGAGAGAGGTGGACCCCTGGGTAGCTTGCTGGGGTCAGGGGCCCTTAGGTGGAGGGCCAGGGGCACCCTGGGGCCTATACTGCATGTCCAGGAAGAGATGTGGACCCCTGGGTAGCTTGCTGGGGTCATAGGCCCCTAAGTGGAGTGCCAGAGGCACCCTGGGGCCTTTACTGCAAGTCCAGGGAGAGAGGTGGACCCCTTGGTAGCTTGCTGGGGTCATAGGCCCCTAAGTGGAGTGCCAGGGGTACCCTGGGGCCTATACTGCAAGTCCAGGGAGAGAGGTGGACCCCTGGGTAGCTTGCTCGGGTCAGGATCCCTTAGTTGGAGGGCAAGGGGGCACCCTGGGGCCTACACTGCATGTCCAGGGAGAGAGGTGGACCCCTGGGTAGCTTGCTGGGGTCAGGGGCCCTTAGGTGGAGGGCCAGGGGGCACCCTGGGGCCTATACTGCAAGTCCAGGAAGAGATGTGGACCCCTGGGTAGCTTGCTGGGGTCAGGGGCCCTTAGGTGGAGGGCAAGGGGGCACCCTGGGGCCTACACTGCAAGTCCAGGGAGAGAGGTGGACCCCTGGGTAGCTTACTGGGGTCAGAGGCCCTTAGGTGGAGGGCCAGGGGGCACCCTGGGGCCTACACTTCAAGTCCAGGGAGAGAGGTGGACCCCTGGGTAGCTTGCTGGGGTCAGAGGCCCCTAGGTGGAGGGCCAGGAGGCACAATGGGGCCTATACTGCTGGTCCAGGGAGAGAGGTGGACCCCTGGGTAGCTTGCTGGGGTCAGGGGCCCTTAGGTGGAGGGCCAGGGGGCACCCTGGGGCCTACACTGCATGTCCAGGGAGAGAGGTGGACCCCTGGGTAGCTTGCTGGGGTCAGAGGCCCCCAGGTGGAGGGCCAGGGGGCACCCTGGGACCTTTAATGGAAGTCCAGGGAGGGAAGTGGACCCTGGGTAGCCTGCTGGGGTCAGATTCCCTTAGGTGGAAGGCCAGGGTGCACCCTGGGGCCTATACTGCAAGTCCAGGGAGAGAGGTGGACCCCTGGGTAGCTTGCTGGGGTCAGGGGCCCTTAGGTGGAGGGCCAGGGGCACCCTGGGGCCTATACTGCATGTCCAGGAAGAGATGTGGACCCCTGGGTAGCTTGCTGGGGTCATAGGCCCCTAAGTGGAGTGCCAGAGGCACCCTGGGGCCTATACTGCAAGTCCAGGGAGAGAGGTGGACCCCTGGGTAGCTTGCTGGGGTCATAGGCCCCTAAGTGGAGTGCCAGGGGTACCCTGGGGCCTATACTGCAAGTCCAGGGAGAGAGGTGGACCCCTGGGTAGCTTGCTCGGGTCAGGATCCCTTAGTTGGAGGGCAAGGGGGCACCCTGGGGCCTAAACTGCATGTCCAGGGAGAGAGGTGGACCCCTGGGTAGCTTGCTGGGGTCAGGGGCCCTTAGGTGGAGGGCCAGGGGGCACCCTGGGGCCTATACTGCAAGTCCAGGAAGAGATGTGGACCCCTGGGTAGCTTGCTGGGGTCAGGGGCCCTTAGGTGGAGGGCAAGGGGGCACCCTAGGGCCTACACTGCAAGTCCAGGGAGAGAGGTGGACCCCTGGGTAGCTTACTGGGGTCAGAGGCCCTTAGGTGGAGGGCCAGGGGGCACCCTGGGGCCTACACTTCAAGTCCAGGGAGAGAGGTGGACCCCTGGGTAGCTTGCTGGGGTCAGAGGCCCCTAGGTGGAGGGCCAGGAGGCACAATGGGGCCTATACTGCTGGTCCAGGGAGAGAGGTGGACCCCTGGGTAGCTTGCTGGGGTCAGGGGCCCTTAGGTGGAGGGCCAGGGGGCACCCTGGGGCCTACACTGCAAGTCCAGGGAGAGAGGTGGACCCCTGGGTAGCTTGCTGGGGTCAGAGGCCCCCAGGTGGAGGGCCAGGGGGCACCCTTGGGCCTACACTGCAAGTCCAGGGAGAGAGGAGGACCCCTGGGTAGCTTGCTGGGGTCAGAGACCCCTAGTTGGAGGGCAAGGAGGCACCCTGGGGCCTTTAATGGAAGTCCAGGGAGGGAAGTGGACCCTGGGTAGCCTGCTGGGGTCAGATTCGCTTAGGTGGAAGGCCAAGGTGCACCCTGGGGCCTATACTGCAAGTCCAGGGAGAGAGGTGGACCCCTGGGTAGCTTGCTGGGGTCAGGGGCCCTTAGGTGGAGGGCCAGGGGCACCCTGGGGCCTATACTGCATGTCCAGGAAGAGATGTGGACCCCTGGGTAGCTTGCTGGGGTCATAGGCCCCTAAGTGGAGTGCCAGGGGCACCCTGGGGCCTATACTGCAAGTCCAGGGAGAGAGGTGGACACCTGGGTAGCTTGCTGGGGTCAGGGGCACTTAGGTGGAGGGCCAGGGGGCACCCTGGGGCCTACACTGCAAGTCCAGGTAGAGAGGTGGACCCCTGGGTAGCTTGCTGGGGTCAGAGGCCCCTAGGTGGAGGGCCAGGAGGCACAATGGGGCCTATACTGCTAGTCCAGGGAGAGAGGTGGACCCCTGGGTAGCTTGCTGGGGTCAGGGGCCCTTAGGTGGAGGGCAAGGGGGCACCCTGGGGCCTACACTGCAAGTCCAGGGAGAGAGGTGGACCCCTGGGTAGCTTGCTGGGGTCAAAGGCCCCCAGGTGGAGGGCCAGGGGGCACCCTTGGGCCTACACTGCAAGTCCAGGGAGAGAGGTGGACCCCTGGGTAGCTTGCTGGGGTCAGAGACCCCTAGTTGGAGGGCCAGGGGGCACCCTGGGGCCTTTAATGGAAGTCCAGGGAGAGAGGTGGACCCCTGGGTAGCTTGCTCGGGTCAGGATCCCTTAGGTGGAGGGCAAGGGGGCACCCTGGGGCCTACACTGCATGTCCAGGGAGAGAGGTGGACCCCTGGGTAGCTTGCTGGGGTCAGGGGCCCTTAGGTGGAGGGCCAGGGGGCACCCTGGGGCCTATACTGCAAGTCCAGGAAGAGATGTGGACCCCTGGGTAGCTTGCGGGGGTCAGGGGCCCTTAGGTGGAGGGCAAGGGGGCACCCTGGGGCCTACACTGCAAGTCCAGGGAGAGAGGTGGACCCCTGGGTAGCTTACTGGGGTCAGAGGCCCTTAGGTGGAGGGCCAGGGGGCACCCTGGGGCCTACACTGCAAGTCCAGGGAGAGAGGTGGACCCCTGGGTAGCTTGCTGGGGTCAGAGGCCCCTAGGTGGAGGGCCAGGAGGCACATTGGGGCCTATACTGCTGGTCCAGGGAGAGAGGTGGACCCCTGGGTAGCTTGCTGGGGTCAGGGGCCCTTAGGTGGAGGGCCAGGGGGCACCCTGGGGCCTACACTGCAAGTCCAGTTAGAGAGGTGGACCCCTGGGTAGCTTGCTGGGGTCAGAGGCCCCTAGGTGGAGGGCCAGGGGGCACCCTTGGGCCTACACTGCAAGTCCAGGGAGAGAGGTGGACCCCTGGGTAGCTTGCTGGGGTCAGAGACCCCTAGTTGGAGGGCAAGGAGGCACCCTGGGGCCTTTAATGGAAGTCCAGGGAGGGAAGTGGACCCTGGGTAGCCTGCTGGGGTCAGATTCCCTTAAGTGGAAGGCCAGGGTGCACCCTGGGGCCTATACTGCAAGTCCAGGGAGAGAGGTGGACCCCTGGGTAGCTTGCTGGGGTCAGGGGCCCTTAGGTGGAGGGCCAGGGGCACCCTGGGGCCTATACTGCATGTCCAGGAAGAGATGTGGACCCCTGGGTAGCTTGCTGGGGTCATAGGCCCCTAAGTGGAGTGCCAGGGGCACCCTGGGGCCTATACTGCAAGTCCAGGGAGAGAGGTGGACCCCTGGGTAGCTTACTGGGGTCAGAGGCCCTTAGGTGGAGGGCCAGGGGGCACCCTGGGGCCTACACTGCAAGTCCAGGGAGAGACGTGGACCCCTGGGTAGCTTGCTGGGGTCAGAGGCCCCTAGGTGGAGGGCCAGGAGGCACAATGGGGCCTATACTGCTGGTCCAGGGAGAGAGGTGGACCCCTGGGTAGCTTGCTGGGGTCAGGGGCCCTTAGGTGGAGGGCCAGGGGGCACCCTGGGGCCTACACTGCAAGTCCAGGGAGAGAGGTGGACCCCTGGGTAGCTTGCTGGGGTCAGAGGCCCCCAGGTGGAGGGCCAGGGGGCACCCTTGGGCCTACACTGCAAGTCCAGGGAGAGAAGTGGACCCCTGGGTAGCTTGCTGGGGTCAGAGACCCCTAGTTGGAGGGCAAGGAGGCACCCTGGGGCCTTTAATGGAAGTCCAGGGAGGGAAGTGGACCCTGGGTAGCCTGCTGGGGTCAGATTCCTTTAGGTGGAAGGCCAGGGTGAACCCTGGGGCCTACACTGCAAGTCCAGGGAGAGAGGTGGACCCCTGGGTAGCTTGCTGGGGTCAGGGGCCCTTAGGTGGAGGGCCAGGGGCACCCTGGGGCCTATACTGCATGTCCAGGAAGAGATGTGGACCCCTGGGTAGCTTGCTGGGGTCATAGGCCCCTAAGTGGAGTGCCAGGGGCACCCTGGGGCCTATACTGCAAGTCCAGGGAGAGAGGTGGACCCCTGGGTAGCTTGCTGGGGTCAGGGGCATTTAGGTGGAGGGCCAGGGGGCACCCTGGGGCCTACACTGCAAGTCCAGGTAGAGAGGTGGACCCCTGGGTAGCTTGCTGGGGTCAGAGGCCCCTAGGTGGAGGGCCAGGAGGCACAATGGGGCCTATACTGCTAGTCCAGGGAGAGAGGTGGACCCCTGGGTAGCTTGCTGGGGTCAGGGGCCCTTAGGTGGAGGGCAAGGGGGCACCCTGGGGCCTACACTGCAAGTCCAGGGAGAGAGGTGGACCCCTGGGTAGCTTGTTGGGGTCAGAGGCCCCCAGGTGGAGGGCCAGGGGGCACCCTTGGGCCTACACTGCAAGTCCAGGGAGAGAGGTGGACCCCTGGGTAGCTTGCTGGGGTCAGAGACCCCTAGTTGGAGGGCCAGGGGGCACCCTTGGGCCTTTAATGGAAGTCCAGGGAGGGAAGTGGACCCTGGGTAGCCTGCTGGGGTCAGATTCCCTTAGGTGGAAGGCCAGGTGCACCCTGGGGCCTATACTGCAAGTCCAGGAAGAGAGGTGGACCCCTGGGTAGCTTGCTGGGGTCAGAGGCCCCTAGGTGGAGGGCCAGGGGGCATCCTGGGGCCTACACTGCAAGTCCAGGGATAGACACGGAACCCTGGGTAGCTTGCTGGGGTCAGGGGCGCCTAGATGGAGGGCCAGGGGTAACCCTGGGGCCTATACTGCAAGTCCATGGAGAGAGGTGGACCCCTGGTTAGTTTGCTGGGCTCATGGGCCCTTACGTGGAGGGCCAGGGGCACCCTGGGGCCTATATTGCAAGTCCAGGGAGAGAGCTGGTCCTCTTGGTAGCTTGCTTGAGTCAGAAGCCCCTTGGTGGGGTGCAAGGGGGCACCCTGGGGCCTATACTGCAAGTCCAGAGAGAGAGGTGGACCCCTGGGTAGCTTGCTGGGGTAAGGGGCCCCTAGGAAGAGGGCCAGGGGGCACCCTGGGGCCTATACTGCAAGACCAGGGAGAGAGGTGGACCCCTGGGTAGCTTGCTGGGGTCAGGGGCCCTTAGGTGGAGGGCAAGGGGGCACCCTGGGGCCTACACTGCAAGTCCAGGGAGAGAGGTTGACCCCTGGGTAGCTTGCTGGGGTCAGAGGCCCCTAGGTGGAGGGCCAGGAGGCACAATGGGGCCTATACTGCTGGTCCAGGGAGAGAGGTGGACCCCTGGGTAGCTTGCTGGGTTCAGAAGCCCCTAGATGGAGGGCCAGGGGGCACCCTGGGGCCTATACTGCAAGATCAGGGAGAGAGGTGGACCCCTGGGTAGCTTGCTGGGGTCAGAGACCCCTAGGTGGAGGGCAAGGGGGCACCCTGGGGCCTCCACTGCAAGTCCAGGGAGAGAGGTGGACCCCTGGGTAAATTGCTGGGGTCAGAGGCCCCCAGGTGGAGTGCCAAGGGGCACCCTTGGGCCAACACTGCAAGTCCAGGGAGAGAGGTGGACCCCTGGGTAGCTTGCCGGGGTCAGAGACCCCTAGTTGGAGGGCAAGGGGGCACCCTGGGGCCTTTAATGGAAGTCCAGGGAGGGAAGTGGACCCCTGGGTAGCTGGCTAGGGTCAGATTCCCCTAGGTGGAAGGCCAGGGCGCACCCTGGGGCCTATACTGCGAGTCCAGGGAGAGAGGTAGACCCCTGGGTAGCTTGCTAGGGTCAGGGGCCCTTAGGTGGAGGGCCAGAGGGCACCCTGGGGCCTATACTGCAAGTCCAGGAAAAGATGTGGACCCCTGGGTAGCTTGCTGGTGTCATAGGCCCCTAAGTGGAGTGCCAGGGGCACCTTGGGGCCTATACTGCAAGTCCAGGGAGAGAGGTGGAGCCCTGGGTAGCTTGCTGGGGTCAGGGGCCCTTAGGTGGAGGGCCAGGTGGCACCCTGGTGCCTATAATGCAAGTCCAGGAAGAGAGGTGGACCCCTGGGTAGCTTGTTGGGGTCAGAGGCCCCTAGGTGGAGGGCCAGGGGGCATCCTGGGGCCTACATTGCAAGTCCAGGGATAGACACGGACCCCTGGGTAGCTTGCTGGGGTCAGGGGCACCTAGATGGAGGGCCAGGGGTAACCCTGGGGCCTACACTGCAAGTCCAGGGAGAGAGGTGGACCCCTGGTTAGTTTGCTGGGCTCATGGGCCCTTACGTGGAGGGCCAGGGGCACACTGGGGCCTATACTGCAAGTCCAGGGAGAGAGCTGATTCTCTGGGTAGCTTGCTGGGGTCAAAAGCCCCTAGGTGGGGTGCAAGGGGGCACCCTGGGGCCTATACTGCAAGTCCAGGGAGAGAGGTGGACCCCTGGGTAGCTTGCTGGGGTAAGGGGCCCCTAGGAGGAGGGCCAGGGGGCACCCTGGGGCCTAAACTGCAAGACCAGGGAGAGAGGTGGACCCCTTGGTAGCTTGCTGGGGTCAGGGGCCCTTAGGTGGAGGGCCAGGTGCACCCTGGGGCCTTTAATGGAAGTCCAGGGAGGGAAGTGGACCCTGGGTAGCTTGCTGGGGTCATATTCCCCTAGGTGGAAGGCCAGTGTGCACCCTGGGGCCTATACTGCAAGTCCAGGGAGAGAGGTGGACCCCTGGGTAGCTTGCTGGTGTCAGGGGCACCTAGATGGAGGGCCAGGGGTAACCCTGGGGCCTATACTGCAAGTCCAGGGAGAGAGGTGGACCCCTGGTTAGTTTGCTGGACTCATGGGCCCTTAGGTGGAGGGCTAGGGGCACCCTGGGGCCTATACTGCAAGTCCAGGGAGAGAGCTGGTCCTCTGGGTAGCTTGCTTGGGTGGGGGGCCCTTAGGTGGAGGGCAAGGGGGCACCCTGGGGCCTACACTGCAAGTCCAGGGAGAGAGGTGGACCCCTGGGTAGCTTGCTGATGTCAGGATCCCTTAGGTGGAGGGCAAGGGGGCACCCTGGGGCCTACACTGCATGTCCAGGGAGAGAGGTGGACCCCTGGGTAGCAGGCTGGGGTCAGAGGCCCTTAGGTGGAGGGCAAGGGGGCACCCTGGGGCCTACACTGCAAGTCCAGGGAGAGAGGTGGTCGCCTGGGTAGCTTGCTGGGGTCAGAGGCCCTTAGGTGGAGGGCAAGGGGGCACCCTGGGGCCTACACTGCAAGTCCAGGGAGAGAGGTGGACCCCTGGGTAGCTTGCTGGGGTCAGAGGCCCCTAGGTGGAGGGCCAGGGGGCACCCTGGGGCCTATACTGCAAGATCAGGGAGGGAGGTGGACCCCTTGGTAGCTTGCTGGGGTCAGAGACCCCTAGGTGGAGGGCAAGGGGGCACTCTGGGGCCTCCACTGCAAGTCCAGGGAGAGAGGTGGACCCCTGGGTAGCTTGCTGGGGTCAGAGGCCCCCAGGTGGAAGGCCAGGGGGCACCCTTGGGCCTACACTGCAAGTCCAGGGAGAGAGGAGGACCCCTGGGTAATTTGCTGGGGTCAGAGACCCCTAGTTGGAGGGCAAGGGGGCACCCTGGGGCCTTTAATGGAAGTCCAGGGAGGGAAGTGGACCCTGGGTAGCCTGCTGGGGTCAGATTCCCTTAGGTGGAAGGCCAGGTGCACCCTGGGGCCTATACTGCAAGTCCAGGAAGAGAGGTGGACCCCTGGGTAGCTTGCTGGGGTCAGAGGCCCCTAGGTGGAGGGCCAGGGGGCATCCTGGGGCCTACACTGCAAGTCCAGGGATAGACACGGAACCCTGGGTAGCTTGCTGGGCTCATGGGCCCTTACGTGGAGGGCCAGGGGCACCCTGGGGCCTATATTGCAAGTCCAGGGAGAGAGCTGGTCCTCTTGGTAGCTTGCTTGGGTCAGAAGCCCCTTGGTGGGGTGCAAGGGGGCACCCTGGGGCCTATACTGCAAGTCCAGAGAGAGAGGTGGACCCCTGGGTAGCTTGCTGGGGTAAGGGGCCCCTAGGAAGAGGGCCAGGGGGCACCCTGGGGCCTATACTGCAAGACCAGGGAGAGAGGTGGACCCCTGGGTAGCTTGCTGGGGTCAGGGGCCCTTAGGTGGAGGGCAAGGGGGCACCCTGGGGCCTACACTGCAAGTCCAGGAAGAGAGGTTGACCCCTGGGTAGCTTGCTGGGGTCAGAGGCCCCTAGGTGGAGGGCCAGGAGGCACAATGGGGCCTATACTGCTGGTCCAGGGAGAGAGGTGGACCCCTGGGTAGCTTGCTGGGTTCAGAAGCCCCTAGATGGAGGGCCAGGGGCACCCTGGGGCCTATACTGCAAGATCAGGGAGAGAGGTGGACCCCTGGGTAGCTTGCTGGGGTCAGAGACCCCTAGGTGGAGGGCAAGGGGGCACCCTGGGGCCTCCACTGCAAGTCCAGGGAGAGAGGTGGACCCCTGGGTAAATTGCTGGGGTCAGAGGCCCCCAGGTGGAGTGCCAAGGGGCACCCTTGGGCCTACACTGCAAGTCCAGGGAGAGAGGTGGACCCCTGGGTAGCTTGCCGGGGTCAGAGACCCCTAGTTGGAGGGCAAGGGGGCACCCTGGGGCCTTTAATGGAAGTCCAGGGAGGGAAGTGGACCCCTGGGTAGCTTGCTGGTGTCATAGGCCCCTAAGTGGAGTGCCAGGGGCACCTTGGGGCCTATACTGCAAGTCCAGGGAGAGAGGTGGAGCCCTGGGTAGCTTGCTGGGGTCAGGGGCCCTTAGGTGGAGGGCCAGGTGGCACCCTGGTGCCTATAATGCAAGTCCAGGAAGAGAGGTGGACCCCTGGGTAGCTTGCTGGGGTCAGAGGCCCCTAGGTGGAGGGCCAGGGGCACACTGGGGCCTATACTGCAAGTCCAGGGAGAGAGCTGATTCTCTGGGTAGCTTGCTGGGGTCAAAAGCCCCTAGGTGGGGTGCAAGGGGGCACCCTGGGGCCTATACTGCAAGTCCAGGGAGAGAGGTGGACCCCTGGGTAGCTTGCTGGGGTAAGGGGCCCCTAGGAGGAGGGCCAGGGGGCACCCTGGGGCCTAAACTGCAAGACCAGGGAGAGAGGTGGACCCCTTGGTAGCTTGCTGGGGTCAGGGGCCCTTAGGTGGAGGGCCAGGTGCACCCTGGGGCCTTTAATGGAAGTCCAGGGAGGGAAGTGGACCCTGGGTAGCTTGCTGGGGTCATATTCCCCTAGGTGGAAGGCCAGTGTGCACCCTGGGGCCTATACTGCAAGTCCAGGGAGAGAGGTGGACCCCTGGGTAGCTTGCTGGGGTAAGGGGCCCCTAGGAGGAGGGCCAGGGGGCACCCTGGGGCCTAATCTGCAAGACCAGGGAGAGAGGTGGACCCCTTGGTAGCTTGCTGGGGTCAGGGGCCCTTAGGTGGAGGGCCAGGTGCACCCTGGGGCCTTTAATGGAAGTCCAGGGAGGGAAGTGGACCCTGGGTAGCTTGCTGGGGTCATATTCCCCTAGGTGGAAGGCCAGTGTGCACCCTGGGGCCTATACTGCAAGTCCAGGGAGAGAGGTGGACCCCTGGGTAGCTTGCTGGTGTCAGGGGCACCTAGATGGAGGGCCAGGGGTAACCCTGGGGCCTATACTGCAAGTCCAGGGAGAGAGGTGGACCCCTGGTTAGTTTGCTGGACTCATGGGCCCTTAGGTGGAGGGCTAGGGGCACCCTGGGGCCTATACTGCAAGTCCAGGGAGAGAGCTGGTCCTCTGGGTAGCTTGCTTGGGTGGGGGGCCCTTAGGTGGAGGGCAAGGGGGCACCCTGGGGCCTACACTGCAAGTCCAGGGAGAGAGGTGGACCCCTGGGTAGCTTGCTGGGGTCAGGATCCCTTAGGTGGAGGGCAAGGGGGCACCCTGGGGCCTACACTGCATGTCCAGGGAGAGAGGTGGACCCCTGGGTAGCTTGCTGGGGTCAGAGGCCCTTAGGTGGAGGGCAAGAGGGCACCCTGGGGCCTACACTGCAAGTCCAGGGAGAGAGGTGGTCGCCTGGGTAGCTTGCTGGGGTCAGAGGCCCTTAGGTGGAGGGCCAGGGGGCACACTGGGGCCTACACTGCAAGTCCAGGGAGAGAGGTGGACCCCTGGGTAGCTTGCTGGGGTCAGAGGCCCCTAGGTGGAGGGCCAGGGGGCACCCTGGGGCCTATACTGCAAGATCAGGGAGAGAGGTGGACCCCTTGGTAGCTTGCTGGGGTCAGAGACCCCTAGGTGGAGGGCAAGGGGGCACTCTGGGGCCTCCACTGCAAGTCCAGGGAGAGAGGTGGACCCCTGGGTAGCTTGCTGGGGTCAGAGGCCCCCAGGTGGAGGGCCAGGGGGCACCCTTGGGCCTACACTGCAAGTCCAGGGAGAGAGGTGGACCCCTGGGTAATTTGCTGGGGTCAGAGACCCCTAGTTGGAGGGCAAGGGGGCACCCTGGGGCCTTTAATGGAAGTCCAAGGAGGGAAGTGGACCCTGGGTAGCCTGCTGGGGTCAGATTCCCTTAAGTGGAAGGCCAGGGCGCACCCTGGGGCCTATACTGCAAGTCCAGGGAGAGAGGTGGACCCCTGGGTAGCTTGCTGGGGTCATGGGCCCTTAGTTGGAGGGCCAGGGGCACCCTGGGGCCTATACTGCATTTCCAGGAAGAGATGTGGACCCCTGGGTAGCTTGCTGGGGTCATAGGCCCCTAAGTGGAGTGCCAGGGGCACCCTGGGGCCTAAACTGCAAGTCCAGGGAGAGAGGTGGACCCCTGGGTAGCTTGCTGGGGTCAGGGGCCCTTAGGTGGAGGGCCAGGGGGCACCCTGGGGCGTACACTGCAAGTCCAGGGAGAGAGGTGGACCCCTGGGTAGCTTGCTGGGGTCAGAGGCCCCTAGGTGGAGGGCCAGGTGGCACAATGGGGCCTATACTGCTGGTCCAGGGAGAGAGGTGGACCCCTGGGTAGCTTGCTGGGGTCAGGGGCCCTTAGGTGGAGGGCCAGGGGGCACCCTGGGGCCTACACTGCAAGTCCAGGGAGAGAGGTGGACCCCTGGGTAGCTTGCTGGGGTCAGAGGCCCCCAGGTGGAGGGCCAGGGGGCACCCTTGGGCCTACACTGCAAGTCCAGGGAGAGAGGTGGACCCCTGGGTAGCTTGCTGGGGTCAGAGACCCCTAGTTGGAGGGCCAGGGGCACCCTGGGGCCTTTTATGGAAGTCCAGGGAGGGAAGTAGACCCTGGGTAGCCTGCTGGGGTCAGATTCCCTTAGGTGGAAGGCCAGGGCGCACCCTGGGGCTTATACTGCAAGTCCAGGGAGAGAGGTGGACCCCTGGGTAGCTTGCTGGGGTCAGGGGCCCTTAGGTGGAGGGCCAGGTGCACCCTGGGGCCTATACTGCAAGTCCAGGAAGAGATGTGGACCCCTGGGTAGCTTGCTGGGGTCATAGGCCCCTAAGTGGAGTGCCAGGGGCACCCTGGGGCCTATACTGCAAGTCCAGGGAGAGAGGTGGACCCCTGGGTAGCTTGCTCGGGTCAGGATGCCTTAGGTGGAGGGCAAGGGGGCACCCTGGGGCCTACACTGCATGTCCAGGGAGAGAGGTGGACCCCTGGGTAGCTTGCTGGGGTCAGGGGCCCTTAGGTGGAGGGCCAGGGGGCACCCTGGGGCCTATACTGCAAGTCCAGGAAGAGATGTGGACCCCTGGGTAGCTTGCTGGGGTCAGGGGCCCTTAGGTGGAGGGCAAGGGGGCACCCTGGGGCCTACACTGCAAGTCCAGGGAGAGAGGTGGACCCCTGGGTAGCTTACTGGGGTCAGAGGCCCTTAAGTGGAGGGCCAGGGGGCACCCTGGGGCCTACACTGCAAGTCCAGGGAGAGAGGTGGACCCCTGGGTAGCTTGCTGGGGTCAGAGGCCCCTAGGTGGAGGGCCAGGAGGCACAATGGGGCCTATACTGCTGGTCCAGGGAGAGAGGTGGACCCCTGGGTAGCTTGCTGGGGTCAGGGGCCCTTAGGTGGAGGGCCAGGGGGCACCCTGGGGCCTACACTGCAAGTCCAGGGAGAGAGGTGGACCCCTGGGTAGCTTGCTGGGGTCAGAGGCCCCCAGGTGGAGGGCCAGGGGGCACCCTTGGGCCTACACTGCAAGTCCAGGGAGAGAGGTGGACCCCTGGGTAGCTTGCTGGGGTCAGAGACCCCTAGTTGGAGGGCAAGGGGGCACCCTGGGGCCTTTAATGGAAGTCCAGGGAGGGAAGTGGACCCTGGGTAGCCTGCTGGGGTCAGATTCCCTTAGGTGGAAGGCCAGGGTGCACCCTGGGGCCTATACTGCAAGTCCAGGGAGAGAGGTGGACCCCTGGGTAGCTTGCTGGTGTCAGTGGCACCTAGATGGAGGGCCAGGGGTAACCCTGGGGCCTATACTGCAAGTCCAGGGAGAGAGGTGGACCCCTGGTTAGTTTGCTGGACTCATGGGCCCTTAGGTGGAGGGCCAGGGGCACCCTGGGGCCTATACTGCAAGTCCAGGGAGAGAGCTGGTCCACTGGGTAGCTTGCTGGGGTGGGGGGCCCTTAGGTGGAGGGCAAGGTGGCACCCTGGGTCCTACACTGCAAGTCCAGGGAGAGAGGTGGACCCCTGGGTAGCTTGCTGGGGTCAGGATCCCTTAGGTGGAGGGCAAGGGGGCACCCTGGGGCCTACACTGCATGTCCAGGGAGAGAGGTGGACCCCTGGGTAGCTTGCTGGGGTCAGAGGCCCTTAGGTGGAGGGCAAGGGGGCACCCTGGGGCCTACACTGCAAGTCCAGGGAGAGAGGTGGTCCCCTGGGTAGCTTGCTGGGGTCAGAGGCCCTTAGGTGGAGGGCCAGGGGGCACCCTGGGGCCTACACTGCAAGTCCAGGGAGAGAGGTGGACCCCTGGGTAGCTTGCTGGGGTCAGAGGCCCCTAGGTGGAGGGCCAGGAGGCACAATGGGGCCTATACTGCTGGTCCAGGGAGAGAGGTGGACCCCTGGGTAGCTTGCTGCGGTCAGGGGCCCTTAGGTGGAGGGCCAGGGGGCACCCTGGGGCCTACACTGCAAGTCCAGGGAGAGAGGTGGACCCCTGGGTAGCTTGCTGGGGTCAGAGGCCCCCAGGTGGAGGGCCAGGGGGCACCCTTGGGCCTACACTGCAAGTCCAGGGAGAGAGGTGGACCCCTGGGTAGCTTGCTGGGGTCAGAGACCCCTAGTTGGAGGGCAAGGGGGCACCCTGGGGCCTTTAATGGAAGTCCAGGGAGGGAATAGGACCCTGGGTAGCCTGCTGGGGTCAGATTCCCTTAGGTGGAAGGCCAGGGTGCACCCTGGGGCCTATACTGCAAGTCCAGGGAGAGAGGTTGACCCCTGGGTAGCTTGCTGGGGTCAGAGGCCCCTAGGTGGAGGGCCAGGAGGCACAATGGGGCCTATACTGCTGGTCCAGGGAGAGAGGTGGACCCCTGGGTAGCTTGCTGGGTTCAGAAGCCCCTGGATGGAGGGCCAGGGGGCACCCTGGGGCCTATACTGCAAGATCAGGGAGAGAGGTGGACCCCTGGGTAGCTTGCTGGGGTCAGGGGTCCTTAGGTGGAGGGCAAGGGGGCACCCTGGGGCCTACACTGCAAGTCCAGGGAGAGAGGTGGACCCCTGGGTAGCTTGCTGGGGTCAGAGGCCCCCAGGTGGAGGGCCAGGGGGCACCCTTGGGCCTACACTGCAAGTCCAGGGAGAGAGGTGGACCCCTGGGTAGCTTGCTGGGGTCAGAGACCCCTAGTTGGAGGGCCAGGGTGCACCCTGGGGCCTTTAATGGAAGTCCAGGGAGGGAAGTGGACCCTGGGTAGCCTGCTGGGGTCAGATTCCCTTAGGTGGAGGGCCAGGTGCACCCTGGGGCCTATACTGCAAGTCCAGGAAGAGAGGTGGACCCCTGGGTAGCTTGCTGGGGCCTACACTGCAAGTCCAGGGATAGACACGGAACCCTGGGTAGCTTGCTGGGGTCAGGGGCACCTAGATGGAGGGCCAGGGGTAACCCTGGGGCCTATACTGCAAGTCCAGGGAGAGAGGTGGACCCCTGGTTAGTTTGCTGGAATCATAGGCCCTTACGTGGAGGGCCAGGGGCACCCTGGGGAATATATTGCAAGTCCAGGGAGAGAGCTGGTCCTCTTGGTAGCTTGCTTGGGTCAGAAGCTCCTAGGTGGGGTGCAAGGGGGCACCCTGGGGCCTATACTGCAAGTCCAGGGAGAGAGGTGGACCCCTGGGTAGCTTGCTGGGGTAAGGGGCCCCTAGGAAGAGGGCCAGGGGGCACCCTGGGGCCTATACTGCAAGACCAGGGAGAGAGGTGGACCCCTGGGTAGCTTGCTGGGGTCAGGGGCCCTTAGGTGGAGGGCAAGGGGGCACCTAGGGGCCTACACTGCAAGTCCAGGGAGAGAGGTTGACCCCTGGGTAGCTTGCTGGGGTCAGAGGCCCCTAGGTGGAGGGCCAGGAGGCACAATGGGGCCTATACTGCTGGTCCAGGGAGAGAGGTGGACCCCTGTGTAGCTTGCTGGGTTCAGAAGCCCCTAGATGGAGGGCCAGGGGGCACCCTGGGGCATATTCTGCAAGATCAGGGAGAGAGGTGGACCCCTGGGTAGCTTGCTGGGGTCAGAGACCCCTAGGTGGAGGGCAAGGGGGCACCCTGGGGCCTCCACTGCAAGTCCAGGGAGAGAGGTGGACCCCTGGGTAGCTTGCTGGGGTCATAGGCCCCTAAGTGGAGTGCCAGGGGCACCCTGGGGCCTATACTGCAAGTCCAGGGAGAGAGGTGGAGCCCTGGGTAGCTTGCTGGGGTCAGGGGCCCTTAGGTGGAGGGCCAGGGGCACCCTGGGGCCTATACTGCAAGTCCAGGGAGAGAGCTGATTCTCTGGGTAGCTTGCTGGGGTCAAAAGCCCCTAGGTGGGGTGCAAGGGGGCACCCTGGGGCCTATACTGCAAGTCCAGGGAGAGAGGTGGACCCCTGGGTAGCTTGCTGGGGTAAGGGGCCCCTAGGAGGAGGGCCAGGGGGCACCCTGGGGCCTATACTGCAAGACCAGGGAAAAAGGTGGACCCTGGGTAGCTTGCTGGGGTCATATTCCCCTAGGTGGAAGGCCAGTGTGCACCCTGGGGCCTATACTGCAAGTCCAGGGAGAGAGGTGGACCCCTGGGTAGCTTGCTGGTGTCAGGGGCACCTAGATGGAGGGCCAGGGGTAACCCTGGGGCCTATACTGCAAGTCCAGGGAGAGAGGTGGACCCCTGGTTAGTTTGCTGAACTCATGGGCCCTTAGGTGGAGGACCAGGGGCACCCTGGGGCCTACACTGCAAGTCCAGGGAGAGAGCTGGTCCTCTGGGTAGCTTGCTGGGGTGGGGGGCCCTTAGGTGGAGGGCAAGGGGGCACCCTGAGCCTACACTGCAAGTCCAGGGAGAGAGGTGGACCCCTGGGTAGCTTGCTGGGGTCAGAGACCCCTAGGTGGAGGGCAAGGGGGCACTCTGGGGCCTCCACTGCAAGTCCAGGGAGAGAGGTGGACCCCTGGGTAGCTAGCTGGCGTCAGAGGCCCCCAGGTGGAGGGCCAGGGGGCACCCTTGGGCCTACACTGCAAGTCCAGGGAGAGAGGTGGACCCCTGGGTAGCTTGCTGGGGTCAGAGACCCCTAGTTGGAGGGCAAGGGGGCACCCTGGGGCCTTTAATGGAAGTCCAAGGAGGGAAGTGGACACTGGGTAGCCTGCTGGGGTCAGATTCCCTTAGGTGGAAGGCCAGGGCGCACCCTGGGGCCTATACTGCAAGTCCAGGGAGAGAGGTGGACCCCTGGGTAGCTTGCTGGGGTCATAGACCCCTAAGTGGAGTGCCAGGGGCACCCTGGGGCCTATACTGCAAGTCCAGGGAGAGAGGTGGACCCCTGGGTAGCTTGCTGGGGTCAGGGGCCCTTAGGTGGAGGGCCAGGGGGCACCCTGGGGCCTACACTGCAAGTCCAGGGAGAGAGGTGGACCCCTGGGTAGCTTGCTGGGGTCAGAGGCCCCTAGGTGGAGGGCCAGGTGGCACAATGGGGCCTATACTGCTGGTCCAGGGAGAGAGTAGGACCCCTGGGTAGCTTGCTGGGGTCAGGGGCCCTTAGGTGGAGGGCCAGGGGTCACCCTGGGGCCTACACTGCAAGTCCAGGGAGAGAGGTGGAACCCTGGGTAGCTTGCTGGGGTCAGAGGCCCCCAGGTGGAGGGCCAGGGGGCACCCTTGGGCCTACACTGCAAGTCCAGGGAGAGAGGTGGACCCCTGGGTAGCTTGCTGGGGTCAGAGACCCCTAGTTGGAGGGCCAGGGGCACCCTGGGGCCTTTAATGGAAGTCCAGGGAGGGAAGTGGACCCTGGGTAGCCTGCTGGGGTCAGATTCCCTTAGGTGGAAGGCCACGGCGCACCCTGGGGCCTATACTGCAAGTCCAGGGAGAGAGGTGGACCCCTGGGTATCTTGCTGGGGTCAGGGACGCTTAGGTGGAGGGCCAGATGCACCCTGGGGCCTACACTGCAAGTCCAGGGAGAGAGGTGGACCCCTGGGTAGCTTACTGGGGTCGGAGGCCCTTAGGTGGAGGGCCAGGGGGCACCCTGGGGCCTACACTGCAAGTCCAGGGAGAGAGGTGGACCCCTGGGTAGCTTGCTGGGGTCAGAGGCCCCTAGGTGGAGGGCCATTAGGCACAATGGGGCCTATACTGCTGGTCCAGGGAGAGAGGTGGACCCCTGGGTAGCTTGCTGGGGTCAGGGGCCCTTAGGTGGAGGGCCAGGGGGCACCCTGGGGCCTACACTGCAAGTCCAGGGAGAGAGGTGGACCCCTGGGTAGCTAGCTGGCGTCAGAGGCCCCCAGGTGGAGGGCCAGGGGGCACCCTTGGGCCTACACTGCAAGTCCAGGGAGAGAGGTGGACCCCTGGGTAGCTTGCTGGGGTCAGAGACCCCTAGTTGGAGGGCAAGGGGGCACCCTGGGGCCTTTAATGGAAGTCCAGGGAGGGAAGTGGACCCTGGGTAGCCTGCTGGGGTCAGATTCCCTTAGGTGGAAGGCCAGGGTGCACCCAGGGGCCTATACTGCAAGTCCAGGGAGAGAGGTGGACCCCTGGGTAGCTTGCTGGGGTCAGGGGCCCTTAGGTGGAGGGCCAGGGGCACCCTGGGGCCTATACTGCATGTCCAGGAAGAGATGTGGACCCCTGGGTAGCTTGCTGGGGTCATAGGCCCCTAAGTGGAGTGCAAGGGGCACCCTGGGGCCTATACTGCAAGTCCAGGGAGAGAGGTGGACCCCTGGGTAGCTTGCTGGGGTCAGGGGCACTTAGGTGGAGGGCCAGGGGGCACCCTGGGGCCTACACTGCAAGTCCAGGTAGAGAGGTGGACCCCTGGGTAGCTTGCTGGGGTCAGAGGCCCCTAGGTGGAGGGCCAGGAGGCACTATGGGGCCTATACTGCTAGTCCAGGGAGAGAGGTGGACCCCTGGGTAGCTTGCTGGGGTCAGGGGCCCTTAGGTGGAGGGCAAGGGGGCACCCTGGGGCCTACACTGCAAGTCCAGGGAGAGAGGTGGACCCCTGGGTAGCTTGCTGGGGTCAGAGGCCCCCAGGCGGAGGGCCAGGGGGCACCCTTGGGCCTACACTGCAAGTCCAGGGAGAGAGGTGGACCCCTGGGTAGCTTGCTGGGGTCAGAGACCCCTAGTTGGAGGGCCAGGGGGCACCCTGGGGCCTTTAATGGAAGTCCAGGGAGGGAAGTGGACCCTGGGTAGCCTGCTGGGGTCAGATTCCCTTAGGTGGAAGGCCAGGGCGCACCCTGGGGCCTATACTGCAAGTCCAGGGAGAGAGGTGGACCCCTGGGTAGCTTGCTGGGGTCAGGGGCCCTTAGGTGGAGGGCCAGGTGCACCCTGGGGCCTATACTGCAAGTCCAGGAAGAGATGTGGACCCCTGGGTAGCTTGCTGGGGTCAGAGGCCCCCAGGTGGAGGGCCAGGGGGCACCCTGGGGCCTTTAATGGAAGTCCAGGGAGGGAAGTTTACCCTGGGTAGCCTGCTGGGGTCAGATTCCCTTAGGTGGAAGGCCAGGGCGCACCCTGGGGCCTATACTGCAAGTCCAGGGAGAGAGGTGGACCCCTGGGTAGCTTGCTGGGGTCAGGGGCCCTTAGGTGGAGGGCCAGGTGCACCCTGGGGCCTATACTGCAAGTCCAGGAAGAGATGTGGACCCCTGGGTAGCTTGCTGGGGTCATAGGCCCCTAAGTGGAGTGCCAGGGGCACCCTGGGGCCTATACTGCAAGTCCAGGGAGAGAGGTGGACCCCTTGGTAGCTTGCTAGGGTCAGGATCCCTTAGGTGGAGGGCAAGGGGGCACCCTGGGGCCTACACTGCATGTCCAGGGAGAGAGGTGGACCCCTGGGTAGCTTGCTGGGGTCAGGGGCCCTTAGGTGGAGGGCCAGGTGGCACCCTGGGGCCTATACTGCAAGTCCAGGAAGAGATGTAGACCCCTGGGTAGCTTGCTGGGGTCAGGGGCCCTTAGGTGGAGGGCAAGGGGGCACCCTGGGGCCTACACTGCAAGTCCAGTGAGAGAGGTGGACCCCTTGGTAAATTGCTGGGGTCAGAGGCCCCCAGGTGGAGTGCCAAGGGGCACCTTTAGGCCTACACTGCAAGTCCAGGGAGAGAGGTGGACCTCTGGGTAGCTTGCCGGGGTCAGAGACCCCTAGTTGGAGGGCAAGGGGGCACCCTGGGGCCTATACTGCAAGTCCAGGGAGAGAGGTGGACCCCTGGGTAGCTTGCTAGGGTCAGGGGCCCTTAGGTGGAGGGCCAGAGGGCACCCTGGGGCCTATACTGCAAGTCCAGGAAGAGATGTGGACCCCTGGGTAGCTTGCTGGGGTCATAGGCCCCTAAGTGGAGTGCCAGGGGCACCCTGGGGCCTATACTGCAAGTCCAGGGAGAGAGGTGGACCCCTGGGTAGCTTGCTGGGGTCAGGGGCCCTTAGGTGGAGGGCCAGGTGGCACCCTGGTGCCTATAATGCAAGTCCAGGAAGAGAGGTGGACCCCTGGGTAGCTTGCTGGGGTCAGAGGCCCCTAGGTGGAGGGCCAGGGGGCATCCTGGGGCCTACACTGCAAGTCCAGGGATAGACACGGACCCCTGGGTAGCTTGCTGGGGTCAGGGGCACCTAGATGGAGGGCCAGGGGTAACCCTGGGGCCTATACTGCAAGTCCAGGGAGAGAGGTGGACCCCTGGTTAGTTTGCTGGGCTCATGGGCCCTTACGTGGAGGGCCAGGGGCACCCTGGGGCCTATACTGCAAGTCCAGGGAGAGAGCTGATTCTATGGGTAGCTTGCTTTGGTCAAAAGCCCCTAGGTGGGGTGCAAGGGGGCACAATGGGGCCTATACTGCAAGTCCAGGGAGAGAGGTGGACCCCTGGTTAGCTTGCTGGGGTAAGGGGCCCTTAGGTGGAGGGCCAGGTGCACCCTGGGGCCTATACTGCAAGTCCAGGAAGAGATGTGGACCCCTGGGTAGCTTGCTGGGGTCATAGGCCCCTAAGTGGAGTGCCAGGGGCACCCTGGGGCCTATACTGCAAGTCCAGGGAGAGAGGTGGACCCCTGGGTAGCTTGCTGGGGTCAGGATCCCTTAGGTGGAGGGCAAGGGGGCACCCTGGGGCCTACACTGCATGTCCAGGGAGAGAGGTGGACCCCTAGGTAGCTTGCTCGGGTCAGGGGCCCTTAGGTGGAGGGCCAGGTGGCACCCTGGGGCCTATACTGCAAGTCCAGGAAGAGATGTGGACCCCTGGGTAGCTTGCTGGGGTCAGGGGCCCTTAGGTGGAGGGCAAGGGGGCACCCTGGGGCCTACACTGCAAGTCCAGGGAGAGAGGTGGACCCCTGGGTAAATTGCTGGGGTCAGAGGCCCCCAGGTGGAGTGCCAAGGGGCACCCTTAGGCCTACACTGCAAGTCCAGGGAGAGAGGTGGACCCCTGGGTAGCTTGCCGGGGTCAGAGAACCCTAGTTGGAGGGCAAGGGGGCACCCTGGGGCCTTTAATGGAAGTCCAGGGAGGGAAGTGGACCCCTGGGTAGCTGGCTAGGGTCAGATTCCCCTAGGTGGAAGGCCATGGCGCACGCTGGGGCCTATACTGCAAGTCCAGGGAGAGAGGTGGACCCCTGGGTAGCTTGCTAGGGTCAGGGGCCCTTAGGTGGAGGGCCAGAGGGCACCCTTGGGCCTATACTGCAAGTCCAGGAAGAGATGTGGACTCCTGGGTAGCTTGCTGGGGTCATAGGCCCCTAAGTGGAGTGCCAGGGGCACCCTAGGGCCTATACTGCAAGTCCAGGGAGAGAGGTGGACCCCTGGGTAGCTTGCTGGGGTCAGGGGCCCTTAGGTGGAGGGCCAGGTGGCACCCTGGTGCCTATAATGCAAGTCCAGGAAGAGAGGTGGACCCCTGGGTAGCTTGCTGGGGTCAGAGGCCCCTAGGTGGAGGGCCAGGGGGCATCCTGGGGCCTACACTGCAAGTCCAGGAATAGACACGGACCCCTGGGTAGCTTGCTGGGGTCAGGGGCACCTAGATGGAGGGCCAGGGGTAACCCTGGGGCCTATACTGCAAGTCCAGGCAGAGAGGTGGACCCCTGGTTAGTTTGCTGGGCTCATGGGCCCTTACGTGGAGGGCCAGGGGTACCCTGGGGCCTATACTGCTAGTCCAGGGAGAGAGGTGGACCCCTGGGTAGCTTGCTGGGGTCAGGGGCCCTTAGGTGGAGGGCAAGGGGGCACCCTGGGGCCTACACTGCAAGTCCAGGGAGAGAGGTGGACCCCTAGGTAGCTTGCTGGGGTCAGGGGCCCTTAGGTGGAGGGCAAGGGGGCACCCTGGGGCCTACACTGCAAGTCCAGGGAGAGAGGTTGACCCCTGAGTAGCTTGCTGAGGTCAGAGGCCCCTAGGTGGAGGGCCAGGAGGCACAATGGGGCCTATACTGCTGGTCCAGGGAGAGAGGTGGACCCCTGGGTAGCTTGCTGGGTTCAGAAGCCCCTAGATGGAGGGCCAGGGGGCACCCTGGGGCCTATACTGCAAGATCAGGGAGAGAGGTGGACCCTTGGGTAGCTTGCTGGGGTCAGAGACCCCTAGGTGGAGGGCAAGGGGGCACCCTGGGGCCTCCAATGCAAGTCCAGGGAGAGAGGTGGACCCCTGGGTAAATTGCTGGGGTCAGAGGCCCCCAGGTGGAGTGCCAAGGGGCACCCTTGGGCCTACACTGCAAGTCCAGGGAGAGAGGTGGACCCCTGGGTAGCTTGCCGGGGTCAGAGACCCCTAGTTGGAGGGCAAGGGGGCACCCTGGGGCCTTTAATGGAAGTCCAGGGAGGGAAGTGGACCCCTGGGTAGCTGGCTAGGGTCAGATTCCCCTAGGTGGAAGGCCAGGGCGCACCCTGGGGCCTATACTGCAAGTCCAGGGAGAGAGGTGGACCCCTGGGTAGCTTGCTATGGTGAGAGGCCCCCAGGTGGAGGGCCAGGGGGCACCCTTGGGCCTACACTGCAAGTCCAGGGAGAGAGCTGGTCCTCTTGGTAGCTTGCTTGGGTCAGAAGCCCCTAGGTGGCGTGCAAGGGGGCACCCTGGGGCCTATACTGCAAGTCCAGGGAGAGAGGTGGACCCCTGGGTAGCTTGCTGGGGTCAGGGGCCCTTAGGTGGAGGGCCAGGTGCACCCTGGGGCCTATACTGCAAGTCCAGGAAGAGATGTGGACCCCTGGGTAGCTTGCTGGGGTCATAGGCCCCTAAGTGGAGTGCCAGGGGCACCCTGGGGCCTATACTGCAAGTCCAGGGAGAGAGGTGGACCCCTTGGTAGCTTGCTAGGGTCAGGATCCCTTAGGTGGAGGGCAAGGGGGCACCCTGGGGCCTACACTGCATGTCCAGGGAGAGAGGTGGACCCCTGGGTAGCTTGCTGGGGTCAGGGGCCCTTAGGTGGAGGGCCAGGTGGCACCCTGGGGCCTATACTGCAAGTCCAGGAAGAGATGTAGACCCCTGGGTAGCTTGCTGGGGTCAGGGGCCCTTAGGTGGAGGGCAAGGGGGCACCCTGGGGCCTACACTGCAAGTCCAGTGAGAGAGGTGGACCCCTTGGTAAATTGCTGGGGTCAGAGGCCCCCAGGTGGAGTGCCAAGGGGCACCTTTGGGCCTACACTGCAAGTCCAGGGAGAGAGGTGGACCCCTGGGTAGCTTGCCGGGGTCAGAGACCCCTAGTTGGAGGGCAAGGGGGCATCCTGGGGCCTATACTGCAAGTCCAGGGAGAGAGGTGGACCCCTGGGTAGCTTGCTAGGGTCAGGGGCCCTTAGGTGGAGGGCCAGAGGGCACCCTGGGGCCTATACTGCAAGTCCAGGAAGAGATGTGGACCCCTGGGTAGCTTGCTGGGGTCATTGGCCCCTAAGTGGAGTGCCAGGGGCACCCTGGGGCCTATACTGCAAGTCCAGGGAGAGAGGTGGACCCCTGGGTAGCTTGCTGGGGTCAGGGGCCCTTAGGTGGAGGGCCAGGTGGCACCCTGGTGCCTATAATGCAAGTCCAGGAAGAGAGGTGGACCCCTGGGTAGCTTGCTGGGGTCAGAGGCCCCTAGGTGGAGGGCCAGGGGGCATCCTGGGGCCTACACTGCAAGTCCAGGGATAGACACGGACCCCTGGGTAGCTTGCTGGGGTCAGGGGCACCTAGATGGAGGGCCAGGGGTAACCCTGGGGCCTATACTGCAAGTCCAGGGAGAGAGGTGGACCCCTGGTTAGTTTGCTGGGCTCATGGGCCCTTACGTGGAGGGCCAGGGGCACCCTGGGGCCTATACTGCAAGTCCAGGGAGAGAGCTGATTCTCTGGGTAGTTTGCTTTGGTCAAAAGCCCCCAGGTGGGGTGCAAGGGGGCACAATGGGGCCTATACTGCAAGTCCAGGGAGAGAGGTGGACCCCTGGGTAGCTTGCTGGGGTAAGGGGCCCCTAGGAGGAGGGCCAAGGGGCACCCTGGGGACTATACTGCAAGACCAGGGAAAGAGGTGGACCCCTTGGTAGCTTGCTGGGGTCAGGGGCCCTTAGGTGGAGGGCCAGGTGCACCCTGGGGCCTATACTGCAAGTCCAGGAAGAGATGTGGACCCCTGGGTAGCTTGCTGGGGTCATAGGCCCCTAAGTGGAGTGCCAGGGGCACCCTGGGGCCTATACTGCAAGTCCAGGGAGAGAGGTGGACCCCTGGGTAGCTTGCTGGGGTCAGGATCCCTTAGGTGGAGGGCAAGGGGGCACCCTGGGGCCTACACTGCATGTCCAGGGAGAGAGGTGGACCCCTAGGTAGCTTGCTCGGGTCAGGGGCCCTTAGGTGGAGGGCCAGGTGGCACCCTGGGGCCTATACTGCAAGTCCAGGAAGAGATGTGGACCCCTGGGTAGCTTGCTGGGGTCAGGGGCCCTTAGGTGGAGGGCCAGGGGGCACCCTGGGGCCTACACTGCAAGTCCAGGGAGAGAGGTGGACCCCTGGGTAGCTTGCTGGGGTCAGAGGCCCCCAGGTGGAGGGCCAGGGGGCACCCTTGGGCCTACACTGCAAGTCCAGGGAGAGAGGTGGACCCCTGGGTAGCTTGCTGGGGTCAGAGACCCCTAGTTGGAGGGCAAGGGGGCACCCTGGGGCCTTTAATGGAAGTCCAGGGAGGGAAGTGGACCCTGGGTAGCCTGCTGGGGTCAGATTCCCTTAGGTGGAAGGCCAGGGTGCACCCTGGGGCCTATACTGCAAGTCCAGGGAGAGAGGTGGACCCCTGGGTAGCTTGCTGGTGTCAGTGGCACCTAGATGGAGGGCCAGGGGTAACCCTGGGGCCTATACTGCAAGTCCAGGGAGAGAGGTGGACCCCTGGTTAGTTTGCTGGACTCATGGGCCCTTAGGTGGAGGGCCAGGGGCACCCTGGGGCCTATACTGCAAGTCCAGGGAGAGAGCTGGTCCACTGGGTAGCTTGCTGGGGTGGGGGGCCCTTAGGTGGAGGGCAAGGTGGCACCCTGGGTCCTACACTGCAAGTCCAGGGAGAGAGGTGGACCCCTGGGTAGCTTGCTGGGGTCAGGATCCCTTAGGTGGAGGGCAAGGGGGCACCCTGGGGCCTACACTGCATGTCCAGGGAGAGAGGTGGACCCCTGGGTAGCTTGCTGGGGTCAGAGGCCCTTAGGTGGAGGGCAAGGGGGCACCCTGGGGCCTACACTGCAAGTCCAGGGAGAGAGGTGGTCCCCTGGGTAGCTTGCTGGGGTCAGAGGCCCTTAGGTGGAGGGCCAGGGGGCACCCTGGGGCCTACACTGCAAGTCCAGGGAGAGAGGTGGACCCCTGGGTAGCTTGCTGGGGTCAGAGGCCCCTAGGTGGAGGGCCAGGAGGCACAATGGGGCCTATACTGCTGGTCCAGGGAGAGAGGTGGACCCCTGGGTAGCTTGCTGCGGTCAGGGGCCCTTAGGTGGAGGGCCAGGGGGCACCCTGGGGCCTACACTGCAAGTCCAGGGAGAGAGGTGGACCCCTGGGTAGCTTGCTGGGGTCAGAGGCCCCCAGGTGGAGGGCCAGGGGGCACCCTTGGGCCTACACTGCAAGTCCAGGGAGAGAGGTGGACCCCTGGGTAGCTTGCTGGGGTCAGAGACCCCTAGTTGGAGGGCAAGGGGGCACCCTGGGGCCTTTAATGGAAGTCCAGGGAGGGAATAGGACCCTGGGTAGCCTGCTGGGGTCAGATTCCCTTAGGTGGAAGGCCAGGGTGCACCCTGGGGCCTATACTGCAAGTCCAGGGAGAGAGGTTGACCCCTGGGTAGCTTGCTGGGGTCAGAGGCCCCTAGGTGGAGGGCCAGGAGGCACAATGGGGCCTATACTGCTGGTCCAGGGAGAGAGGTGGACCCCTGGGTAGCTTGCTGGGTTCAGAAGCCCCTGGATGGAGGGCCAGGGGGCACCCTGGGGCCTATACTGCAAGATCAGGGAGAGAGGTGGACCCCTGGGTAGCTTGCTGGGGTCAGGGGTCCTTAGGTGGAGGGCAAGGGGGCACCCTGGGGCCTACACTGCAAGTCCAGGGAGAGAGGTGGACCCCTGGGTAGCTTGCTGGGGTCAGAGGCCCCCAGGTGGAGGGCCAGGGGGCACCCTTGGGCCTACACTGCAAGTCCAGGGAGAGAGGTGGACCCCTGGGTAGCTTGCTGGGGTCAGAGACCCCTAGTTGGAGGGCCAGGGTGCACCCTGGGGCCTTTAATGGAAGTCCAGGGAGGGAAGTGGACCCTGGGTAGCCTGCTGGGGTCAGATTCCCTTAGGTGGAGGGCCAGGTGCACCCTGGGGCCTATACTGCAAGTCCAGGAAGAGAGGTGGACCCCTGGGTAGCTTGCTGGGGCCTACACTGCAAGTCCAGGGATAGACACGGAACCCTGGGTAGCTTGCTGGGGTCAGGGGCACCTAGATGGAGGGCCAGGGGTAACCCTGGGGCCTATACTGCAAGTCCAGGGAGAGAGGTGGACCCCTGGTTAGTTTGCTGGAATCATGGGCCCTTACGTGGAGGGCCAGGGGCACCCTGGGGAATATATTGCAAGTCCAGGGAGAGAGCTGGTCCTCTTGGTAGCTTGCTTGGGTCAGAAGCTCCTAGGTGGGGTGCAAGGGGGCACCCTGGGGCCTATACTGCAAGTCCAGGGAGAGAGGTGGACCCCTGGGTAGCTTGCTGGGGTAAGGGGCCCCTAGGAAGAGGGCCAGGGGGCACCCTGGGGCCTATACTGCAAGACCAGGGAGAGAGGTGGACCCCTGGGTAGCTTGCTGGGGTCAGGGGCCCTTAGGTGGAGGGCAAGGGGGCACCTAGGGGCCTACACTGCAAGTCCAGGGAGAGAGGTTGACCCCTGGGTAGCTTGCTGGGGTCAGAGGCCCCTAGGTGGAGGGCCAGGAGGCACAATGGGGCCTATACTGCTGGTCCAGGGAGAGAGGTGGACCCCTGTGTAGCTTGCTGGGTTCAGAAGCCCCTAGATGGAGGGCCAGGGGGCACCCTGGGGCATATTCTGCAAGATCAGGGAGAGAGGTGGACCCCTGGGTAGCTTGCTGGGGTCAGAGACCCCTAGGTGGAGGGCAAGGGGGCACCCTGGGGCCTCCACTGCAAGTCCAGGGAGAGAGGTGGACCCCTGGGTAGCTTGCTGGGGTCATAGGCCCCTAAGTGGAGTGCCAGGGGCACCCTGGGGCCTATACTGCAAGTCCAGGGAGAGAGGTGGAGCCCTGGGTAGCTTGCTGGGGTCAGGGGCCCTTAGGTGGAGGGCCAGGGGCACCCTGGGGCCTATACTGCAAGTCCAGGGAGAGAGCTGATTCTCTGGGTAGCTTGCTGGGGTCAAAAGCCCCTAGGTGGGGTGCAAGGGGGCACCCTGGGGCCTATACTGCAAGTCCAGGGAGAGAGGTGGACCCCTGGGTAGCTTGCTGGGGTAAGGGGCCCCTAGGAGGAGGGCCAGGGGGCACCCTGGGGCCTATACTGCAAGACCAGGGAAAAAGGTGGACCCTGGGTAGCTTGCTGGGGTCATATTCCCCTAGGTGGAAGGCCAGTGTGCACCCTGGGGCCTATACTGCAAGTCCAGGGAGAGAGGTGGACCCCTGGGTAGCTTGCTGGTGTCAGGGGCACCTAGATGGAGGGCCAGGGGTAACCCTGGGGCCTATACTGCAAGTCCAGGGAGAGAGGTGGACCCCTGGTTAGTTTGCTGAACTCATGGGCCCTTAGGTGGAGGACCAGGGGCACCCTGGGGCCTACACTGCAAGTCCAGGGAGAGAGCTGGTCCTCTGGGTAGCTTGCTGGGGTGGGGGGCCCTTAGGTGGAGGGCAAGGGGGCACCCTGAGCCTACACTGCAAGTCCAGGGAGAGAGGTGGACCCCTGGGTAGCTTGCTGGGGTCAGAGACCCCTAGGTGGAGGGCAAGGGGGCACTCTGGGGCCTCCACTGCAAGTCCAGGGAGAGAGGTGGACCCCTGGGTAGCTAGCTGGCGTCAGAGGCCCCCAGGTGGAGGGCCAGGGGGCACCCTTGGGCCTACACTGCAAGTCCAGGGAGAGAGGTGGACCCCTGGGTAGCTTGCTGGGGTCAGAGACCCCTAGTTGGAGGGCAAGGGGGCACCCTGGGGCCTTTAATGGAAGTCCAAGGAGGGAAGTGGACACTGGGTAGCCTGCTGGGGTCAGATTCCCTTAGGTGGAAGGCCAGGGCGCACCCTGGGGCCTATACTGCAAGTCCAGGGAGAGAGGTGGACCCCTGGGTAGCTTGCTGGGGTCATAGACCCCTAAGTGGAGTGCCAGGGGCACCCTGGGGCCTATACTGCAAGTCCAGGGAGAGAGGTGGACCCCTGGGTAGCTTGCTGGGGTCAGGGGCCCTTAGGTGGAGGGCCAGGGGGCACCCTGGGGCCTACACTGCAAGTCCAGGGAGAGAGGTGGACCCCTGGGTAGCTTGCTGGGGTCAGAGGCCCCTAGGTGGAGGGCCAGGTGGCACAATGGGGCCTATACTGCTGGTCCAGGGAGAGAGTAGGACCCCTGGGTAGCTTGCTGGGGTCAGGGGCCCTTAGGTGGAGGGCCAGGGGTCACCCTGGGGCCTACACTGCAAGTCCAGGGAGAGAGGTGGAACCCTGGGTAGCTTGCTGGGGTCAGAGGCCCCCAGGTGGAGGGCCAGGGGGCACCCTTGGGCCTACACTGCAAGTCCAGGGAGAGAGGTGGACCCCTGGGTAGCTTGCTGGGGTCAGAGACCCCTAGTTGGAGGGCCAGGGGCACCCTGGGGCCTTTAATGGAAGTCCAGGGAGGGAAGTGGACCCTGGGTAGCCTGCTGGGGTCAGATTCCCTTAGGTGGAAGGCCACGGCGCACCCTGGGGCCTATACTGCAAGTCCAGGGAGAGAGGTGGACCCCTGGGTATCTTGCTGGGGTCAGGGACGCTTAGGTGGAGGGCCAGATGCACCCTGGGGCCTACACTGCAAGTCCAGGGAGAGAGGTGGACCCCTGGGTAGCTTACTGGGGTCGGAGGCCCTTAGGTGGAGGGCCAGGGGGCACCCTGGGGCCTACACTGCAAGTCCAGGGAGAGAGGTGGACCCCTGGGTAGCTTGCTGGGGTCAGAGGCCCCTAGGTGGAGGGCCATTAGGCACAATGGGGCCTATACTGCTGGTCCAGGGAGAGAGGTGGACCCCTGGGTAGCTTGCTGGGGTCAGGGGCCCTTAAGTGGAGGGCCAGGGGGCACCCTGGGGCCTACACTGCAAGTCCAGGGAGAGAGGTGGACCCCTGGGTAGCTAGCTGGCGTCAGAGGCCCCCAGGTGGAGGGCCAGGGGGCACCCTTGGGCCTACACTGCAAGTCCAGGGAGAGAGGTGGACCCCTGGGTAGCTTGCTGGGGTCAGAGACCCCTAGTTGGAGGGCAAGGGGGCACCCTGGGGCCTTTAATGGAAGTCCAGGGAGGGAAGTGGACCCTGGGTAGCCTGCTGGGGTCAGATTCCCTTAGGTGGAAGGCCAGGGTGCACCCAGGGGCCTATACTGCAAGTCCAGGGAGAGAGGTGGACCCCTGGGTAGCTTGCTGGGGTCAGGGGCCCTTAGGTGGAGGGCCAGGGGCACCCTGGGGCCTATACTGCATGTCCAGGAAGAGATGTGGACCCCTGGGTAGCTTGCTGGGGTCATAGGCCCCTAAGTGGAGTGCAAGGGGCACCCTGGGGCCTATACTGCAAGTCCAGGGAGAGAGGTGGACCCCTGGGTAGCTTGCTGGGGTCAGGGGCACTTAGGTGGAGGGCCAGGGGGCACCCTGGGGCCTACACTGCAAGTCCAGGTAGAGAGGTGGACCCCTGGGTAGCTTGCTGGGGTCAGAGGCCCCTAGGTGGAGGGCCAGGAGGCACTATGGGGCCTATACTGCTAGTCCAGGGAGAGAGGTGGACCCCTGGGTAGCTTGCTGGGGTCAGGGGCCCTTAGGTGGAGGGCAAGGGGGCACCCTGGGGCCTACACTGCAAGTCCAGGGAGAGAGGTGGACCCCTGGGTAGCTTGCTGGGGTCAGAGGCCCCCAGGCGGAGGGCCAGGGGGCACCCTTGGGCCTACACTGCAAGTCCAGGGAGAGAGGTGGACCCCTGGGTAGCTTGCTGGGGTCAGAGACCCCTAGTTGGAGGGCCAGGGGGCACCCTGGGGCCTTTAATGGAAGTCCAGGGAGGGAAGTGGACCCTGGGTAGCCTGCTGGGGTCAGATTCCCTTAGGTGGAAGGCCAGGGCGCACCCTGGGGCCTATACTGCAAGTCCAGGGAGAGAGGTGGACCCCTGGGTAGCTTGCTGGGGTCAGGGGCCCTTAGGTGGAGGGCCAGGTGCACCCTGGGGCCTATACTGCAAGTCCAGGAAGAGATGTGGACCCCTGGGTAGCTTGCTGGGGTCAGAGGCCCCCAGGTGGAGGGCCAGGGGGCACCCTTGGGCCTACACTGCAAGTCCAGGGAGAGAGGTGGACCCCTGGGTAGCTTGCTGGGGTCAGAGACCCCTAGTTGGAGGGCCAGGGGGCACCCTGGGGCCTTTAATGGAAGTCCAGGGAGGGAAGTTTACCCTGGGTAGCCTGCTGGGGTCAGATTCCCTTAGGTGGAAGGCCAGGGCGCACCCTGGGGCCTATACTGCAAGTCCAGGGAGAGAGGTGGACCCCTGGGTAGCTTGCTGGGGTCAGGGGCCCTTAGGTGGAGGGCCAGGTGCACCCTGGGGCCTATACTGCAAGTCCAGGAAGAGATGTGGACCCCTGGGTAGCTTGCTGGGGTCATAGGCCCCTAAGTGGAGTGCCAGGGGCACCCTGGGGCCTATACTGCAAGTCCAGGGAGAGAGGTGGACCCCTTGGTAGCTTGCTAGGGTCAGGATCCCTTAGGTGGAGGGCAAGGGGGCACCCTGGGGCCTACACTGCATGTCCAGGGAGAGAGGTGGACCCCTGGGTAGCTTGCTGGGGTCAGGGGCCCTTAGGTGGAGGGCCAGGTGGCACCCTGGGGCCTATACTGCAAGTCCAGGAAGAGATGTAGACCCCTGGGTAGCTTGCTGGGGTCAGGGGCCCTTAGGTGGAGGGCAAGGGGGCACCCTGGGGCCTACACTGCAAGTCCAGTGAGAGAGGTGGACCCCTTGGTAAATTGCTGGGGTCAGAGGCCCCCAGGTGGAGTGCCAAGGGGCACCTTTAGGCCTACACTGCAAGTCCAGGGAGAGAGGTGGACCTCTGGGTAGCTTGCCGGGGTCAGAGACCCCTAGTTGGAGGGCAAGGGGGCACCCTGGGGCCTATACTGCAAGTCCAGGGAGAGAGGTGGACCCCTGGGTAGCTTGCTAGGGTCAGGGGCCCTTAGGTGGAGGGCCAGAGGGCACCCTGGGGCCTATACTGCAAGTCCAGGAAGAGATGTGGACCCCTGGGTAGCTTGCTGGGGTCATAGGCCCCTAAGTGGAGTGCCAGGGGCACCCTGGGGCCTATACTGCAAGTCCAGGGAGAGAGGTGGACCCCTGGGTAGCTTGCTGGGGTCAGGGGCCCTTAGGTGGAGGGCCAGGTGGCACCCTGGTGCCTATAATGCAAGTCCAGGAAGAGAGGTGGACCCCTGGGTAGCTTGCTGGGGTCAGAGGCCCCTAGGTGGAGGGCCAGGGGGCATCCTGGGGCCTACACTGCAAGTCCAGGGATAGACACGGACCCCTGGGTAGCTTGCTGGGGTCAGGGGCACCTAGATGGAGGGCCAGGGGTAACCCTGGGGCCTATACTGCAAGTCCAGGGAGAGAGGTGGACCCCTGGTTAGTTTGCTGGGCTCATGGGCCCTTACGTGGAGGGCCAGGGGCACCCTGGGGCCTATACTGCAAGTCCAGGGAGAGAGCTGATTCTATGGGTAGCTTGCTTTGGTCAAAAGCCCCTAGGTGGGGTGCAAGGGGGCACAATGGGGCCTATACTGCAAGTCCAGGGAGAGAGGTGGACCCCTGGGTAGCTTGCTGGGGTAAGGGGCCCTTAGGTGGAGGGCCAGGTGCACCCTGGGGCCTATACTGCAAGTCCAGGAAGAGATGTGGACCCCTGGGTAGCTTGCTGGGGTCATAGGCCCCTAAGTGGAGTGCCAGGGGCACCCTGGGGCCTATACTGCAAGTCCAGGGAGAGAGGTGGACCCCTGGGTAGCTTGCTGGGGTCAGGATCCCTTAGGTGGAGGGCAAGGGGGCACCCTGGGGCCTACACTGCATGTCCAGGGAGAGAGGTGGACCCCTAGGTAGCTTGCTCGGGTCAGGGGCCCTTAGGTGGAGGGCCAGGTGGCACCCTGGGGCCTATACTGCAAGTCCAGGAAGAGATGTGGACCCCTGGGTAGCTTGCTGGGGTCAGGGGCCCTTAGGTGGAGGGCAAGGGGGCACCCTGGGGCCTACACTGCAAGTCCAGGGAGAGAGGTGGACCCCTGGGTAAATTGCTGGGGTCAGAGGCCCCCAGGTGGAGTGCCAAGGGGCACCCTTAGGCCTACACTGCAAGTCCAGGGAGAGAGGTGGACCCCTGGGTAGCTTGCCGGGGTCAGAGAACCCTAGTTGGAGGGCAAGGGGGCACCCTGGGGCCTTTAATGGAAGTCCAGGGAGGGAAGTGGACCCCTGGGTAGCTGGCTAGGGTCAGATTCCCCTAGGTGGAAGGCCATGGCGCACGCTGGGGCCTATACTGCAAGTCCAGGGAGAGAGGTGGACCCCTGGGTAGCTTGCTAGGGTCAGGGGCCCTTAGGTGGAGGGCCAGAGGGCACCCTTGGGCCTATACTGCAAGTCCAGGAAGAGATGTGGACTCCTGGGTAGCTTGCTGGGGTCATAGGCCCCTAAGTGGAGTGCCAGGGGCACCCTAGGGCCTATACTGCAAGTCCAGGGAGAGAGGTGGACCCCTGGGTAGCTTGCTGGGGTCAGGGGCCCTTAGGTGGAGGGCCAGGTGGCACCCTGGTGCCTATAATGCAAGTCCAGGAAGAGAGGTGGACCCCTGGGTAGCTTGCTGGGGTCAGAGGCCCCTAGGTGGAGGGCCAGGGGGCATCCTGGGGCCTACACTGCAAGTCCAGGAATAGACACGGACCCCTGGGTAGCTTGCTGGGGTCAGGGGCACCTAGATGGAGGGCCAGGGGTAACCCTGGGGCCTATACTGCAAGTCCAGGCAGAGAGGTGGACCCCTGGTTAGTTTGCTGGGCTCATGGGCCCTTACGTGGAGGGCCAGGGGTACCCTGGGGCCTATACTGCTAGTCCAGGGAGAGAGGTGGACCCCTGGGTAGCTTGCTGGGGTCAGGGGCCCTTAGGTGGAGGGCAAGGGGGCACCCTGGGGCCTACACTGCAAGTCCAGGGAGAGAGGTGGACCCCTAGGTAGCTTGCTGGGGTCAGGGGCCCTTAGGTGGAGGGCAAGGGGGCACCCTGGGGCCTACACTGCAAGTCCAGGGAGAGAGGTTGACCCCTGAGTAGCTTGCTGAGGTCAGAGGCCCCTAGGTGGAGGGCCAGGAGGCACAATGGGGCCTATACTGCTGGTCCAGGGAGAGAGGTGGACCCCTGGGTAGCTTGCTGGGTTCAGAAGCCCCTAGATGGAGGGCCAGGGGGCACCCTGGGGCCTATACTGCAAGATCAGGGAGAGAGGTGGACCCTTGGGTAGCTTGCTGGGGTCAGAGACCCCTAGGTGGAGGGCAAGGGGGCACCCTGGGGCCTCCAATGCAAGTCCAGGGAGAGAGGTGGACCCCTGGGTAAATTGCTGGGGTCAGAGGCCCCCAGGTGGAGTGCCAAGGGGCACCCTTGGGCCTACACTGCAAGTCCAGGGAGAGAGGTGGACCCCTGGGTAGCTTGCCGGGGTCAGAGACCCCTAGTTGGAGGGCAAGGGGGCACCCTGGGGCCTTTAATGGAAGTCCAGGGAGGGAAGTGGACCCCTGGGTAGCTGGCTAGGGTCAGATTCCCCTAGGTGGAAGGCCAGGGCGCACCCTGGGGCCTATACTGCAAGTCCAGGGAGAGAGGTGGACCCCTGGGTAGCTTGCTATGGTGAGAGGCCCCCAGGTGGAGGGCCAGGGGGCACCCTTGGGCCTACACTGCAAGTCCAGGGAGAGAGCTGGTCCTCTTGGTAGCTTGCTTGGGTCAGAAGCCCCTAGGTGGCGTGCAAGGGGGCACCCTGGGGCCTATACTGCAAGTCCAGGGAGAGAGGTGGACCCCTGGGTAGCTTGCTGGGGTCAGGGGCCCTTAGGTGGAGGGCCAGGTGCACCCTGGGGCCTATACTGCAAGTCCAGGAAGAGATGTGGACCCCTGGGTAGCTTGCTGGGGTCATAGGCCCCTAAGTGGAGTGCCAGGGGCACCCTGGGGCCTATACTGCAAGTCCAGGGAGAGAGGTGGACCCCTTGGTAGCTTGCTAGGGTCAGGATCCCTTAGGTGGAGGGCAAGGGGGCACCCTGGGGCCTACACTGCATGTCCAGGGAGAGAGGTGGACCCCTGGGTAGCTTGCTGGGGTCAGGGGCCCTTAGGTGGAGGGCCAGGTGGCACCCTGGGGCCTATACTGCAAGTCCAGGAAGAGATGTAGACCCCTGGGTAGCTTGCTGGGGTCAGGGGCCCTTAGGTGGAGGGCAAGGGGGCACCCTGGGGCCTACACTGCAAGTCCAGTGAGAGAGGTGGACCCCTTGGTAAATTGCTGGGGTCAGAGGCCCCCAGGTGGAGTGCCAAGGGGCACCTTTGGGCCTACACTGCAAGTCCAGGGAGAGAGGTGGACCCCTGGGTAGCTTGCCGGGGTCAGAGACCCCTAGTTGGAGGGCAAGGGGGCATCCTGGGGCCTATACTGCAAGTCCAGGGAGAGAGGTGGACCCCTGGGTAGCTTGCTAGGGTCAGGGGCCCTTAGGTGGAGGGCCAGAGGGCACCCTGGGGCCTATACTGCAAGTCCAGGAAGAGATGTGGACCCCTGGGTAGCTTGCTGGGGTCATTGGCCCCTAAGTGGAGTGCCAGGGGCACCCTGGGGCCTATACTGCAAGTCCAGGGAGAGAGGTGGACCCCTGGGTAGCTTGCTGGGGTCAGGGGCCCTTAGGTGGAGGGCCAGGTGGCACCCTGGTGCCTATAATGCAAGTCCAGGAAGAGAGGTGGACCCCTGGGTAGCTTGCTGGGGTCAGAGGCCCCTAGGTGGAGGGCCAGGGGGCATCCTGGGGCCTACACTGCAAGTCCAGGGATAGACACGGACCCCTGGGTAGCTTGCTGGGGTCAGGGGCACCTAGATGGAGGGCCAGGGGTAACCCTGGGGCCTATACTGCAAGTCCAGGGAGAGAGGTGGACCCCTGGTTAGTTTGCTGGGCTCATGGGCCCTTACGTGGAGGGCCAGGGGCACCCTGGGGCCTATACTGCAAGTCCAGGGAGAGAGCTGATTCTCTGGGTAGTTTGCTTTGGTCAAAAGCCCCCAGGTGGGGTGCAAGGGGGCACAATGGGGCCTATACTGCAAGTCCAGGGAGAGAGGTGGACCCCTGGGTAGCTTGCTGGGGTAAGGGGCCCCTAGGAGGAGGGCCAAGGGGCACCCTGGGGACTATACTGCAAGACCAGGGAAAGAGGTGGACCCCTTGGTAGCTTGCTGGGGTCAGGGGCCCTTAGGTGGAGGGCCAGGTGCACCCTGGGGCCTATACTGCAAGTCCAGGAAGAGATGTGGACCCCTGGGTAGCTTGCTGGGGTCATAGGCCCCTAAGTGGAGTGCCAGGGGCACCCTGGGGCCTATACTGCAAGTCCAGGGAGAGAGGTGGACCCCTGGGTAGCTTGCTGGGGTCAGGATCCCTTAGGTGGAGGGCAAGGGGGCACCCTGGGGCCTACACTGCATGTCCAGGGAGAGAGGTGGACCCCTAGGTAGCTTGCTCGGGTCAGGGGCCCTTAGGTGGAGGGCCAGGTGGCACCCTGGGGCCTATACTGCAAGTCCAGGAAGAGATGTGGACCCCTGGGTAGCTTGCTGGGGTCAGGGGCCCTTAGGTGGAGGGCAAGGGGGCACCCTGGGGCCTACACTGCAAGTCCAGGGAGAGAGGTGGACCCCTGGGTAAATTGCTGGGGTCAGAGGCCCCCAGGTGGAGTGCCAAGGGGCACCCTTAGGCCTACACTGCAAGTCCAGGGAGAGAGGTGGACCCCTGGGTAGCTTGCCGGGGTCAGAGACCCCTAGTTGGAGGGCAAGGGGGCACCCTGGGGCCTTTAATGGAAGTCCAGGGAGGGAAGTGGACCCCTGGGTAGCTGGCTAGGGTGAGATTCCCCTAGGTGGAAGGCCATGGCGCACGCTGGGGCCTATACTGCAAGTCCAGGGAGAGAGGTGGACCCCTGGGTAGCTTGCTAGGGTCAGGGGCCCTTAGGTGGAGGGCCAGAGGGCACCCTTGGGCCTATACTGCAAGTCCAGGAAGAGATGTGGACTCCTGGGTAGCTTGCTGGGGTCATAGGCCCCTAAGTGGAGTGCCAGGGGCACCCTAGGGCCTATACTGCAAGTCCAGGGAGAGAGGTGGACCCCTGGGTAGCTTGCTGGGGTCAGGGGCCCTTAGGTGGAGGGCCAGGTGGCACCCTGGTGCCTATAATGCAAGTCCAGGAAGAGAGGTGGACCCCTGGGTAGCTTGCTGGGGTCAGAGGCCCCTAGGTGGAGGGCCAGGGGGCATCCTGGGGCCTACACTGCAAGTCCAGGAATAGACACGGACCCCTGGGTAGCTTGCTGGGGTCAGGGGCACCTACATGGAGGGCCAGGGGTAACCCTGGGGCCTATACTGCAAGTCCAGGGAGAGAGGTGGACCCCTGGTTAGTTTGCTGGGCTCATGGGCCCTTACGTGGAGGGCCAGGGGCACCCTGGGGCCTATACTGCTAGTCCAGGGAGAGAGGTGGACCCCTGGGTAGCTTGCTGGGGTCAGGGGCCCTTAGGTGGAGGGCAAGGGGGCACCCTGGGGCCTACACTGCAAGTCCAGGGAGAGAGGTGGACCCCTAGGTAGCTTGCTGGGGTCAGGGGCCCTTAGGTGGAGGGCAAGGGGGCACCCTGGGGCCTACACTGCAAGTCCAGGGAGAGCGGTTGACCCCTGAGTAGCTTGCTGAGGTCAGAGGCCCCTAGGTGGAGGGCCAGGAGGCACAATGGGGCCTATACTGCTGGTCCAGGGAGAGAGGTGGACCCCTGGGTAGCTTAGCTGGGTTCAGAAGCCCCTAGATGGAGGGCCAGGGGGCACCCTGGGGCCTATACTGCAAGATCAGGGAGAGAGGTGGACCCTTGGGTAGCTTGCTGGGGTCAGAGACCCCTAGGTGGAGGGCAAGGGGGCACCCTGGGGCCTCCACTGCAAGTCCAGGGAGAGAGGTGGACCCCTGGGTAAATTGCTGGGGTCAGAGGCCCCCAGGTGGAGTGCCAAGGGGCACCCTTGGGCCTACACTGCAAGTCCAGGGAGAGAGGTGGACCCCTGGGTAGCTTGCCGGGGTCAGAGACCCCTAGTTGGAGGGCAAGGAGGCACCCTGGGGCCTTTAATGGAAGTCCAGGGAGGGAAGTGGACCCCTGGGTAGCTGGCTAGGGTCAGATTCCCCTAGGTGGAAGGCCAGGGCGCACCCTGGGGCCTATACTGCAAGTCCAGGGAGAGAGGTGGACCCCTGGGTAGCTTGCTGGGGTGAGAGGCCCCCAGGTGGAGGGCCAGGGGGCACCCTTGGGCCTACACTGCAAGTCCAGGGATAGAGCTGGTCCTCTTGGTAGCTTGCTTGGGTCAGAAGCCCCTAGGTGGCGTGCAAGGGGGCACCCTGGGGCCTATACTGCAAGTCCAGGGAGAGAGGTGGACCCCTGGGTAGCTTGCTGGGGTAAGGGGCCCCTAGGAAGAGGGCCAGGGGGCACCCTGGGGCCTATACTGCAAGACCAGGGAGAGAGGTGGACCCCTGGGTAGCTTGCTGGGGTCAGGGGCCCTTAGGTGGAGGGCAAGGGGGCACCCTGGGGCCTACACTGCAAGTCCAGGGAGAGAGGTTGACCCCTGAGTAGCTTGCTGGGGTCAGAGGCCCCTAGGTGGAGGGCCAGGAGGCACAATGGGGCCTATACTGCTGGTCCAGGGAGAGAGGTGGACCCCTGGGTAGCTTGCTGGGTTCAGAAGCCCCTAGATGGAAGGCCAGGGGGCACCCTGGGGCCTATACTGCAAGATCAGGGAGAGAGGTGGACCCCTGGGTAGCTTGCTGGGGTCAGAGACCCCTAGGTGGAGGGCAAGGGGGCACCCTGGGGCCTCCACTGCAAGTCCAGGGAGAGAGGTGGACCCCTGGGTAAATTGCTGGGGTCAGAGGCCCCCAGGTGGAGTGCCAAGGGGCACCCTAGGGCCTACACTGCAAGTCCAGGGAGAGAGGTGGACCCCTGGGTAGCTTGCCGGGGTCAGAGACCCCTAGTTGGAGGGCAAGGGGGCACCCTGGGGCCTTTAATGGAAGTCCAGGGAGGGAAGTGGACCCCTGGGTAGCTGGCTAGGGTCAGATTCCCCTAGGTGGAAGGCCAGGGCGCACCCTGGGGCCTATACTGCAAGTCCAGGGAGAGAGGTGGACCCCTGGGTAGCTTGCTAGGGTCAGGGGCCCTTAGGTGGAGGGCCAGAGGGCACCCTGGGGCCTATACTGCAAGTCCAGGGAGAGAGCTGATTCTCTGGGTAGCTTGCTGGGGTCAAAAGCCCCTCGGTGGGGTGCAAGGGGGCACCCTGGGGCCTTACTGCAAGTCCAGGGAGAGAGGTGGACCCCTGGGTAGCTTGCTGGGGTAAGGGGCCCCTAGGAGGAGGGCCAGGGGGCACCCTGGGGCCTATACTGCAAGACCAGGGAGAGAGGTGGACCCCTTGGTAGCTTGCTGGGGTCAGGGGCCCTTAGGTGGAGGGCCAGGTGCACCCTGGGGCCTTTAATGGAAGTCCAGGGAGGGAAGTGGACCCTGGGTAGCTTGCTGGGGTCAGATTCCCCTAGGTGGAAGGCCAGTGTGCACCCTGGGGCCTATACTGCAAGTCCAGGGAGAGAGGTGGACCCCTGGGTAGCTTGCTGGTGTCAGGGGCACCTAGATGGAGGGCCAGGGGTAACCCTGGGGCCTATACTGCAAGTCCAGGGAGAGAGGTGGACCCCTGGTTAGTTTGCTGGACTCATGGGCCCCTAGGTGGAGGGCCAGGGGCACCCTGGGGCCTACACTGCAAGTCCAGGGAGAGAGCTCGTCCTCTGGGTAGCTTGCTGGGGTGGGGGGCCCTTAGGTGGAGGGCAAGGGGGCACCCTGGGGCCTACACTGCAAGTCCAGGGAGAGAGGTGGACACCTGGATAGCTTGCTGGGGTCAGGATCCCTTAGGTGGAGGGCAAGGGGGCACCCTGGGGCCTACACTGCATGTCCAGGGAGAGAGGTGGACCCCTGGGTAGCATGCTGGGGTCAGAGGCCCTTAGGTGGAGGGCAAGGGGGCACCCTGGGGCCTACACTGCAAGTCCAGGGAGAGAGGTGGTCCCCTGGGTAGCTTGCTGGGGTCAGAGGCCCTTGTGTGGAGGGCAAGGGGGCACCCTGGGGCCTACACTGCAAGTCCAGGGAGAGAGGTTGACCCCTGGGTAGCTTGCTGGGGTCAGAGGCCCCTAGGTGGAGGGCCAGGGGGCACCCTGGGGCCTATACTGCAAGATCAGGGAGAGAGGTGGACCCCTTGGTAACTTGCTGGGGTCAGAGACCCCTAGGTGGAGGGCAAGGGGGCACTCTGGGGCCTCCACTGCAAGTCCAGGGAGAGAGGTGGACCCCTGGGTAGCTTGCTGGGGTCAGAGGCCCCCAGGTGGAAGGCCAGGGGGCACCCTTGGGCCTACACTGCAAGTCCAGGGAGAGAGGTGGACCCCTGGGTAGCTTGCTGGGGTCAGAGACCCCTAGTTGGAGGGCAAGGGGGCACCCTGGGGCCTTTAATGGAAGTCCAAGGAGGGAAGTGGACCCTGGGTAGCCTGCTGGGGTCAGATTCCCTTAGGTGGAAGGCCAGGGCGCACCCTGGGGCCTATACTGCAAGTCCAGGGAGAGAGGTGGACCCCTGGGTAGCTTGCTGGGGTAAGGGGCCCTTAGTTGGAGGGCCAGGGGCACCCTGGGGCCTATACTGCATGTCCAGGAAGAGATGTGGACCCCTGGGTAGCTTGCTGGGGTCATAGGCCCCTAAGTGGAGTGCCAGGGGCACCCTGGGGCCTATACTGCAAGTACAGGGAGAGAGGTGGACCCCTGGGTAGCTTGCTGGGGTCAGGGGCCCTTAGGTGGAGGGCCAGGGGGCACCCTGGGGCCTACACTGCAAGTCCAGGGAGAGAGGTGGACCCCTGGGTAGCTTGCTGGGGTCAGAGGCCCCTAGGTGGAGGGCCAGGTGGCACAATGGGGCCTATACTGCTGGTCCAGGGAGAGAGGTGGACCCCTGGGTAGCTTGCTGGGGTCAGGGGCCCTTAGGTGGAGGGCCAGGGGTCACCCTGGGGCCTACACTGCAAGTCCAGGGAGAGAGGTGGACCCTGGGTAGCTTGCTGGGGTCAGAGGCCCCCAGGTGGAGGGCCAGGGGGCACCCTTGGGCCTACACTGCAAGTCCAGGGAGAGAGGTGGACCCCTGGGTAGCTTGCTGGGGTCAGAGGCCCCCAGGTGGAGGGCCAGGGGGCACCCTTGGGCCTACACTGCAAGTCCAGGGAGAGAGGTGGACCCCTGGGTAGCTTGCTGGGGTCAGAGACCCCTAGTTGGAGGGCCAGGGGCACCCTGGGGCCTTTTATGGAAGTCCAGGGAGGGAAGTGGACCCTGGGTAGCCTGCTGGGGTCAGATTCCCTTAGGTGGAAGGCCAGGGCGCACCCTGGGGCCTATACTGCAAGTCCAGGGAGAGAGGTGGACCCCTGGGTATCTTGCTGGGGTCAGGGACCCTTAGGTGGAGGGCCAGGTGCACCCTGGGGCCTATACTGCAAGTCCATGAAGAGATGTGGACCCCTGGGTAGCTTGCTGGGGTCATAGGCCCCTAAGTGGAGTGCCAGGGGCACCCTGGGGCCTATACTGCAAGTCCAGGGAGAGAGGTGGACCCCTGGGTAGCTTGCTCGGGTCAGGATCCCTTAGGTGGAGGGCAAGGGGGCACCCTGGGGCCTACACTGCATGTCCAGGGAGAGAGGTGGACCCCTGGGTAGCTTGCTGGGGTCAGGGGCCCTTAGGTGGAGGGCCAGGGGGCACCCTGGGGCCTATACTGCAAGTCCAGGGAGAGAGGTGGACCCCTGGGTAGCTTGCTGGTGTCAGGGGCACCTAGATGGAGGGCCTGGGGTAACCCTGGGGCCTATACTGCAAGTCCAGGGAGAGAGGTGGACCCCTGGTTAGTTTGCTGGACTCATGGGCCCTTAGGTGGAGGGCCAGGGGCACCCTGGGGCCTACACTGCAAGTCCAGGGAGAGAGCTCGTCCTCTGGGTAGCTTGCTGGGGTGGGGGGCCCTTAGGTGGAGGGCAAGGGGGCACCCTGGGGCCTACACTGCAAGTCCAGGGAGAGAGGTGGACACCTGGGTAGCTTGCTGGGGTCAGGATCCCTTAGGTGGAGGGCAAGGGGGCACCCTGGGGCCTACACTGCATGTCCAGGGAGAGAGGTGGACCCCTGGGTAGCATGCTGGGGTCAGAGGCCCTTAGGTGGAGGGCAAGGGGGCACCCTGGGGCCTACACTGCAAGTCCAGGGAGAGAGGTGGTCCCCTGGGTAGCTTGCTGGGGTCAGAGGCCCTTGTGTGGAGGGCAAGGGGGCACCCTGGGGCCTACACTGCAAGTCCAGGGAGAGAGGTGGACCCCTGGGTAGCTTGCTGGGGTCAGAGGCCCCTAGGTGGAAAGCCAGGGGGCACCCTGGGGCCTATACTGCAAGATCAGGGAGAGAGGTGGACCCCTTGGTAACTTGCTGGGGTCAGAGACCCCTAGGTGGAGGGCAAGGGGGCACTCTGGGGCCTCCACTGCAAGTCCAGGGAGAGAGGTGGACCCCTGGGTAGCTTGCTGGGGTCAGAGGCCCCCAGGTGGAAGGCCAGGGGGCACCCTTGGGCCTACACTGCAAGTCCAGGGAGAGAGGTGGACCCCTGGGTAGCTTGCTGGGGTCAGAGACCCCTAGTTGGAGGGCAAGGGGGCACCCTGGGGCCTTTAATGGAAGTCCAAGGAGGGAAGTGGACCCTGGGTAGCCTGCTGGGGTCAGATTCCCTTAGGTGGAAGGCCAGGGCGCACCCTGGGGCCTATACTGCAAGTCCAGGGAGAGAGGTGGACCCCTGGGTAGCTTGCTGGGGTAAGGGGCCCTTAGTTGGAGGGCCAGGGGCACCCTGGGGCCTATACTGCATGTCCAGGAAGAGATGTGGACCCCTGGGTAGCTTGCTGGGGTCATAGGCCCCTAAGTGGAGTGCCAGGGGCACCCTGGGGCCTATACTGCAAGTACAGGGAGAGAGGTGGACCCCTGGGTAGCTTGCTGGGGTCAGGGGCCCTTAGGTGGAGGGCCAGGGGGCACCCTGGGGCCTACACTGCAAGTCCAGGGAGAGAGGTGGACCCCTGGGTAGCTTGCTGGGGTCAGAGGCCCCTAGGTGGAGGGCCAGGTGGCACAATGGGGCCTATACTGCTGGTCCAGGGAGAGAGGTGGACCCCTGGGTAGCTTGCTGGGGTCAGGGGCCCTTAGGTGGAGGGCCAGGGGTCACCCTGGGGCCTAAACTGCAAGTCCAGGGAGAGAGGTGGACCCCTGGGTAGCTTGCTGGGGTCAGAGGCCCCCAGGTGGAGGGCCAGGGGGCACCCTTGGGCCTACACTGCAAGTCCAGGGAGAGAGGTGGACCCCTGGGTAGCTTGCTGGGGTCAGAGACCCCTAGTTGGAGGGCCAGGGGCACCCTGGGGCCTTTTATGGAAGTCCAGGGAGGGAAGTGGACCCTGGGTAGCCTGCTGGGGTCAGATTCCCTTAGGTGGAAGGCCAGGGCGCACCCTGGGGCCTATACTGCAAGTCCAGGGAGAGAGGTGGACCCCTGGGTATCTTGCTGGGGTCAGGGACCCTTAGGTGGAGGGCCAGGTGCACCCTGGGGCCTATACTGCAAGTCCATGAAGAGATGTGGACCCCTGGGTAGCTTGCTGGGGTCATAGGCCCCTAAGTGGAGTGCCAGGGGCACCCTGGGGCCTATACTGCAAGTCCAGGGAGAGAGGTGGACCCCTGGGTAGCTTGCTCGGGTCAGGATCCCTTAGGTGGAGGGCAAGGGGGCACCCTGGGGCCTACACTGCATGTCCAGGGAGAGAGGTGGACCCCTGGGTAGCTTGCTGGGGTCAGGGGCCCTTAGGTGGAGGGCCAGGGGGCACCCTGGGGCCTATACTGCAAGTCCAGGAAGAGATGTGGACCCCTGGGTAGCTTGCTGGGGTCAGGGGCCCTTAGGTGGAGGGCAAGGGGGCACCCTGGGGCCTACACTGCAAGTCCAGGGAGAGAGGTGGACCCCTGGGTAGCTTACTGGGGTCAGAGGCCCTTAGGTGGAGGGCCAGGGGGCACCCTGGGGCCTACACTGCAAGTCCAGGGAGAGAGGTGGACCCCTGGGTAGCTTGCTGGGGTCAGAGGCCCCTAGGTGGAGGGCCAGGAGGCACAATGGGGCCTAGACTGCTGCTCCAGGGAGAGAGGTGGACCCCTGGGTAGCTTGCTGGGGTCAGGGGCTCTTAGGTGGAGGGCCAGGGGGCACCCTGGGGCCTACACTGCAAGTCCAGGGAGAGAGGTGGACCCCATGGGTAGCTTGCTGGGGTCAGAGGCCCCCAGGTGGAGGGCCAGGGGGCACCCTTGGGCCTACACTGCAAGTCCAGGGAGAGAGGTGGACCCCTGGGTAGCTTGCTGGGGTCAGAGACCCCTATTTGGAGGGCAAGGGGGCACCCTGGGGCCTTTAATGGAAGTCCAGGGAGGGAAGTGGACCCTGGGTAGCCTGCTGGGGTCAGATTCTCTTAGGTGGAAGGCCAGGGTGCACCCTGGGGCCTATACTGCAAGTCCAGGGAGAGAGGTGGACCCCTGGGTAGCTTGCTGGGGTCAGGGGCCCTTAGGTGGAGGGCCAGGGGCACCCTGGGGCCTATACTGCATGTCCAGGAAGAGATGTGGACCCCTGGGTAGCTTGCTGGGGTCATAGGCCCCTAAGTGGAGTGCCAGGGGCACCCTGGGGCCTATACTGCAAGTCCAGGGAGAGAGGTGGACCCCTGGGTAGCTTGCTGGGGTCAGGGGCACTTAGGTGGAGGGCCAGGGGGCACCCTGGGGCCTACACTGCAAGTCCAGGTAGAGAGGTGGACCCCTGGGTAGCTTGCTGGGGTCAGAGGCCCCTAGGTGGAGGGCCAGGAGGCACAATGGGGCCTATACTGCTAGTCCAGGGAGAGAGGTGGACCCCTGGGTAGCTTGCTGGGGTCAGGGGCCCTTAGGTGGAGGGCAAGGGGGCACCCTGGGGCCTACACTGCAAGTCCAGGGAGAGAGGTGGACCCCTGGGTAGCTTGCTGGGGTCAGAGGCCCCCAGGTGGAGGGACAGGGGGCACCCTTGGGCCTACACTGCAAGTCCAGGGAGAGAGGTGGACCCCTGGGTAGCTTGCTGGGGTCAGAGACCCCTAGTTGGAGGGCCAGGGGGCAACCTGGGGCCTTTAATGGAAGTCCAGGGAGAGAGGAGGACCCCTGGGTAGCTTGCTCGGGTCAGGATCCCTTAGGTGGAGGGCAAGGGGGCACCCTGGGGCCTACACTGCATGTCCAGGGAGAGAGGTGGACCCCTGGGTAGCTTGCTGGGGTCAGGGGCCCTTAGGTGGAGGGCCAGGGGGCACCCTGGGGCCTATACTGCAAGTCCAGGAAGAGATGTGGACCCCTGGGTAGCTTGCTGGGGTCAGGGGCCCTTAGGTGGAGTGCCAGGGGGCACCCTGGGGCCTACACTGCAAGTCCAGGGAGAGAGGTGGACCCCTGGGTAGCTTACTGGGGTCAGAGGCCCTTAGGTGGAGGGCCAGGGGGCACCCTGGGGCCTACACTGCAAGTCCAGGGAGAGAGGTGGACCCCTGGGTAGCTTGCTGGGGTCAGAGGCCCCTAGGTAGAGGGCCAGGAGGCACAATGGGGCCTATACTGCTGGTCCAGGGAGGGAGTTGGACCCCTGGGTAGCTTGCTGGGGTCAGGGGCCCTTAGGTGGAGGGCTAGGGGGCACCCTGGAGCCTACACTGCAAGTCCAGGGAGAGAGGTGGACCCCTGGGTAGCTTGCTGGGGTCAGAGGCCCCCAGGTGGAGGGCCAGGGGGCACCCTTGGGCCTACACTGCAAGTCCAGGGAGAGAGGTGGACCCCTGGGTAGCTTGCTGGGGTCAGAGACCCCTAGTTGGAGGGCAAGGGGGCACCCTGGGGCCTTTAATGGAAGTCCAGGGAGGGAAGTGGACCCTGGGTAGCCTGCTGGGGTCAGATTCCCTTAGGTGGAAGGCCAGGGTGCACCCTGGGGCCTATACTGCAAGTCCAGGGAGAGAGGTGGACCCCTGGGTAGCTTGCTGGGGTCAGGGGCCCTTAGGTGGAGGGCCAGGGGCACCCTGGGGCCTATACTGCAAGTCCAGGAAGAGATGTGGACCCCTGGGTAGCTTGCTGGGGTCATAGGCCCCTAAGTGGAGTGCCAGAGGCACCCTGGGGCCTATACTGCAAGTCCAGGGAGAGAGGTGGACCCCTGGGTAGCTTGCGGGGTCATAGGCCCCTAAGTGGAGTGCCAGGGGCACCCTGGGGCCTATACTGCAAGTCCAGGGAGAGAGGTGGACCCCTGGGTAGCTTGCTCGGGTCAGGATCCCTTAGTTGGAGGGCAAGGGGGCACCCTGGGGCCTAAACTGCATGTCCAGGGAGAGAGGTGGACCCCTGGGTAGCTTGCTGGGGTCAGGGGCCCTTAGGTGGAGGGCCAGGGGGCACCCTGGGGCCTATACTGCAAGTCCAGGAAGAGAGGTGGACCCCTGGGTAGCTTGCTGGGGTCAGAGGCCCCTAGGTGGAGGGCCAGGAGGCACAATGGGGCCTATACTGCTAGTCCAGGGAGAGAGGTGGACCCCTGGGTAGCTTGCTGGGGTCAGGGGCCCTTAGGTGGAGGGCAAGGGGGCACCCTGGGGCCTACACTGCAAGTCCAGGGAGAGAGGTGGACCCCTGGGTAGCTTGCTGGGGTCAGAGGCCCCCAGGTGGAGGGCCAGGGGGCACCCTTGGGCCTACACTGCAAGTCCAGGGAGAGAGGTGGACCCCTGGGTAGCTTGCTGGGGTCAGAGACCTTTAGTTGGAGGGCCAGGGGGCACCCTGGGGCTTTTAATGGAAGTCCAGGGAGAGAGGTGGACCCTTGGGTAGCTTGCTCGGGTCAGGATCCCTTAGGTGGAGGGCAAGGGGGCACCCTGGGGCCTACACTGCATGTCCAGGGAGAGAGGTGGACCCCTGGGTAGCTTGCTGGGGTCAGGGGCCCTTAGGTGGAGGGCAAGGGGGCACCCTGGGGCCTACACTGCAAGTCCAGGGAGAGAGGTGGACCCCTGGGTAGCTTACTGGGGTCAGAGGCCCTTAGGTGGAGGGCCAGGGGGCACCCTGGGGCCTACACTGCAAGTCCAGGGAGAGAGGTGGACCCCTGGGTAGCTTGCTGGGGTCAGAGGCCCCTAGGTGGAGGGCCAGGAGGCACATTGGGGCCTATACTGCTGGTCCAGGGAGAGAGGTGGACCCCTGGGTAGCTTGCTGGGGTCAGAGACCTCTAGTTGGAGGGCAAGGAGGCACCCTGGGGCCTTTAATGGAAGTCCAGGGAGGGAAGTGGACCCTGGGTAGCCTGCTGGGGTCAGATTCCCTTAGGTGGAAGGCCAGGGTGCACCCTGGGGCCTATACTGCAAGTCCAGGGAGAGAGGTGGACCCCTGGGTAGCTTGCTGGGGTCAGGGGCCCTTAGGTGGAGGGCCAGGGGCACCCTGGGGCCTATACTGCATGTCCAGGAAGAGATGTGGACCCCTGGGTAGCTTGCTGGGGTCATAGGCCCCTAAGTGGAGTTCCAGGGGCACCCTGGGGCCTATACTGCAAGTCCAGGGAGAGAGGTGGACCCCTGGGTAGCTTACTGGGGTCAGAGGCCCTTAGGTGGAGGGCCAGGGGGCACCCTGGGGCCTACACTGCAAGTCCAGGGAGAGAGGTGGACCCCTGGGTAGCTTGCTGGGGTCAGAGGCCCCTAGGTGGAGGGCCAGGAGGCACAATGGGGCCTATACTGCTGATCCAGGGAGAGAGGTGGACCCCTGGGTAGCTTGCTGGGGTCAGGTGCCCTTAGGTGGAGGGCAAGGGGGCACCCTGGGGCCTACACTGCAAGTCCAGGGAGAGAGGTGGACCCCTGGGTAGCTTGTTGGGGTCAGAGGCCCCCAGGTGGAGGGCCAGGGGGCACCCTTGGGCCTACACTGCAAGTCCAGGGAGAGAGGTGGACCCCTGGGTAGCTTGCTGGGGTCAGAGACCCCTAGTTGGAGGGCCAGGGGGCACCCTTGGGCCTTTAATGGAAGTCCAGGGAGGGAAGTGGACCCTGGGTAGCCTGCTGGGGTCAGATTCCCTTAGGTGGAAGGCCAGGTGCACCCTGGGGCCTATACTGCAAGTCCAGGAAGAGAGGTGGACCCCTGGGTAGCTTGCTGGGGTCAGAGGCCCCTAGGTGGAGTGCCAGGGGGCATCCTGGGGCCTACACTGCAAGTCCAGAGAGAGAGGTGGACCCCTGGGTAGCTTGCTGGGGTAAGGGGCCCCTAGGAAGAGGGCCAGGGGGCACCCTGGGGCCTATACTGCAAGACCAGGGAGAGAGGTGGACCCCTGGGTAGCTTGCTGGGGTCAGGGGCCCTTAGGTGGAGGGCAAGGGGGCACCCTGGGGCCTACACTGCAAGTCCAGGGAGAGAGGTTGACCCCTGGGTAGCTTGCTGGGGTCAGAGGCCCCTAGGTGGAGGGCCAGGAGGCACAATGGGGCCTATACTGCTGGTCCAGGGAGAGAGGTGGACCCCTGGGTAGCTTGCTGGGTTCAGAAGCCCCTAGATGGAGGGCCAGGGGGCACCCTGGGGCCTATACTGCAAGATCAGGGAGAGAGGTGGACCCCTGGGTAGCTTGCTGGGGTCAGAGACCCCTAGGTGGAGGGCAAGGGGGCACCCTGGGGCCTCCACTGCAAGTCCAGGGAGAGAGGTGGACCCCTGGGTAAATTGCTGGGGTCAGAGGCCCCCAGGTGGAGTGCCAAGGGGCACCCTTGGGCCTACACTGCAAGTCCAGGGAGAGAGGTGGACCCCTGGGTAGCTTGCCGGGGTCAGAGACCCCTAGTTGGAGGGCAAGGGGGCACCCTGGGGCCTTTAATGGAAGTCCAGGGAGGGAAGTGGACCCCTGGGTAGCTGGCTAGGGTCAGATTCCCCTAGGTGGAAGGCCAGGGCGCACCCTGGGGCCTATACTGCGAGTCCAGGGAGAGAGGTGGACCCCTGGGTAGCTTGCTGGTTTCATAGGCCCCTAAGTGGAGTGCCAGGGGCACCTTGGGGCCTATACTGCAAGTCCAGGGAGAGAGGTGGAGCCCTGGGTAGCTTGCTGGGGTCAGGGGCCCTTAGGTGGAGGGCCAGGTGGCACCCTGGTGCCTATAATGCAAGTCCAGGAAGAGAGGTGGACCCCTGGGTAGCTTGCTGGGGTCAGAGGCCCCTAGGTGGAGGGCCAGGGGGCATCCTGGGGCCTACATTGCAAGTCCAGGGATAGACACGGACCCCTGGGTAGCTTACTGGGGTCAGGGGCACCTAGATGGAGGGCCAGGGAAAACCCTGGGGCCTATACTGCAAGTCCAGGGAGAGAGGTGGACCCCTGGTTAGTTTGCTGGGCTCATGGGCCCTTACGTGGAGGGCCAGGGGCACCCTGGGGCCTATACTGCAAGTCCAGGGAGAGAGCTGATTCTCTGGGTAGCTTGCTGGGGTCAAAAGCCCCTAGGTGGGGTGCAAGGGGGCACCCTGGGGCCTATACTGCAAGTCCAGGGAGAGAGGTGGACCCCTGGGTAGCTTGCTGGGGTAAGGGGCCCCTAGGAGGAGGGCCAGGGGGCACCCTGGGGCCTAAACTGCAAGACCAGGGAGAGAGGTGGACCCCTTGGTAGCTTGCTGGGGTCAGGGGCCCTTAGGTGGAGGGCCAGGTGCACCCTGGGGCCTTTAATGGAAGTCCAGGGAGGGAAGTGGACCCTGGGTAGCTTGCTGGGGTCATATTCCCCTAGGTGGAAGGCCAGTGTGCACCCTGGGGCCTATACTGCAAGTCCAGGGAGAGAGGTGGACCCCTGGGTAGCTTGCTGGTGTCAGGGGCACCTAGATGGAGGGCCAGGGGTAACCCTGGGGCCTATACTGCAAGTCCAGGGAGAGAGGTGGACCCCTGGTTAGTTTGCTGGACTCATGGGCCCTTAGGTGGAGGGCTAGGGGCACCCTGGGGCCTATACTGCAAGTCCAGGGAGAGAGCTGGTCCACTGGGTAGCTTGCTTGGGTGGGGGGCCCTTAGGTGGAGGGCAAGGGGGCACCCTGGGGCCTACACTGCAAGTCCAGGGAGAGAGGTGGACCCCTGGGTAGCTTGCTGGGGTCAGGATCCCTTAGGTGGAGGGCAAGGGGGCACCCTGGGGCCTACACTGCATGTCCAGGGAGAGAGGTGGACCCCTGGGTAGCTTGCTGGGGTCAGAGGCCCTTAGGTGGAGGGCAAGGGGGCACCCTGGGGCCTACACTGCAAGTCCAGGGAGAGAGGTGGTCGCCTGGGTAGCTTGCTGGGGTCAGAGGCCCTTAGGTGGAGGGCAAGGGGGCACCCTGGGGCCTACACTGCAAGTCCAGGGAGAGAGGTGGACCCCTGGGTAGCTTGCTGGGGTCAGAGGCCCCTAGGTGGAGGGCCAGGGGGCACCCTGGGGCCTATACTGCAAGATCAGGGAGAGAGGTGGACCCCTTGGTAGCTTGCTGGGGTCAGAGACCCCTAGGTGGAGGGCAAGGGGGCACTCTGGGGCCTACACTGCAAGTCCAGGGAGAGAGGTGGACCCCTGGGTAGCTTGCTGGGGTCAGAGGCCCCCAGGTGGAAGGCCAGGGGGCACCCTTGGGCCTACACTGCAAGTCCAGGGAGAGAGGTGGACCCCTGGGTAATTTGCTGGGGTCAGAGACCCCTAGTTGGAGGGCAAGGGGGCACCCTGGGGCCTTTAATGGAAGTCCAAGGAGGGAAGTGGACCCTGGGTAGCCTGCTGGGGTCAGATTCCCTTAAGTGGAAGGCCAGGGCGCACCCTGGGGCCTATACTGCAAGTCCAGGGAGAGAGGTGGACCCCTGGGTAGCTTGCTGGGGTCATGGGCCCTTAGTTGGAGGGCCAGGGGCACCCTGGGGCCTATACTGCATGTCCAGGAAGAGATGTATACCCCTGGGTAGCTTGCTGGGGTCATAGGCCCCTAAGTGGAGTGCAAGGGGCACCCTGGGGCCTATACTGCAAGTCCAGGGAGAGAGGTGGACCCCTGGGTAGCTTGCTGGGGTCAGGGGTCCTTAGGTGGAGGGCCAGGGGGCACCCTGGGGCCTACACTGCAAGTCCAGGGAGAGAGGTGGACCCCTGGGTAGCTTGCTGGGGTCAGAGGCCCCTAGGTGGAGGGCCAGGTGGCACAATGGGGCCTATACTGCTGGTCCAGGGAGCGAGGTGGACCCCTGGGTAGCTTGCTGGGGTCAGGGGCCCTTAGGTGGAGGGCCAGGGGCACCCTGGGGCCTATACTGCATGTCCAGGAAGAGATGTATACCCCTGGGTAGCTTGCTGGGGTCATAGGCCCCTAAGTGGAGTGCAAGGGGCACCCTGGGGCCTATACTGCAAGTCCAGGGAGAGAGGTGGACCCCTGGGTAGCTTGCTGGGGTCAGGGGTCCTTAGGTGGAGGGCCAGGGGGCACCCTGGGGCCTACACTGCAAGTCCAGGGAGAGAGGTGGACCCTTGGGTAGCTTGCTCGGGTCAGGATCCCTTAGGTGGAGGGCAAGGGGGCACCCTGGGGCCTACACTGCATGTCCAGGGAGAGAGGTGGACCCCTGGGTAGCTTGCTGGGGTCATAGGCCCCTAAGTGGAGTGCCAGGGGCACCCTGCGGCCTATACTGCAAGTCCAGGGAGAGAGGTGGACCCCTGGGTAGCTTGCTCGGGTCAGGATCCCTTAGTTGGAGGGCAAGGGGGCACCCTGGGGCCTACACTGCATGTCCAGGGAGAGAGGTGGACCCCTGGGTAGCTTGCTGGGGTAAGGGGCCCTTAGGTGGAGGGCCAGGGGGCACCCTGGGGCCTATACTGCAAGTCCAGGAAGAGATGTGGACCCCTGGGTAGCTTGCTGGGGTCAGGGGCCCTTAGGTGGAGGGCAAGGGGGCACCCTGGGGCCTACACTGCAAGTCCAGGGAGAGAGGTGGACCCCTGGGTAGCTTACTGGGGTCAGAGGCCCTTAGGTGGAGGGCCAGGGGGCACCCTGGGGCCTACACTTCAAGTCCAGGGAGAGAGGTGGACCCCTGGGTAGCTTGCTGGGGTCAGAGGCCCCTAGGTGGAGGGCCAGGAGGCATAATGGGGCCTATACTGCTGGTCCAGGGAGAGAGGTGGACCCCTGGGTAGCTTGCTGGGGTCAGGGGCCCTTAGGTGGAGGGCCAGGGGGCACCCTGGGGCCTACACTGCAAGTCCAGGGAGAGAGGTGGACCCCTGGGTAGCTTGCTGGGGTCAGAGGCCCCCAGGTGGAGGGCCAGGGGGCACCCTTGGGCCTACACTGCAAGTCCAGGTAGAGAGGTGGACCCCTGGGTAGCTTGCTGGGGTCAGAGGCCCCTAGGTGGAGGGCCAGGAGGCACAATGGGGCCTATACTGCTAGTCCAGGGAGAGAGGTGGACCCCTGGGTAGCTTGCTGGGGTCAGGGGCCCTTAGGTGGAGGGCAAGGGGGCACCCTGGGGCCTACACTGCAAGTCCAGGGAGAGAGGTGGACCCCTGGGTAGCTTGCTGGGGTCAGAGGCCCCCAGGTGGAGGGCCAGGGGGCACCCTTGGGCCTACACTGCAAGTCCAGGGAGAGAGGTGGACCCCTGGGTAGCTTGCTGGGGTCAGAGACCCCTAGTTGGAGGGCCAGGGGGCACCCTGGGGCCTTTAATGGAAGTCCAGGGAGAGAGGTGGACCCCTGGGTAGCTTGCTCGGGTCAGGATCCCTTAGGTGGAGGGCAAGGGGGCACCCTGGGGCCTACACTGCATGTCCAGGGAGAGAGGTGGACCCCTGGGTAGCTTGCTGGGGTCAGGGGCCCTTAGGTGGAGGGCCAGGGGGCACCCTGGGGCCTATACTGCAAGTCCAGGAAGAGATGTGGACCCCTGGGTAGCTTGCTGGGGTCAGGGGCCCTTAGGTGGAGGGCAAGGGGGCACCCTGGGGCCTACACTGCAAGTCCAGGGAGAGAGGTGGACCCCTGGGTAGCTTACTGGGGTCAGAGGCCCTTAGGTGGAGGGCCAGGGGGCACCCTGGGGCCTACACTGCAAGTCCAGGGAGAGAGGTGGACCCCTGGGTAGCTTGCTGGGGTCAGAGGCCCCTAGGTGGAGGGCCAGGAGGCACATTGGGGCCTATACTGCTGGTCCAGGGAGAGAGGTGGACCCCTGGGTAGCTTGCTGGGGTCAGGGGCCCTTAGGTGGAGGGCCAAGGGGCACCCTGGGGCCTACACTGCAAGTCCAGGGAGAGAGGTGGACCCCTGGGTAGCTTGCTGGGGTCAGAGGCCCCTAGGTGGAGGGCCAGGGGGCACCCTTGGGCCTACACTGCAAGTCCAGGGAGAGAGGTGGACCCCTGGGTAGCTTGCTGGGGTCAGAGACCCCTAGTCGGAGGGCAAGGAGGCACCCTGGGGCCTTTAATGGAAGTCCAGGGAGGGAAGTGGACCCTGGGTAGCCTGCTGGGGTCAGATTTCCTTAGGTGGAAGGCCAGGGTGCACCCTGGGGCCTATACTGCAAGTCCAGGGAGAGAGGTGGACCCCTGGGTAGCTTGCTGGGGTCAGGGGCCCTTAGGTGGAGGGCCAGGGGCACCCTGGGGCCTATACTGCATGTCCAGGAAGAGATGTGGACCCCTGGGTAGCTTGCTGGGGTCATAGGCCCCTAAGTGGAGTGCCAGGGGCACCCTGGGGCCTATACTGCAAGTCCAGGGAGAGAGGTGGACCCCTGGGTAGCTTACTGGGGTCAGAGGCCCTTAGGTGGAGGGCCAGGGGGCACCCTGGGGCCTACACTGCAAGTCCAGGGAGAGAGGTGGACCCCTGGGTAGCTTGTTGGGGTCAGAGGCCCCTAGGTGGAGGGCCAGGAGGCACAATGGGGCCTATACTGCTGGTCCAGGGAGAGAGGTGGACCCCTGGGTAGCTTGCTGGGGTCAGGGGCCCTTAGGTGGAGGGCCAGGGGGCACCCTGGGGCCTACACTGCAAGTCCAGGGAGAGAGGTGGACCCCTGGGTAGCTTGCTGGGGTCAGAGGCCCCCAGGTAGAGGGCCAGGGGGCACCCTTGGGCCTACACTGCAAGTGCAGGGAGAGAGGTGGACCCCTGGGTAGCTTGCTGGGGTCAGAGACCCCTAGTTGGAGGGCAAGGAGGCACCCTGGGGCCTTTAATGGAAGTCCAGGGAGGGAAGTGGACCCTGGGTAGCCTGCTGGGGTCAGATTCCCTTAGGTGGAAGGCCAGGGTGAACCCTGGGGCCTACACTGCAAGTCCAGGGAGAGAGGTGGACCCCTGGGTAGCTTGCTGGGGTCAGGGGCCCTTAGGTGGAGGGCCAGGGGCACCCTGGGGCCTATACTGCATGTCCAGGAAGAGATGTGGACCCCTGGGTAGCTTGCTGGGGTCATAGGCCCCTAAGTGGAGTGCCAGGGGCACCCTGGGGCCTATACTGCAAGTCCAGGGAGAGAGGTGGACCCCTGGGTAGCTTGCTGGGGTCAGGGGCACTTAGGTGGAGGGCCAGGGGGCACCCTGGGGCCTACACTGCAAGTCCAGGTAGAGAGATGGACCCCTGGGTAGCTTGCTGGGGTCAGGGGCCCTTAGGTGGAGGGCAAGGGGGCACCCTGGGGCCTACACTGCAAGTCCAGGGAGAGAGTTGGACCCCTGTTTAGCCTGCTGGGGTCAGAGGCCCTTAGGTGGAGGGCCAGGGGGCACCCTGGGGCCTACACTGCAAGTCCAGGGAGAGAGGTGGACCCCTGGGTAGCTTGCTGGGGTCAGAGGCCCCTAGGTGGAGGGCCAGGAGGCACAATGTGGCCTATACTGCTGGTCCAGGGAGAGAGTTGGACCCCTGGGTAGCTTGCTGGGGTCAGGGGCCCTTAGGTGGAGGGCCAGGGGGCACCCTGGGGCCTACACTGCAAGTCCAGGGAGAGAGGTGGACCCCTGGGTAGCTTGCTGGGGTCAGAGGCCCCTAGGTGGAGGGCCAGGAGGCACAATGGGGCCTATACTGCTAGTCCAGGGAGAGAGGTGGACCCCTGGGTAGCTTGCTGGGGTCAGGGGCCCTTAGGTGGAGGGCAAGGGGATCACCCTGGGGCCTACACTGCAAGTCCAGGGAGAGAGGTGGACCCCTGGGTAGCTTGCTGGGGTCAGAGGCCCCCAGGTGGAGGGCCAGGGGGCACCCTTGGGCCTACACTGCAAGTCCAGGGAGAGAGGTGGACCCCTGGGTAGCTTGCTGGGGTCAGAGACCCCTAGTTGGAGGGCCAGGGGGCACCCTTGGGCCTTTAATGGAAGTCCAGGGAGGGAAGTGGACCCTGGGTAGCCTGCTGGGGTCAGATTCCCTTAGGTGGAAGGCCAGGGCGCACCCTGGGGCCTATACTGCAAGTCCAGGGAGAGAGGTGGACCCCTGGGTAGCTTGCTGGGGTCAGGGGCCCTTAGGTGGAGGGCCAGGTGCACCCTGGGGCCTATACTGCAAGTCCAGGAAGAGAGGTGGACCCCTGGGTAGCTTGCTGGGGTCAGAGGCCCCTAGGTGGAGGGCCAGGGGGCATCCTGGGGCCTACACTGCAAGTCCAGGGATAGACACGGAACCCTGGGTAGCTTGCTGGGGTCAGGGGCACCTAGATGGAGGGCCAGGGGTAACCCTGGGGCCTATACTGCAAGTCCATGGAGAGAGGTGGACCCTTGGTTAGTTTGCTGGGCTCATGGGCCCTTACGTGGAGGGCCAGGGGCACCCTGGGGCCTATATTGCAAGTCCAGGGAGAGAGCTGGTCCTCTTGGTAGCTTGCTTGGGTCAGAAGCCCCTTGGTGGGGTGCAAGGGGGCACCCTGGGGCCTATACTGCAAGTCCAGAGAGAGAGGTGGACCCCTGGGTAGCTTGCTGGGGTAAGGGGCCACTAGGAAGAGGGCCAGGGGGCACCCTGGGGCCTATACTGCAAGACCAGGGAGAGAGGTGGACCCCTGGGTAGCTTGCTGGGGTCAGGGGCCCTTAGGTGGAGGGCAAGGGGGCACCCTGGGGCCTACACTGCAAGTCCAGGGAGAGAGGTTGACCCCTGGGTAGCTTGCTGGGGTCAGAGGCCCCTAGGTGGAGGGCCAGGAGGCACAATGGGGCCTATACTGCTGGTCCAGGGAGAGAGGTGGACCCCTGGGTAGCTTGCTGGGTTCAGAAGCCCCTAGATGGAGGGCCAGGGGGCACCCTGGGGCCTATACTGCAAGATCAGGGAGAGAGGTGGACCCCTGGGTAGCTTGCTGGGGTCAGAGACCCCTAGGTGGAGGGCAAGGGGGCACCCTGGGGCCTCCACTGCAAGTCCAGGGAGAGAGGTGGACCCCTGGGTAAATTGCTGGGGTCAGAGGCCCCCAGGTGGAGTGCCAAGGGGCACCCTTGGGCCTACACTGCAAGTCCAGGGAGAGAGGTGGACCCCTGGGTAGCTTGCCGGGGTCAGGGACCCCTAGTTGGAGGGCAAGGGGGCACCCTGGGGCCTTTAATGGAAGTCCAGGGAGGGAAGTGGACCCCTGGGTAGCTGGCTAGGGTCAGATTCCCCTAGGTGGAAGGCCAGGGCGCACCCTGGGGCCTATACTGCGAGTCCAGGGAGAGAGGTGGACCCCTGGGTAGCTTGCTAGGGTCAGGGGCCCTTAGGTGGAGGGCCAGAGGGCACCCTGGGGCCTATACTGCAAGTCCAGGAAAAGATGTGGACCCCTGGGTAGCTTGCTGGTGTCATAGGCCCCTAAGTGGAGTGCCAGGGGCACCTTGGGGCCTATACTGCAAGTCCAGGGAGAGAGGTGGAGCCCTGGGTAGCTTGCTGGGGTCAGGGGCCCTTAGGTGGAGGGCCAGGTGGCACCCTGGTGCCTATAATGCAAGTCCAGGAAGAGAGGTGGACCCCTGGGTAGCTTGCTGGGGTCAGGGGCCCCTAGGTGGAGGGCCAGGGGGCATCCTGGGGCCTACATTGCAAGTCCAGGGATAGACACGGACCCCTGGGTAGCTTGCTGGGGTCAGGGGCACCTAGATGGAGGGCCAGGGGTAACCCTGGGGCCTATACTGCAAGTCCAGGGAGAGAGGTGGACCCCTGGTTAGTTTGCTGGGCTCATGGGCCCTTACGTGGAGGGCCAGGGGCACCCTGGGGCCTATACTGCAAGTCCAGGGAGAGAGCTGATTCTCTGGGTAGCTTGCTGGGGTCAAAAGCCCCTAGGTGGGGTGCAAGGGGGCACCCTGGGGCCTATACCTCAAGTCCAGGGAGAGAGGTGGACCCCTGGGTAGCTTGCTGGGGTAAGGGGCCCCTAGGAGGAGGGCCAGGGGGCACCCTGGGGCCTAAACTGCAAGTCCAGGGAGAGAGGTGGACCCCTTGGTAGCTTGCTGGGGTCAGGGGCCCTTAGGTGGAGGGCCAGGTGCACCCTGGGGCCTTTAATGGAAGTCCAGGGAGGGAAGTGGACCCTGGGTAGCTTGCTGGGGTCATATTCCCCTAGGTGGAAGGCCAGTGTGCACCCTGGGGCCTATACTGCAAGTCCAGGGAGAGAGGTGGACCCCTGGGTAGCTTGCTGGTGTCAGGGGCACCTAGATGGAGGGCCAGGGGTAACCCTGGGGCCTATACTGCAAGTCCAGGGAGAGAGGTGGACCCCTGGTTAGTTTGCTGGACTCATGGGCCCTTAGGTGGAGGGCTAGGGGCACCCTGGGGCCTATACTGCAAGTCCAGGGAGAGAGCTGGTCCTCTGGGTAGCTTGCTTGGGTGGGGGGCCCTTAGGTGGAGGGCAAGGGGGCACCCTGGGGCCTACACTGCAAGTCCAGGGAGAGAGCTGGTCCTCTGGGTAGCTTGCTTGGGTGGGGGGCCCTTAGGTGGAGGGCAAGGGGGCACCCTGGGGCCTACACTGCAAGTCCAGGGAGAGAGGTGGACCCTGGGTAGCTTGCCGGGGTCAGAGACCCCTAGTTGGAGGGCAAGGGGGCACCCTGGGGCCTTTAATGGAAGTCCAGGGAGGGAAGTGGACCCCTGGGTAGCTGGCTAGGGTCAGATTCCCCTAGGTGGAAGGCCAGGGCGCACCCTGGGGCCTATACTGCGAGTCCAGGGAGAGAGGTGGACCCCTGGGTAGCTTGCTAGGGTCAGGGGCCCTTAGGTGGAGGGCCAGAGGGCACCCTGGGGCCTATACTGCAAGTCCAGGAAAAGATGTGGACCCCTGGGTAGCTTGCTGGTGTCATAGGCCCCTAAGTGGAGTGCCAGGGGCACCTTGGGGCCTATACTGCAAGTCCAGGGAGAGAGGTGGAGCCCTGGGTAGCTTGCTGGGGTCAGGGGCCCTTAGGTGGAGGGCCAGGTGGCACCCTGGTGCCTATAATGCAAGTCCAGGAAGAGAGGTGGACCCCTGGGTAGCTTGCTGGGGTCAGAGGCCCCTAGGTGGAGGGCCAGGGGGCATCCTGGGGCCTACATTGCAAGTCCAGGGATAGACACGGACCCCTGGGTAGCTTGCTGGGGTCAGGGGCACCTAGATGGAGGGCCAGGGGTAACCCTGGGGCCTATACTGCAAGTCCAGGGAGAGAGGTGGACCCCTGGTTAGTTTGCTGGGCTCATGGGCCCTTACGTGGAGGGCCAGGGGCACCCTGGGGCCTATACTGCAAGTCCAGGGAGAGAGCTGATTCTCTGGGTAGCTTGCTGGGGTCAAAAGCCCCTAGGTGGGGTGCAAGGGGACACCCTGGGGCCTATACTGCAAGTCCAGGGAGAGAGGTGGACCCCTGGGTAGCTTGCTGGGGTAAGGGGCCCCTAGGAGGAGGGCCAGGGGGCACCCTGGGGCCTAAACTGCAAGACCAGGGAGAGAGGTGGACCCCTTGGTAGCTTGCTGGGGTCAGGGGCCCTTAGGTGGAGGGCCAGGTGCACCCTGGGGCCTTTAATGGAAGTCCAGGGAGGGAAGTGGACCCTGGGAAGCTTGCTGGGGTCATATTCCCCTAGGTGGAAGGCCAGTGTGCACCCTGGGGCTTATACTGCAAGTCCAGGGAGAGAGGTGGACCCCTGGGTAGCTTGCTGGTGTCAGGGGCACCTAGATGGAGGGCCAGGGGTAACCCTGGGGCCTATACTGCAAGTCCAGGGAGAGAGGTGGACCCCTGGTTAGTTTGCTGGACTCATGGGCCCTTAGGTGGAGGGCTAGGGGCACCCTGGGGCCTATACTGCAAGTCCAGGGAGAGAGCTGGTCCTCTGGGTAGCTTGCTTGGGTGGGGGGCCCTTAGGTGGAGGGCAAGGGGGCACCCTGGGGCCTACACTGCAAGTCCAGGGAGAGAGGTGGACCCCTGGGTAGCTTGCTGGGGTCAGGATCCCTTAGGTGGAGGGCAAGGGGGCACCCTGGGGCCTACACTGCATGTCCAGGGAGAGATGTGGACCCCTGGGTAGCTTGCTGGGGTCAGAGGCCCTTAGGTGGAGGGCAAGGGGGCACCCTGGGGCCTACACTGCAAGTCCAGGGAGAGAGGTGGTCGCCTGGGTAGCTTGCTGGGGTCAGAGGCCCTTAGGTGGAGGGCAAGGGGGCACCCTGGGGCCTACACTGCAAGTCCAGGGAGAGAGGTGGACCCCTGGGTAGCTTGCTGGGGTCAGAGGCCCCTAGGTGGAGGGCCAGGGGGCACCCTGGGGCCTATACTGCAAGATCAGGGAGAGAGGTGGACCCCTTGGTAGCTTGCTGGGGTCAGACACCCCTAGGTGGAGGGCAAGGGGGCACTCTGGGGCCTCCACTGCAAGTCCAGGGAGAGAGGTGGACCCCTGGGTAGCTTGCTGGGGTCAGAGGCCCCCAGGTGGAAGGCCAGGGGGCACCCTTGGGCCTACACTGCAAGTCCAGGGAGAGAGGTGGACCCCTGGGTAATTTGCTGGGGTCAGAGACCCCTAGTTGGAGGGCAAGGGGGCACCCTGGGGCCTTTAATGGAAGTCCAGGGAGGGAAGTGGACCCTGGGTAGCCTGCTGGGGTCAGATTCCCTTAGGTGGAAAGCCAGGGTGCACCCTGGGGCCTATACTGCATGTCCAGGAAGAGATGTATACCCCTGGGTAGCTTGCTGGGGTCATAGGCCCCTAAGTGGAGTGCAAGGGGCACCCTGGGGCCTATACTGCAAGTCCAGGGAGAGAGGTGGACCCCTGGGTAGCTTGCTGGGGTCAGGGGCCCTTAGGTGGAGGGCCAGGGGGCACCCTGGGGCCTACACTGCAAGTCCAGGGAGAGAGGTGGACCCCTGGGTAGCTTGCTGGGGTCAGAGGCCCCTAGGTGGAGGGCCAGGTGGCACAATGGGGCCTATACTGCTGGTCCAGGGAGAGAGGTGGACCCCTGGGTAGCTTGCTGGGGTCAGAGGCCCCCAGGTGGAGGGCCAGGGGGCACCCTTGGGCCTACACTACAAGTCCAGGGAGAGAGGTGGACCCCTGGGTAGCTTGCTGGGGTCAGAGACCCCTAGTTGGAGGGCCAGGGGCACCCTGGGGCCTTTTATGGAAGTCCAGGGAGGGAAGTGGACCCTGGGTAGCCTGCTGGGGTCAGATTCCCTTAGGTGGAAGGCCAGGGCGCACCCTGGGGCCTATACTGCAAGTCCAGGGAGAGAGGTGGACCCCTGGGTAGCTTGTTGGGGTCAGGGGCCCTTAGGTGGAGGGCCAGGTGCACCCTGGGGCCTATACTGCAAGTCCAGGAAGAGATGTGGACCCCTGGGTAGCTTGCTGGGGTCATAGGCCCCTAAGTGGAGTGCCAGGGGCACCACGGGGCCTATACTGCAAGTCCAGGGAGAGAGGTGGACCCCTGGGTAGCTTGCTCGGGTCAGGATTCCTTAGGTGGAGGGCAAGGGGGCACCCTGGGGCCTACACTGCATGTCCAGGGAGAGAGGTGGACCCCTGAGTAGCTTGCTGGGGTCAGGGGCCCTTAGGTGGAGGGCCAGGGGGCACCCTGGGGCCTATACTGCAAGTCCAGGAAGAGATGTGGACCCCTGGGTAGCTTGCTGGGGTCAGGGGCCCTTAGGTGGAGGGCAAGGGGGCAACCTGGGGCCTACACTGCAAGTCCAGGGAGAGAGGTGGACCCCTGGGTAGCTTACTGGGGTCAGAGGCCCTTAGGTGGAGGGCCAGGGGGCACCCTGGGGCCTACACTGCAAGTCCAGGGAGAGAGGTGGACCCCTGGGTAGCTTGCTGGGGTCAGAGGCCCCTAGGTGGAGGGCCAGGAGGCACAATGGGGCCTATACTGCTGGTCCAGGGAGAGAGGTGGACCCCTGGGTAGCCTGCTGGGGTCAGGGGCCCTTAGGTGGAGGGCCAGGGGGCACCCTGGGGCCTACACTGCAAGTCCAGGGAGAGAGGTGGACCCCTGGGTAGCTTGCTGGGGTCAGAGGCCCCCAGGTGGAGGGCCAGGGGGCACCCTTGGGCCTACACTGCAAGTCCAGGGAGAGAGGTAGACCCCTGGGTAGCTTGCTGGGGTCAGATACCCCTAGTTGGAGGGCAAGGGGGCACCCTGGGGCCTTTAATGGAAGTCCAGGGAGGGAAGTGGACCCTGGGTAGCCTGCTGGGGTCAGATTCCCTTAGGTGGAAGGCCAGGGTGCACCCTGGGGCCTATACTGCAAGTCCAGGGAGAGAGGTGGACCCCTGGGTAGCTTGCTGGGGTCAGAGGCCCTTAGGTGGAGGGCCAGGGGCACCCTGGGGCCTATACTGCATGTCCAGGAAGAGATGTGGACCCCTGGGTAGCTTGCTGGGGTCATAGGCCCCTAAGTGGAGTGCCAGGGGCACCCTGGGGCCTATACTGCAAGTCCAGGGAGAGAGGTGGACCCCTGGGTAGCTTGCTGGGGTCAGGGGCACTTAGGTGGAGGGCCAGGGGGCACCCTGGGGCCTACACTGCAAGTCCAGGTAGAGAGGTGGACCCCTGGGTAGCTTGCTGGGGTCAGAGGCCCCTAGGTGGAGGGCCAGGAGGCACAATGGGGCCTATACTGCTAGTCCAGGGAGAGAGGTGGACCCCTGGGTAGCTTGCTGGGGTCAGGGGCCCTTAGGTGGAGGGCAAGGGGGCACCCTGGGGCCTACACTGCAAGTCCAGGGAGAGAGGTGGACCCCTGGGTAGCTTGCTGGGGTCAGAGGCCCCCAGGTGGAGGGCCAGGGGGCACCCTTGGGCCTACACTGCAAGTCCAGCGAGAGAGGTGGACCCCTGGGTAGCTTGCTGGGGTCAGAGACCCCTAGTTGGAGGGCCAGGGGGCACCCTGGGGCCTTTAATGGAAGTCCAGGGAGGGAAGTGGACCCTGGGTAGCCTGCTGGGGTCAGATTCCCTTAGGTGGAAGGCCAGGGCGCACCCTGGGGCCTATACTGCAAGTCCAGGGAGAGAGGTGGACCCCTGGGTAGCTTGCTGGGGTCAGGGGCCCTTAGGTGGAGGGCCAGGTGCACCCTGGGGCCTATACTGCAAGTCCAGGAAGAGAGGTGGACCCCTGGGTAGCTTGCTGGGGTCAGAGGCCCCTAGGTGGAGGGCCAGGGGGCATCCTGGGGCCTACACTGCAAGTCCAGGGATAGACACGGAACCCTGGGTAGCTTGCTGGGGTCAGGGGCACCTAGATGGAGGGCCAGGGGTAACCCTGGGGCCTATACTGCAAGTCCAGGGAGAGAGGTGGACCCCTGGTTAGTTTGCTGGGCTCATGGGCCCTTACGTGGAGGGCCAGGGGCACCCTGGGGCCTATATTGCAAGTCGAGGGAGAGAGCTGGTCCTCTTGGTAGCTTGCTTGGGTCAGAAGCCCCTAGGTGGGGTGCAAGGGGGCACCCTGGGGCCTATACTGCAAGTCCAGGGAGAGAGGTGGACCCCTGGGTAGCTTGCTGGGGTAAGGGGCCCCTAGGAAGAGGGCCAGGGGGCACCCTGGGGCCTATACTGCAAGACCAGGGAGAGAGGTGGACCCCTGGGTAGCTTGCTGGGGTCAGGGGCCTTTAGGTGGAGGGCAAGGGGGCACCCTGGGGCCTACACTGCAAGTCCAGGGAGAGAGGTTGACCCCTGGGTAGCTTGCTGGGGTCAGAGGCCCCTAGGTGGAGGGCCAGGAGGCACAATGGGGCCTATACTGCTCGTCCAGGGAGAGAGGTGGACCCCTGGGTAGCTTGCTGGGTTCAGAAGCCCCTATATGGAGGGCCAGGGGGCACCCTGGGGCCTATACTGCAAGATCAGGGAGAGAGGTGGACCCCTGGGTAGCTTGCTGGGGTCAGGGGCCCTTAGGTGGAGGGCAAGGGGGCACCCTGGGGCCTACACTGCAAGTCCAGGGAGAGAGGTGGACCCCTGGGTAGCTTGCTGGGGTCAGAGGCCCCCAGGTGGAGGGCCAGGGGGCACCCTTGGGCCTAAACTGCAAGTCCAGGGAGAGAGGTGGACCCCTGGGTAGCTTGCTGGGGTCAGAGACCCCTAGTTGGAGGGCCAGGGGGCACCCTGGGGCCTTTAATGGAAGTCCAGGGAGGGAAGTGGACCCTGGGTAGCCTGCTGGGGTCAGATTCCCTTAGGTGGAAGGCCAGGGCGCACCCTGGGGCCTATACTGCAAGTCCAGGGAGAGAGGTGGACCCCTGGGTAGCTTGCTGGGGTCAGGGGCCCTTAGGTGGAGGGCCAGGTGCAACCTGGGGCCTATACTGCAAGTCCAGGAAGAGAGGTGGACCCCTGGGTAGCTTGCTGGGGCCTACACTGCAAGTCCAGGGATAGACACGGAACCCTGGGTAGCTTGCTGGGGTCAGGGGCACCTAGATGGAGGGCCAGGGGTAACCCTGGGGCCTATACTGCAAGTCCAGGGAGAGAGGTGGACCCCTGGTTAGTTTGCTGGGCTCATGGGCCCTTACGTGGAGGGCCAGGGGCACCCTGGGGCCTATATTGCAAGTCCAGGGAGAGAGCTGGTCCTCTTGGTAGCTTGCTTGGGTCAGAAGCCCCTAGGTGGGGTGCAAGGGGGCACCCTGGGGCCTATACTGCAAGTTCAGGGAGAGAGGTGGACCCCTGGGTAGCTTGCTGGGGTAAGGGGCCCCTAGGAAGAGGGCCAGGGGGCACCCTGGGGCCTATACTGCAAGACCAGGGAGAGAGGTGGACCCCTGGGTAGCTTGCTGGGGTCAGGGGCCCTTAGGTGGAGGGCAAGGGGGCACCCTGGGGCCTACACTGCAAGTCCAGGGAGAGAGGTTGACCCCTGGGTAGCTTGCTGGGGTCAGAGGCCCCTAGGTGGAGGGCCAGGAGGCAGAATGGGGCCTATACTGCTGGTCCAGGGAGAGAGGTGGACCCCTGGGTAGCTTGCTGGGGTCAGAAGCCCCTAGATGGAGGGCCAGGGGGCACCCTGGGGCCTGTACTGCAAGATCAGGGAGAGAGGTGGACCCCTGGGTAGCTTGCTGGGGTCAGGGGCCCTTAGGTGGAGGGCAAGGGGGCACCCTGGGGCCTACACTGCAAGTCCAGGGAGAGAGGTGGACCCCTGGGTAGCTTGCTGGGGTCAGAGGCCCCCAGGTGGAGGGCCAGGGGGCACCCTTGGGCCTACACTGCAAGTCCAGGGAGAGAGGTGGACCCCTGGGTAGCTTGCTGGGGTCAGAGACCCCTAGTTGGAGGGCCAGGGGGCACCCTGGGGCCTTTAATGGAAGTCCAGGGAGGGAAGTGGACCCTGGGTAGCCTGCTGGGGTCAGATTCCCTTAGGTGGAAGGCCAGGGCGCACCCTGGGGCCTATACTGCAAGTCCAGGGAGAGAGGTGGACCCCTGGGTAGCTTGCTGCGGTCAGGGGCCCTTAGGTGGAGGGCCAGGTGCACCCTGGGGCCTATACTGCAAGTCCAGGAAGAGAGGTGGACACCTGGGTAGCTTGCTGGGGCCTACACTGCAAGTCCAGTGATAGACACGGAACCCTGGGTAGCTTGCTGGGGTCAGGGGCACCTAGATGGAGGGCCAGGGGTAACCCTGGGGCCTATACTGCAAGTCCAGGGAGAGAGCTGGTCCTCTTGGTAGCTTGCTTGGGTCAGAAGCTCCTAGGTGGGGTGCAAGGGGGCACCCTGGGGCCTATACTGCAAGTCCAGGGAGAGAGGTGGACCCCTGGGTAGCTTGCTGGGGTAAGGGGCCCCTAGGAAGAGGGCCAGGGGGCACCCTGGGGCCTATACTGCAAGACCAGGGAGAGAGGTGGACCCCTGGGTAGCTTGCTGGGGTCAGGGGCCCTTAGGTGGAGGGCAAGGGGGCACCCTGGGGCCTACACTGCAAGTCCAGGGAGAGAGGTTGACCCCTGGGTAGCTTGCTGGGGTCAGAGGCCCCTAGGTGGAGGGCCAGGAGGCACAATGGGGCCTATACTGCTGGTCCAGGGAGAGAGGTGGACCCCTGGGTAGCTTGCTGGGTTCAGAAGCCCCTAGATGGAGGGCCAGGGGGCACCCTGGGGCCTATACTGCAAGATCAGGGAGAGAGGTGGAACCCTGGGTAGCTTGCCGGGGTCAGAGACCCCTAGGTGGAGGGCAAGGGGGCACCCTGGGGCCTCCACTGCAAGTCCAGGGAGAGAGGTTGACCCCTGGGTAGCTTGCTGGGGTCAGAGGCCCCTAGGTGGAGGGCCAGGAGGCACAATGGGGCCTATACTGCTGGTCCAGGGAGAGAAGTGGACCCCTGGGTAGCTTGCTGGGGTCAGAGACCCCTAGTTGGAGGGCCAGGGGGCACCCTGGGGCCTATACTGCAAGATCAGGGAGAGAGGTGGAACCCTGGGTAGCTTGCCGGGGTCAGAGACCCCTAGGTGGAGGGCAAGGGGGCACCCTGGGGCCTCCACTGCAAGTCCAGGGAGAGAGGTTGACCCCTGGGTAGCTTGCTGGGGTCAGAGGCCCCTAGGTGGAGGGCCAGGAGGCACAATGGGGCCTATACTGCTGGTCCAGGGAGAGAGGTGGACCCCTGGGTAGCTTGCTGGGTTCAGAAGCCCCTATATGGAGGGCCAGGGGGCACCCTGGGGCCTATACTGCAAGATCAGGGAGAGAGGTGGACCCCTGGGTAGCTTGCTGGGGTCAGGGGCCCTTAGGTGGAGGGCAAGGGGGCACCCTGGGGCCTACACTGCAAGTCCAGGGAGAGAGGTGGACCCCTGGGTAGCTTGCTGGGGTCAGAGGCCCCCAGGTGGATGGCCAGGGGGCACCCTTGGGCCTACACTGCAAGTCCAGGGAAAGAAGTGGACCCCTGGGTAGCTTGCTGGGGTCAGAGACCCCTAGTTGGAGGGCCAGGGGGCACCCTGGGGCCTTTAATGGAAGTCCAGGGAGGGAAGTGGACCCTGGGTAGCCTGCTGGGGTCAGATTCCCTTCGGTGGAAGGCCAGGGCGCACCCTGGGGCCTATACTGCAAGTCCAGGGAGAGAGGTGGACCCCTGGGTAGCTTGCTGGGGTCAGGGGCCCTTAGGTGGAGGGCCAGGTGCACCCTGGGGCCTATACTGCAAGTCCAGGAAGAGAGGTGGACCCCTGGGTAGCTTGCTGGGGCCTACACTGCAAGTCCAGGGATAGACAAGGAACCCTGGGTAGCTTGCTGGGGTCAGGGGCACCTAGATGGAGGGCCAGGGGTAACCCTGGGGCCTATACTGCAAGTCCAGGGAGAGAGGTGGACCCCTGGTTAGTTTGCTGGGCTCATGGGCCCTTACGTGGAGGGCCAGGGGCACCCTGGGGCCTATATTGCAAGTCCAGGGAGAGAGCTGGTCCTCTTGGTAGCTTGCTTGGGTCAGAAGCCCCTAGGTGGGGTGCAAGGGGGCACCCTGGGGCCTATACTGCAACTCCAGGGAGAGAGGTGGACTCCTGGGTAGCTTGCTGGGGTAAGGGGCCCCTAGGAAGAGGGCCAGGGGGCACCCTGGGGCCTATACTGCAAGACCAGGGAGAGAGGTGGACCCCTGGGTAGCTTGCTGGGGTCAGGGGCCCTTAGGTGGAGGGCAAGGGGGCACCCTGGGGCCTACACTGCAAGTCCAGGGAGAGAGACTGACCCCTGGGTAGCTTGCTGGGGTCAGAGGCCCCTAGGTGGAGGGCCAGGAGGCAGAATGGGGCCTATACTGCTGGTCCAGGGAGAGAGGTGGACCCCTGGGTAGCTTGCTGGGTTCAGAAGCCCCTAGATGGAGGGCCAGGGGGCACCCTGGGGCCTATACTGCAAGATCAGGGAGAGAGGTGGACCCCTGGGTAGCTTGCTGGGGTCAGGGGCCCTTAGGTGGAGGGCAAGGGGGCACCCTGGGGCCTACACTGCAAGTCCAGGGAGAGAGGTGGACCCCTGGGTAGCTTGCTGGGGTCAGAGGCCCCCAGGTGGAGGGCCAGGGGGCACCCTTGGGCCTACACTGCAAATCCAGGGAGAGAGGTGGACCCCTGGGTAGCTTGCTGGGGTCAGAGACCCCTAGTTGGAGGGCCAGGGGGCACCCTGGGGCCTTTAATGGAAGTCCAGGGAGGGAAGTGGACCCTGGGTAGCCTGCTGGGGTCAGATTCCCTTAGGTGGAAGGCCAGGGCGCACCCTGGGGCCTATACTGCAAGTCCAGGGAGAGAGGTGGACCCCTGGGTAGCTTGCTGCGGTCAGGGGCCCTTAGGTGGAGGGCCAGGTGCACCCTGGGGCCTATACTGCAAGTCCAGGAAGAGAGGTGGACCCCTGGGTAGCTTGCTGGGGCCTACACTGCAAGTCCAGGGATAGACACGGAATCCTGGGTAGCTTGCTGGGGTCAGGGGCACCTAGATGGAGGGCCAGGGGTAACCCTGGGGCCTATACTGCAAGTCCAGGGAGAGAGCTGGTCCTCTTGGTAGCTTGCTTGGGTCAGAAGCTCCTAGGTGGGGTGCAAGGGGGCACCCTGGGGCCTATACTGCAAGTCCAGGGAGAGAGGTGGACCCCTGGGTAGCTTGCTGGGGTAAGGGGCCCCTAGGAAGAGGGCCAGGGGGCACCCTGGGGCCTATACTGCAAGACCAGGGAGAGAGGTGGACCCCTGGGTAGCTTGCTGGGTTCAGGGGCCCTTAGGTGGAGGGCAAGGGGGCACCCTGGGGCCTACACTGCAAGTCCAGGGAGAGAGGTTGACCCCTGGGTAGCTTGCTGGGGTCAGAGGCCCCTAGGTGGAGGGCCAGGAGGCAGAATGGGGCCTATACTGCTGGTCCAGGGAGAGAGGTGGACCCCTGGGTAGCTTGCTGGGTTCAGAAGCCCCTAGATGGAGGGCCAGGGGGCACCCTGGGGCCTATACTGCAAGATCAGGGAGAGAGGTGGACCCCTGGGTAGCTTGCTGGGGTCAGGGGCCCTTAGGTGGAGGGCAAGGGGGCACCCTGGGGCCTACACTGCAAGTCCAGGGAGAGAGGTGGACCCCTGGGTAGCTTGCTGGGGTCAGAGGCCCCCAGGTGGAGGGCCAGGGGGCACCCTTGGGCCTACACTGCAAATCCAGGGAGAGAGGTGGACCCCTGGGTAGCTTGCTGGGGTCAGAGACCCCTAGTTGGAGGGCCAGGGGGCACCCTGGGGCCTTTAATGGAAGTCCAGGGAGGGAAGTGGACCCTGGGTAGCCTGCTGGGGTCAGATTCCCTTAGGTGGAAGGCCAGGGCGCACCCTGGGGCCTATACTGCAAGTCCAGGGAGAGAGGTGGACCCCTGGGTAGCTTGCTGCGGTCAGGGGCCCTTAGGTGGAGGGCCAGGTGCACCCTGGGGCCTATACTGCAAGTCCAGGAAGAGAGGTGGACCCCTGGGTAGCTTGCTGGGGCCTACACTGCAAGTCCAGGGATAGACACGGAATCCTGGGTAGCTTGCTGGGGTCAGGGGCACCTAGATGGAGGGCCAGGGGTAACCCTGGGGCCTATACTGCAAGTCCAGGGAGAGAGCTGGTCCTCTTGGTAGCTTGCTTGGGTCAGAAGCTCCTAGGTGGGGTGCAAGAGGGCACCCTGGGGCCTATACTGCAAGTCCAGGGAGAGAGGTGGACCCCTGGGTAGCTTGCTGGGGTCAGGGGCCCTTAGGTGAAGGGCAAGGGGGCACCCTGGGGCCTACACTGCAAGTCCAGGGAGAGAGGTTGACCCCTGGGTAGCTTGCTGGGGTCAGAGGCCCCTAGGTGGAGGGCCAGGAGGCACAATGGGGCCTATACTGCTGGTCCAGGGAGAGAGGTGGACCCCTGGGTAGCTTGCTGGGTTCAAAAGCCACTAGATGGAGGGCCAGGGGCACCCTGGGGCCTATACTGCAAGATCAGGGAGAGAGGTGGACCCCTTGGTAGCTTGCTGGGGTCAGAGACCCCTAGGTGGAGGGCAAGGGGGCACTCTGGGGCCTCCACTGCAAGTCCAGGGAGAGAAGTGGACCCCTGGGTAGCTTGCTGGGGTCAGAGGCCCCCAGGTGGAAAGCCAGGGGGCACCCTTGGGCCTACACTGCAAGTCCAGGGAGAGAGGTGGACCCCTGGGTAGCTTGCTGGGGTCAAAGGCCCCTAGGTGGAGGGCCAGGTGGCACAATGGGGCCTATACTGCTGGTCCAGGGAGAGAGGTGGACCCCTGGGTAGCTTGCTGGGGTCAGGGGCCCTTAGGTGGAGGGCCAGGGGTCACCCTGGGGCCTACACTGCAAGTCCAGGGAGAGAGGTGGACCCCTGGGTAGCTTGCTGGGGTCAGAGGCCCGCAGGTGGAGGGCCAGGGGGCACCCTTGGGCCTACACTGCAAGTCCAGGGAGAGAGGTGGACCGCTGGGTAGCTTGCTGGGGTCAGAGACCCCTAGTTGGAGGGCCAGGGGCACCCTGGCGCCTTTTATGGAAGTCCAGGGAGGGAAGTGGACCCTGGGTAGCCTGCTGGGGTCAGATTCTCTTAGGTGGAAGGCCAGGGCGCACCCTGGGGCCTATACTGCAAGTCCAGGGAGAGAGGTGGACCCCTGGGTATCTTGCTGGGGTCAGGGGCGCTTAGGTGGAGGGCCAGATGCACCCTGGGGCCTATACTGCAAGTCCAGGAAGAGATGTGGACCCCTGGGTAGCTTGGTGGGGTCATAGGCCCCTAAGTGGAGTGCCAGGGGCACCCTGGGGCCTATACTGCAAGACCAGGGAGAGAGGTGGACCCCTGGGTAGCTTGCTGGGGTCAGGATCCCTTAGGTGGAGGGCAAGGGGGCACCCTGGGGCCTACACTGCATGTCCAGGGAGAGAGGTGGACCCCTGGGTAGCTTGCTGGATTCAGGGGCCCTTAGGTGGAGGGCCAGGGGGCACTCTGGGGCCTATACTGCAAGTCCAGGAAGAGATGTGGACCCCTGGGTAGCTTGCTGGGGTCAGGGGCCCTTAGGTGGAGGGCAAGGGGGCACCCTGGGGCCTACACTGCAAGTACAGGGAGAGAGGTGGACCCCTGGGTAGCTTACTGTGGTCAGAGGCCCTTAGGTGGAGGGCCAGGGGGCACCCTGGGGCCTACACTGCAAGTCCAGGGAGAGATGTGAACCCCAGGGTAGCTTGCTGGGGTCAGAGGCCCCTAGGTGGAGGGCCAGGAGGCACAATGGCGCCTATACTGCTGGTCCAGGGAGAGAGGTGGACCCCTGGGTAGCTTGCTGGGGTCAGGGGCCCTTAGGTGGAGGGCCAGGGGGCACCCTGGGGCCTACACTGCAAGTCCAGGGAGAGAGGTGGACCCCTGGGTAGCTTGCTGGGGTCAGAGGCCCCCAGGTGGAGGGCCAGGGGGCACCCTTGGGCCTACTCTGCAAGTCCAGGGAGAGAGGTGGACCCCTGGGTAGCTTGCTGGGGTCAGGGGCCCTTAGGTGGAGGGCCAGGGGCACCCTGGGGCCTATACTGCATGTCCAGGAAGAGATTTGGACCCCTGGGTAGCTTGCTGGGGTCATAGGCCCCTAAGTGGAGTGCCAGGGGCACCCTGGGGCCTATACTGCTGGTCCAGGGAGAGAGGTGGACCCCTGGGTAGCTTGCTGGGGTCAGGGGCACTTAGGTGGAGGGCCAGGGGGCACCCTGGGGCCTACACTGCAAGTCCAGGTAGAGAGGTGGACCCCTGGGTAGCTTGCTGGGGTCAGAGGCCCCTAGGTGGAGAGCCAGGAGGCACAATGGGGCCTATACTGCTAGTCCAGGGAGAGAGGTGGACCCCTGGGTAGCTTGCTGGGGTCAGGGGCCCTTAGGTGGAGGGCAAGGGGGCACCCTGGGGCCTACACTGCAAGTCCAGGGAGAGAGGTGGACCCCTGGGTAGCTTGCTGGGGTCAGAGGCCCCCAGGTGGAGGGCCAGGGGGCACCCTTGGGCCTACACTGCAAGTCCAGGGAGAGAGGTGGACCCCTGGGTAGCTTGCTGGGGTCAGAGACCCCTAGTTGGAGGGCCAGGGGGCACCCTGGGGCCTTTAATGGAAGTCCAGGGAGGGAAGTGGACCCTGAGTAGCCTGCTGGGGTCAGATTCCCTTAGGTGGAAGGCCAGGGCGCACCCTGGGGCCTATACTGCAAGTCCAGGGAGAGAGGTGGACCCCTGGGTAGCTTGCTGGGGTCAGGGGCCCTTAGGTGGAGGGCCAGGTGCACCCTGGGGCCTATACTGCAAGTCCAGGAAGAGATGTGGACCCCTGGGTAGCTTGCTGGGGTCAGAGGCCCCCAGGTGGAGGGCCAGGGGGCACCCTTGGGCCTACACTGCAAGTCCAGGGAGAGAGGTGGACCCCTGGGTAGCTTGCTGGGGTCAGAGACCCCTAGTTGGAGGGCCAGGGGGCACCCTGGGGCCTTTAATGGAAGTCCAGGGAGGGAAGTTTACCCTGGGTAGCCTGCTGGGGTCAGATTCCCTTAGGTGGAAGGCCAGGGCGCACCCTGGGGCCTATACTGCAAGTCCAGGGAGAGAGGTGGACCCCTGGCTAGCTTGCTAGGGTCAGGATCCCTTAGGTGGAGGGCAAGGGGGCACCCTGGGGCCTACACTGCATGTCCAGGGAGAGAGGTGGACCCCTGGGTAGCTTGCTGGGGTCAGGGGCCCTTAGGAGGAGGGCCAGGTGGCACCCTGGGGCCTATACTGCAAGTCCAGGAAGAGATGTAGACCCCTGGGTAGCTTGCTGGGGTCAGGGGCCCTTAGGTGGAGGGCAAGGGGGCACCCTGGGGCCTACACTGCAAGTCCAGGGAGAGAAATGGACCCCTGGGTAAATTGCTGGGGTCAGAGGCCCCCAGGTGGAGTGCCAAGGGGCACCCTTGGGACTACACTGCAAGTCCAGGGAGAGAGGTGGACCCCTGGGTAGCTTGCCGGGGTCAGAGACCCCTAGTTGGAGGGCAAGGGGGCACCCTGGGGCATATACTGCAAGTCCAGGGAGAGAGGTGGACCCCTGGGTATCTTGCTAGGGTCAGGGGCCCTTAGGTGGAGGGCCAGAGGGCACCCTGGGGCCTATACTGCAAGTCCAGGAAGAGATGTGGACCCCTGGGTAGCTTGCTGGGGTCATAGGCCCCTAAGTGGAGTGCCAGGGGCACCCTGGGGCCTATACTGCAAGTCAGGGGAGAGAGGTGGACCCCTGGGTAGCTTGCTGGGGTCAGGGGCCCTTAGGTGGAGGGCCAGGTGGCACCCTGGTGCCTATAATGCAAGTCCAGGAAGAGAGGTGGACCCCTGGGTAGCTTGCTGGGGTCAGAGGCCCCTAGGTGGAGGGCCAGGGGGCATCCTGGGGCCTATACTGCAAGTCCAGGGAGAGAGGTGGAACGTTGGTTAGTTTGCTGGGCTCATGGGCCCTTACGTGGAGGGCCAGGGGCACCCTGGGGCCTATACTGCAAGTCCAGGGAGAGAGCTGATTCTCTGGGTAGCTTGCTTTGGTCAAAAGCCCCTAGGTGGGGTGCAAGGGGGCACCCTGGGGCCTATACTGCAAGTCCAGGGAGAGAGGTGGACCCCTGGGTAGCTTGCTGGGGTAAGGGGCCCCTAGGAGGAGGGCCAAGGGGCACCCTGGGGCCTATACTGCAAGACCAGGGAGAGAGGTGGACCCCTTGGTAGCTTGCTGGGGTCAGGGGCCCTTAGGTGGAGGGCCAGGTGCACCCTGGGGCCTATACTGCAAGTCCAGGAAGAGATGTGGACCCCTGGATAGCTTGCTGGGGTCATAGGCCCCTAAGTGGAGTGCCAGGGGCACCCTGGGGCCTATATTGCAAGTCCAGGGAGAGAGGTGGACCCCTGGGTAGCTTGCTGGGGTCAGGATCCCTTAGGTGGAGGGCAAGGGGGCACCCTGGGGCCTACACTGCATGTCCAGGGAGAGAGGTGGACCCCTAGGTAGCTTGCTGGGGTCAGGGGCCCTTAGGTGGAGGGCCAGGTGGCACCCTGGGGCCTATACCGCAAGTCCAGGAAGAGATGTGGACCCCTGGGTAGCTTGCTGGGGTCAGGGGCCCTTAGGTGGAGGGCAAGGGGGCACCCTGGGGCCTACACTGCAAGTCCAGGGAGAGAGGTGGACCCCTGGGTAGCTTGCCGGGGTCAGAGACCCCTAGTTGGAGGGCAAGGGGGCACCCTGGGGCCTTTAATGGAAGTCCAGGGAGGGAAGTGGACCCCTGGGTATCTGGCTAGGGTCAGATTCCCCTAGGTGGAAGGCCATGGCGCACGCTGGGGCCTATACTGCAAGTCCAGGGAGAGAGGTGGACCCCTGGGTAGCTTGCTAGGGTCAGGGGCCCTTAGGTGGAGGGCCAGAGGGCACCCTTGGGCCTATACTGCAAGTCCAGGAAGAGATGTGGACCCCTGGGTAGCTTGCTGGGGTCATAGGCCCCTAAGTGGATTGCCAGGGGCACCCTGGGGCCTATACTGCAAGTCCAGGGAGAGAGGTGGACCCCTGGGTAGCTTGCTGGGGTCAGGGGCCCTTAGGTGGAGGGCCAGGTGGCACCCTGGTGCCTAAAATGCAAGTCCAGGAAGAGAGGTGGACCCCTGGGTAGCTTGCTGGGGTCAGAAGCCCCTAGGTGGAGGGCCAGGGGGCATCCTGGGGCCTACACTGCAAGTCCAGGAATAGACACGGACCCCTGGGTAGCTTGCTGGGGTCAGGGGCACCTAGATGGAGGGCCAGGGGTAACCCTGGGGCCTATACTGCAAGTCCAGGGAGAGAGGTGGACCCCTGGTTAGTTTGCTGGGCTCATGGGCCCTTACGTGGAGGGCCAGGGGCACCCTGGGGCCTATACTGCTAGTCCAGGGAGAGAGGTGGACCCCTGGGTAGCTTGCTGGGGTCAGGGGCCCTTAGGTGGAGGGCAAGGGGGCACCCTGGGGCCTACACTGCAAGTCCAGGGAGAGAGGTGGACCCCTGGGTAGCTTGCTGGGGTCAGGGGCCCTTAGGTGGAGGGCAAGGGGGAACCCTGGGGCCTACACTGCAAGTCCAGGGAGAGAGGTTGACCCCTGAGTAGCTTGCTGAGGTCAGAGGCCCCTAGGTGGAGGGCCAGGAGGCACAATGGGGCCTATACTGCTGGTCCAGGGAGAGAGGTGGACCCCTGGGTAGCTTGCTGGGTTCAGAAGCCCCTAGATGGAGGGCAAGGGGGCACCCTGGGGCCTATACTGCAAGATCAGGGAGAGAGGTGGACCCCTGGGTAGCTTGCTGGGGTCAGAGACCCCTAGGTGGAGGGCCAGGTGCACCCTGGGGCCTATACTGCAAGTCCAGGAAGAGATGTGGACCCCTGGGTAGCTTGCTGGGGTCATAGGCCCCTAAGTGGAGTGCCAGGGGCACCCTGGGGCCTCCACTGCAAGTCCAGGGAGAGAGGTGGACCCCTGGGTAAATTGCTGGGGTCAGAGGCCCCCAGGTGGAGTGCCAAGGGGCACCCTTGGGCCTACACTGCAAGTCCAGGGAGAGAGGTGGACCCCTGGGTAGCTTTCTGGGGTGAGAGGCCCCCAGGTGGAGGGCCAGGGGGCACCCTTGGGCCTACACTGCAAGTCCAGGGAGAGAGCTGGTCCTCTTGGTAGCTTGCTTGGGTCAGAAGCCCCTAGGTGGGGTGCAAGGGGGCACCCTGGGGCCTATACTGCAAGTCCAGGGAGAGAGGTGGACCCCTGGGTAGCTTGCTGGGGTAAGGGGCCCCTAGGAAGAGGGCCAGGGGGCACCCTGGGGCCTATACTGCAAGACCAGGGAGAGAGGTGGACCCCTGGGTAGCTTGCTGGGGTCAGGGGCCCTTAGGTGGAGGGCAAGGGGGCACCCTGGGGCCTACACTGCAAGTCCAGGGAGAGAGGTTGACCCCTGAGTAGCTTACTGGGGTCAGAGGCCCCTAGGTGGAGGGCCAGGAGGCACAATGGGGCCTATACTGCTGGTCCAGGGAGAGAGGTGGACCCCTGGGTAGCTTGCTGGGTTCAGAAGCCCCTAGATGGAGGGCCAGGGGGCACCCTGGGGCCTATACTGCAAGATCAGGGAGAGAGGTGGCCCCCTGGGTAGCTTGCTGGGGTCAGAGACCCCTAGGTGGAGGGCAAGGGGGCACCCTGGGGCCTCCACTGCAAGTCCAGGGAGAGAGGTGGACCCCTGGGTAAATTGCTGGGGTCAGAGGCCCCCAGGTGGACTGCCAAGGGGCACCCTTGGGCCTACACTGCAAGTCCAGGGAGAGAGGTGGACCCCTGGGTAGCTTGCCGGGGTCAGAGACCCCTAGTTGGAGGGCAAGGGGGCACCCTGGGGCCTTTAATGGAAGTCCAGGGAGGGAAGTGGACCCCTGGGTAGCTGGCTAGGGTCAGATTCCCCTAGGTGGAAGGCCAGGGCGCACCCTGGGGCCTATACTGCAAGTCCAGGGAGAGAGGTGGATCCCTGGGTAGCTTGCAAGGGTCAGGGGCCCTTAGGTGGAGGGCCAGAGGGCACCCTGGGGCCTATACTGCAAGTCCAGGAAAAGATGTGGACCCCTGGGTAGCTTGCTGGGGTCATAGGCCCCTAAGTGGAGTGCCAGGGGCACCCTGGGGCCTATACTGCAAGTCCAGGAAGAGAGGTGGAGCCCTGGGTAGCTTGCTGGGGTCAGGGGCCCTTAGGTGGAGGGCCAGGTGGCACCCTGGTGCCTATAATGCAAGTCCAGGAAGAGAGGTGGACCCCTGGGTAGCTAGCTGGGGTCAGAGGCCCCTAGGTGGAGGGCCAGGGGGCATCCTGGGGCCTACACTGCAAGTCCAGGGATAGACACGGACCCCTGGGTAGCTTGCTGGGGTCAGGGGCACCTAGATGGAGGGCCAGGGGTAACCCTGGGGCCTATACTGCAAGTCCAGGGAGAGAGGTGGACCCCTGGTTAGTTTGCTGGGCTCATGGGCCCTTACGTGGAAGGCCAGGGGCACCCTGAGGCCTATACTGCAAGTCCAGGGAGAGAGCTGATTCTCTGGGTAGCTTGCTGGGGTCAAAAGCCCCTAGGTGGGGTGCAAGGGGGCACCCTGGGGCCTATACTGCAAGTCCAGGGAGAGAGGTGGACCCCTGGGTAGCTTGCTGGGGTAAGGGGCCCCTAGGAGGAGGGCCAGGGGGCACCCTGGGGCCTATACTGCAAGACCAGGGAGAGAGGTAGACCCTGGGTAGCTTGCTGGGGTCATATTCCCCTAGGTGGAAGGCCAGTGTGCACCCTGGGGATTATACTGCAAGTCCAGTGAGAGAGGTGGACCCCTGGGTAGCTTGCTGGTGTCAGGGGCACCTAGATGGAGGGCCAGGGGTAACCCTGGGGCCTATACTGCAAGTCCAGGGAGAGAGGTGGACCCCTGTTTAGTTTGCTGGACTCATGGGCCCTTAGGTGGAGGGCCAGGGGCACCCTGGGGCCTACACTGCAAGTCCAGGGAGAGAGCTGGTCCTCTGGGCAGCTTGCTGGGGTGGGGGGCCCTTAGGTGGAGGGCAAGGGGGCACCCTGGGGCCCACACTGCAAGTCCAGGGAGAGAGGTGGACCCCTGGGTAGCTTGCTGGGGTCAGGATCCCTTAGGTGGAGGGCAAGGGCGCACCCTGGGGCCTACACTGCATGTCCAGGGAGAGAGGTGGACCCCTGGGTAGCATGCTGGGGTCAGAGGCCCTTAGGTGGAGGGCAAGGGGGCACCCTGGGGCCTACACTGCAAGTCCAGGGAGAGAGGTGGTCCCCTGGGTAGCTTGCTGGGGTCAGAGGCCCTTGGGTGGAGGCCAAGGGGGCACCCTGGGGCCTACATTGCAAGTCCAGGGAGAGAGGTGGACCCCTGGGTAGCTTGCTGGGGTCAGAGGCCCCTAGGTGGAGGGCCAGGGGGCACCCTGGGGCCTATACTGCAAGATCAGGGAGAGAGGTGGACCCCTTGGTAGCTTGCTGGGGTCAGAGACCCCTAGTTGGAGGGCAAGGGGGCACCCTGGGGCCTTTAATGGAAGTCCAAGGAGGGAAGTGGACCCTGGGTAGCCTGCTGGGGTCAGATTCCCTTAGGTGTAAGGCCAGGGCGCACCCTGGGGCCTATACTGCAAGTCCAGGGAGAGAGGTGGACCCCTGGGTAGCTTGCTGGGGTCATAGGCCCCTAAGTGGAGTGCCAGGGGCACCCTGGGGCCTATACTGCAAGTCCAGGGAGAGAGGTGGACCCCTGGGTAGCTTGCTGGGGTCAGGGGCCCTTAGGTGGAGGGCCAGGGGGCACCCTGGGGCCTACACTGAGTGTCCAGGGAGAGAGGTGGACCCCTGGGTAGCTTGCTGGGGTCAGAGGCCCCTAGGTGGAGGGCCAGGTGGCACAATGGGGCCTATACTGCTGGTCCAGGGAGAGAGGTGGACCCCTGGGTAGCTTGCTGGGGTCAGGGGCCCTTAGGTGGAGGGCCAGGGGGTACCCTGGGGCCTACACTGCAAGTCCAGGGAGAGAGGTGGACCCCTGGGTAGCTTGCTGGGGTCAGAGGCCACTAGGTGGAGGGCCAGGAGGCACAATGGGGCCTATACTGCTGGTCCAGGGAGAGAGGTGGACCCCTGGGTAGCTTGCTGGGGTCAGGGGCCCTTAGGTGGAGGGCCAGGGGGCATCCTGCGGCCTACACTGCAAGTCCAGGGAGAGAGGTGGACCCCTGGGTAGCTTGCTGGGGTCAGAGGCCCCCAGGTGGAGGGCCAGGGGGCACCCTTGGGCCTACACTGCAAGTCCAGGGAGAGAGGTGGACCCCTGGGTAGCTTGCTGGGGTCAGAGACCCCTAGTTGGAGGGCAAGGGGGCACCCTGGGGCCTTTAATGGAAGTCCAGGGAGGGAAGTGGACCCTGGGTAGCCTGCTGGGGTCAGATTCCCTTAGGTGGAAGGCCAGGGTGCACCCTGGGGCCTATACTGCAAGTCCAGGGAGAGAGGTGGACCCCTGGGTAGCTTGCTGGGGTCAGGGGCCCTTAGGTGGAGGGCCAGGGGCACCCTGGGGCCTATACTGCATGTCCAGGAAGAGATGTGGACCCCTGGGTAGCTTGCTGGGGTCATAGGCCCCTAAGTGGAGTGCCAGGGGCACCCTGGGGCCTATACTGCAAGTCCAGGGAGAGAGGTGGACCCCTGGGTAGCTTGCTGGGGTCAGGGGCACTTAGGTGGAGGGCCAGGGGGCACCCTGGGGCCTACACTGCAAGTCCAGGGAGAGAGGTTGACCCCTGAGTAGCTTGCTGGGGTCAGAGGCCCCTAGGTGGAGGGCCAGGAGGCACAATGGGGCCTATACTGCTGGTCCAGGGAGAGAGGTGGACCCCTGGGTAGCTTGCTGGGTTCAGAAGCCCCTAGATGGAGGGCCAGGGGGCACCCTGGGGCCTATACTGCAAGATCAGGGAGAGAGGTGGACCCCTGGGTAGCTTGCTGGGGTCAGAGACCCCTAGGTGGAGGGCAAGGGGGCACCCTGTGGCCTCCACTGCAAGTCCAGGGAGAGAGGTGGACCCCTGGGTAAATTGCTGGGGTCAGAGGCCCCCAGGTGGAGTGCCAAGGGGCACCCTTGGGCCTACACTGCAAGTCCAGGGAGAGAGGTGGACCCCTGGGTAGCTTGCCGGGGTCAGAGACCCCTAGTTGGAGGGCAAGGGGGCACCCTGGGGCCTTTAATGGAAGTCAAGGGAGGGAAGTGGACCCCTGGGTAGCTGGCTAGGGTCAGATTCCCCTAGGTGGAAGGCCAGGGCGCACCCTGGGGCCTATACTGCAAGTCCAGGGAGAGAGGTGGACCCCTGGGTAGCTTGCTAGGGTCAGGGGCCCTTAGGTGGAAGGCCAGGGGGCATCCTGGGGCCTATACTGCAAGTCCAGGAAAAGATGTGGACCCCTGGGTAGCTTGCTTGGGTCATAGGCCCCTAAGTGGAGTGCCAGGGGCACCCTGGGGCCTATACTGCAAGTCCAGGGAGAGAGGTGGAGCCCTGGGTAGCTTGCTGGGGTCAGAGGCCCCTAGGTGGAGGGCCAGGAGGCACAATGGGGCCTATACTGCTGGTCCAGGGAGAGAGGTGGACCCCTGGGTAGCTTGCTGGGGTCAGGGGCCCTTAGGTGGAGGGCCAGGGGGCACCCTGGGGCCTACACTGCAAGTCCAGGGAGAGAGGTGGACCCCTGGGTAGCTTGCTGGGGTCAGAGGCCCCCAGGTGGAGGGCCAGGGGGCACCCTTGGGCCTACACTGCAAGTCCAGGGAGAGAGGTGGACCCCTGGGTAGCTTGCTGGGGTCAGAGACCCCTAGTTGGAGGGCAAGGGGGCACCCTGGGGCCTTTAATGGAAGTCCAGGGAGGGAAGTGGACCCTGGGTAGCCTGCTGGGGTCAGATTCCCTTAGGTGGAAGGCCAGGGTGCACCCTGGGGCCTATACTGCAAGTCCAGGGAGAGAGGTGGACCCCTGGGTAGCTTGCTGGGGTCAGGGGCCCTTAGGTGGAGGGCCAGGGGCACCCTGGGGCCTATACTGCATGTCCAGGAAGAGATGTGGACCCCTGGGTAGCTTGCTGGGGTCATAGGCCCCTAAGTGGAGTGGCAGGGGCACCCTGGCGCCTATACTGCAAGTCCAGGGAGAGAGGTGGACCCCTGGGTAGCTTGCTGGGGTCAGGGGCACTTAGGTGGAGGGCCAGGGGGCACCCTGGGGCCTACACTGCAAGTCCAGGTAGAGAGGTGGACCCCTGGGTAGCTTGCTGGGGCCAGAGGCCCCTAGATGGAGGGCCAGGAGGCACAATGGGGCCTATACTGCTAGTCCAGGGAGAGAGGTGGACCCCTGGGTAGCTTGCTGGGGTCAGGGGCCCTTAGGTGGAGGAAAAGGGGGCACCCTGGGGCCTACACTGCAAGTCCAGGGAGAGAGGTGGACCCCTGGGTAGCTTGCTGGGGTCAGAGGCCACCAGGTGGAGGGCAAGGGGGCACCCTTGGGCCTACACTGCAAGCCCAGGGAGAGAGGTGGACCCCTGGGTAGCTTGCTGGGGTCAGAGACCCCTAGTTGGAGGGCCAGGGGGCACCCTGGGGCCTTTAATGGAAGTCCAGGGAGGGAAGTGGACCATGGGTAGCCTGCTGGGGTCAGATTCCCTTAGGTGGAAGGCCAGGGCGCACCCTGGGGCCTATACTGCAAGTCCAGGGAGAGAGGTGGACCCCTGGGTAGCTTGCTGGGGTCAGGGGCCCTTAGGTGGAGGGCCAGGTGCACCCTGGGGCCTATACTGCAAGTCCAGGAAGAGAGGTGGACCCCTGGGTAGCTTGCTGGGGTCAGAGGCCCCTAGGTGGAGGGCCAGGGGGCATCCTGGGGCCTACACTGCAACTCCAGGGATAGACACGGAACCCTGGGTAGCTTGCTTGGGTCAGGGGCACCTAGATGGAGGGCCAGGGGTAACCCTGGGGCCTATACTGCAAGTCCAGGGAGAGAGGTGGACCCCTGGTTAGTTTGCTGGGCTCATGGGCCCTTACGTGGAGGGCCAGGGGCACCCTGGGGCCTATATTGCAAGTCCAGGGAGAGAGCTGGTCCTCTTGGTAGCTTGCTTGGGTCAGAAGCCCCTAGGTGGGGTGCAAGGGGGCACCCTGGGGCCTATACTGCAAGTCCAGGGAGAGAGGTGGACCCCTGGGTAGCTTGCTGGGGTAAGGGGCCCCTAGGAAGAGGGCCAGGGGGCACCCTGGGGCCTATAATGCAAGACCAGGGAGAGAGGTGGACCCCTGGGTAGCTTGCTGGGGTCAGGGGCCCTTAGGTGGAGGGCAAGGGGGCACCCTGGGGCCTACACTGCAAGTCCAGGATGAGAGAGGTGGACCCCTGGGTAGCTTGCCGGGGTCAGAGACCCCTAGTTGGAGGGCAAGGGGGCACCCTGGGGCCTTTAATGGAAGTCCAGGGAGGGAAGTGGACCCCTGGGTAGCTGGCTAGGGTCAGATTCCCCTAGGTGGAAGGCCAGGGCGCACCCTGGGGCCTATACTGCAAGTCCAGGGAGAGAGGTGGACCCCTGGGTAGCTTGCTAGGGTCAGGGGCCCTTAGGTGGAGGGCCAGAGGGCACCCTGGGGCCTATACTGCAAGTCCAGGAAAAGATGTGGACCCCTGGGTAGCTTGCTGGGGTCATAGGCCCCTAAGTGGAGTGCCAGGGGCACCCTGGGGCCTATACTGCAAGTCCAGGGAGAGAGGTGGAGCCCTGGGTAGCTTGCTGGGGTCAGGGGCCCTTAGGTGGAGGGCCAGGTGGCACCCTGGTGCCTATAATGCAAGTCCAGGAAGAGAGGTGGACCCCTGGGTAGCTAGCTGGGGTCAGAGGCCCCTAGGTGGAGGGCCAGGGGGCATCCTGGGGCCTACACTGCAAGTCCAGGGATAGACACGGACCCCTGGGTAGCTTGCTGGGGTCAGGGGCACCTAGATGGAGGGCCAGGGGTAACCCTGGGGCCTATACTGCAAGTCCAGGGAGAGAGGTGGACCCCTGGTTAGTTTGCTGGGCTCATGGGCCCTTACGTGGAGGGCCAGGGGCACCCTGGGGCCTATATTGCAAGTCCAGGGAGAGAGCTGGTCCTCTTGGTAGCTTGCTTGGGTCAGAAGCCCCTAGGTGGGGTGCAAGGGGGCACCCTGGGGCCTATACTGCAAGTCCAGGGAGAGAGGTGGACCCCTGGGTAGCTTGCTGGGGTAAGGGGCCCCTAGGAAGAGGGCCAGGGGGCACCCTGGGGCCTATACTGCAAGACCAGGGAGAGAGGTGGACCCCTGGGTAGCTTGCTGGGATCAGGGGCCCTTAGGTGGAGGGCAAGGGGGCACCCTGGGGCCTACACTGCAAGTCCAGGGAGAGAGGTTGACCCCTGAGTAGCTTGCTGGGGTCAGAGGCCCCTAGGTGGAGGGCCAGGAGGCACAATGGGGCCTATACTGCTGGTCCAGGGAGAGAGGTGGACCCCTGGGTAGCTTGCTGGGGTCAGAGGCCCCCAGGTGGAAGGCCAGGGGGCACCCTGGGGCCTTTAATGGAAGTCCAGGGAGGGAAGTGGACCCTGGGTAGCCTGCTGGGGTCAGATTCCCTTAGGTGGAAGGCCAGGGCGCACCCTGGGGCCTATACTGCAAGTCCAGGGAGAGAGGTGGACCCCTAGGTAGCTTGCTGGGGTCAGGGGCCCTTAGGTGGAGGGCCAGGTGCACCCTGGGGCCTATACTGCAAGTCCAGGAAGAGAGGTGGACCCCTGGGTAGCTTGCTGGGGCCTACACTGCAAGTCCAGGGATAGACACGGAACCCTGGGTAGCTTGCTGGGGTCAGGGGCACCTAGATGGAGGGCCAGGGGTAACCCTGGGGCCTATACTGCAAGTCCAGGGAGAGAGGTGGACCCCTGGTTAGTTTGCTGGGCTCATGGGCCCTTACGTGGAGGGCCAGAGGCACCCTGGGGCCTATATTGCAAGTCCAGGGAGAGAGCTGGTCCTCTTGGTAGCTTGCTTGGGTCAGAAGCCCCTAGGTGGGGTGCAAGGGGGCACCCTGGGGCCTATACTGCAACTCCAGGGAGAGAGGTGGACCCCTGGGTAGCTTGCTGGGGTAAGGGGCCCCTAGGAAGAGGGCCAGGGGGCACCCTGGGGCCTATACTGCAAGACCAGGGAGAGAGGTAGACCCCTGGGTAGCTTGCTGGGGTCAGGGGCCCTTAGGTGGAGGGCAAGGGGGCACCCTGGGGCCTACACTGCAAGTCCAGGGAGAGAGACTGACCCCTGGGTAGCTTGCTGGGGTCAGAGGCCCCTAGGTGGAGGGCCAGGAGGCAGAATGGGGCCTATACTGCTGGTCCAGGGAGAGAGGTGGACCCCTGGGTAGCTTGCTGGATTCAGAAGCCCCTAGATGGAGGGCCAGGGGGCACCCTGGGGCCTATACTGCAAGATCAGGGAGAGAGGTGGACCCCTGGGTAGCTTGCTGGGGTCAGGGGCCCTTAGGTGGAGGGCAAGGGGGCACCCTGGGGCCTACACTGCAAGTCCAGGGAGAGAGGTGGACCCCTGGGTAGCTTGCTGGGGTCAGAGGCCCCCAGGTGGAGGGCCAGGGGGCACCCTTGGGCCTACACTGCAAGTCCAGGGAGAGAGGTGGACCCCTGGGTTGCTTGCTGGGGTCAGAGACCCCTAGTTGGAGGGCCAGGGGGCACCCTGGGGCCTTTAATGGAAGTCCAGGGAGGGAAGTGGACCCTGGGTAGCCTGCTGGGGTCAGATTCCCTTAGGTGGAAGGCCAGGGCGCACCCTGGGGCCTATACTGCAAGTCCAGGGAGAGAGGTGGACCCCTGGGTAGCTTGCTGCGGTCAGGGGCCCTTAGGTGGAGGGCCAGGTGCACCCTGGGGCCTATACTGCAAGTCCAGGAAGAGAAGTGGACCCCTGGGTAGCTTGCTGGGGCCTACACTGCAAGTCCAGGGATAGACACGGAACCCTGGGTAGCTTGCTGGGGTCAGGGGCACCTAGATGGAGGGCCAGGGGTAACCCTGGGGCCTATACTGCAAGTCCAGGGATAGAGCTGGTCCTCTTGGTAGCTTGCTTGGGTCAGAAGCTCCTAGGTGGGGTGCAAGGGGGCACCCTGGGGCCTATACTGCAAGTCCAGGGAGAGAGGTGGACCCCTGGGTAGCTTGCTGGGGTAAGGCGCCCCTAGGAAGAGGGCCAGGGGGCACCCTGGGGCCTATACTGCAAGACCAGGGAGAGAGGTGGACCCCTGGGTAGCTTTCTGGGGTCAGGGGCCCTTAGGTGGAGGGCAAGGGGGCACCCTGGGGCCTACACTGCAAGTCCAGGGAGAGAGGTTGACCCCTGGGTAGCTTGCTGGGGTCAGAGGCCCCTAGGTGGAGGGCCAGGAGGCACAATGGGGCCTATACTGCTGGTCCAGGGAGAGAGGTGGACCCCTGGGTAGCTTGCTGGGTTCAGAAGCCCCTAGATGGAGGGCCAGGGGCACCCTGGGGCCTATACTGCAAGATCAGGGAGAGAGGTGGACCCCTTGGTAGCTTGCTGGGGTCAGAGACCCCTAGGTGGAGGGCAAGGGGGCACTCTGGGGCCTCCACTGCAAGTCCAGGGAGAGAAGTGGACCCCTGGGTAGCTTGCTGGGGTCAGAGGCCCCCAGGTGGAAGGCCAGGGGGCACCCTTGGGCCTACACTGCAAGTCCAGGGAGAGAGGTGGACCCCTGGGTAGCTTGCTGGGGTCAGAGGCCCCTAGGTGGAGGGCCAGGTGGCACAATGGGGCCTATACTGCTGGTCCAGGGAGAGAGGTGGACCCCTGGGTAGCTTGCTGGGGTCAGGGGCCCTTAGGTGGAGGGCCAGGGGTCACCCTGGGGCCTACACTGCAAGTCCAGGGAGAGAGGTGGACCCCTGGGTAGCTTGCTGGGGTCAGAGGCCCCCAGGTGGAGGGCCAGTGGGCATCCTTGGGCCTACACTGCAAGTCCAGGGAGAGAGGTGGACCCCTGGGTAGCTTGCTGGGGTCAGAGACCCCTAGTTGGAGGGCCAGGGGCACCCTGGCGCCTTTTATGGAAGTCCAGGGAGGGAAGTGGACCCTGGGTAGCCTGCTGGGGTCAGATTCCCTTAGGTGGAAGGCCAGGGCGCACCCTGGGGCCTATACTGGAAGTCCAGGGAGAGAGGTGGACCCCTGGGTATCTTGCTGGGGTCAGGGGCGCTTAGGTGGAGGGCCAGATGCACCCTGGGGCCTATACTGCAAGTCCAGGAAGAAATGTGGACCCCTGGGTAGCTTGCTGGGGTCATAGGCCCCTAAGTGGAGTGCCAGGGGCACCCTGGGGCCTATACTGCAAGTCCAGGGAGAGAGGTGGACCCCTGGGTAGCTTGCTGGGGTCAGGATCCCTTAGGTGGAGGGCAAGGGGGCACCCTGGGGCCTACACTGCATGTCCAGGGAGAGAGGTGGACCCCTGGGTAGCTTGCTGGGGTCAGGGGCCCTTAGGAGGAGGGCCAGGTGGCACCCTGGGGCCTATACTGCAAGTCCAGGAAGAGATGTAGACCCCTGGGTAGCTTGCTGGGGTCAGGGGCCCTTAGGTGGAGGGCAAGGGGGCACCCTGGGGCCTACACTGCAAGTCCAGGGAGAGAGGTGGACCCCTGGGTAAATTGCTGGGGTCAGAGGCCCCCAGGTGGAGTGCCAAGTGGCACCCTTGGGACTACACTGCAAGTCCAGGGAGAGAGGTGGACCCCTGGGTAGCTTGCCGGGGTCAGAGACCCCTAGTTGGAGAGCAAGGGGGCACCCTGGGGCCTATACTGCAAGTCCAGGAAGAGAGGTGGACCCCTGGGTAGCTTGCTAGGGTCAGGGGCCCTTAGGTGGAGGGCCAGAGGGCACCCTGGGGCCTATACTGCAAGTCCAGGAAGAGATGTGGACCCCTGGGTAGCTTGCTGGGGTCATAGGCCCCTAAGTGGAGTGCCAGGGGCACCCTGGGGCCTATACTGCAAGTCAGGGGAGAGAGGTGGACCCCTGGGTAGCTTGCTGGGGTCAGGGGCCCTTAGGTGGAGGGCCAGGTGGCACCCTGGTGCCTATAATGCAAGTCCAGGAAGAGAGGTGGACCCCTGGGTAGCTTGCTGGGGTCAGAGGCCCCTAGGTGGAGGGCCAGGGGGCATCCTGGGGCCTATACTGCAAGTCCAGGGAGAGAGGTGGACCCCTGGTTAGTTTGCTGGGCTCATGGGCCCTTACGTGGAGGGCCAGGGGCACCCTGGGGCCTATACTGCAAGTCCAGGGAGAGAGCTGATTCTCTGGGTAGCTTGCTTTGGTCAAAAGCCCCTAGGTGGGGTGCAAGGGGGCACCCTGGGGCCTATACTGCAAGTCCAGGGAGAGAGGTGGACCCCTGGGTAGCTTGCTGGGGTAAGGGGCCCCTAGGAGGAGGGCCAAGGGGCACCCTGGGGCCTATACTGCAAGACCAGGGAGAGAGGTGGACCCCTTGGTAGCTTGCTGGGGTCAGGGGCCCTTAGGTGGAGGGCCAGGTGCACCCTGGGGCCTATACTGCAAGTCCAGGAAGAGATGTGGACCCCTGGGTAGCTTGCTGGGGTCATAGGCCCCTAAGTGGAGTGCCAGGGGCACCCTGGGGCCTATACTGCAAGTCCAGGGAGAGAGGTGGACCCCTGGGTAGCTTGCTGGGGTCAGGATCCCTTAGGTGGAGGGCAAGGGGGCACCCTGGGGCCTACACTGCATGTCCAGGGAGAGAGGTGGACCCCTGGGTAAATTGCTGGGGTCAGAGGCCCCCAGGTGGAGTGCCAAGGGGCACCCTTAGGCCTACACTGCAAGTCCAGGGAGAGAGGTGGACCCCTGGGTAGCTTGCCGGGGTCAGAGACCCCTAGTTGGAGGGCAAGGGGGCACCCTGGGGCCTTTAATGGAAGTCCAGGGAGGGAAGTGGACCCCTGGGTAGCTGGCTAGGGTCAGATTCCCCTAGGTGGAAGGCCATGGCGCACGCTGGGGCCTATACTGCAAGTCCAGGGAGAGAGGTGGACCCCTGGGTAGCTTGCTAGGGTCAGGGGCCCTTAGGTGGAGGGCCAGAGGGCACCCTTGGGCCTATACTGCAAGTCCAGGAAGAGATGTGGACCCCTGGGTAGCTTGCTGGGGTCATAGGCCCCTAAGTGGAGTGCCAGGGGCACCCTGGGGCCTTTACTGCAAGTCCAGGGAGAGAGGTGGACCCCTGGGTAGCTTGCTGGGGTCAGGGGCCCTTAGGTGGAGGGCCAGGTGGCACCCTGGTGCCTATAATGCAAGTCCAGGAAGAGAGGTGGACCCCTGGGTAGCTTGCTGGGGTCAGAGGCCCCTAGGTGGAGGGCCAGGGGGCATCCTGGGGCCTACACTGCAAGTCCAGGAATAGACACGGACCCCTGGGTAGCTTGCTGGGGTCAGGGGCACCTAGATGGAGGGCCAGGGGTAACCCTGGGGCCTATACTTCAAGTCCAGGGAGAGAGGTGGACCCCTGGTTAGTTTGCTGGGCTCATGGGCCCTTACGTGGAGGGCCAGGGGCACCCTGGGGCCTATACTGCTAGTCCAGGGAGAGAGGTGGACCCCTGGGTAGCTTGCTTGGGTCAGGGGCCCTTAGGTGGAGGGCAAGGGGGCACCCTGGGGCCTACACTGCAAGTCCAGGGAGAGAGGTGGACCCCTGGGTAGCTTGCTGGGGTCAGGGGCCTTTAGGTGGAGGGCAAGGGGGCACCCTGGGGCCTACACTGCAAGTCCAGGGAGAGAGGTTGACCCCTGAGTAGCTTGCTGAGGTCAGAGGCCCCTAGGTGGAGGGCCAGGAGGCACAATGGGGCCTATACTGCTGGTCCAGGGAGAGAGGTGGACCCCTGGGTAGCTTGCTGGGTTCAGAAGCCCCTAGATGGAGGGCCAGGGGGCACCCTGGGGCCTATACTGCAAGATCAGTGAGAGAGGTGGACCCCTGGGTAGCTTGCTGGGGTCAGAGACCCCTAGGTGGAGGGCCAGGTGCACCCTGGGGCCTATACTGCAAGTCCAGGAAGAGATGTGGACCCCTGGGTAGCTTGCTGGGGTCATAGGCCCCTAAGTGGAGTGCCAGGGGCACCCTGGGGCCTCCACTGCAAGTCCAGGGAGAGAGGTGGACCCCTGGGTAAATTGCTGGGGTCAGAGGCCCCCAGGTGGAGTGCCAAGGGGCACCCTTGGGCCTACACTGCAAGTCCAGGGAGAGAGGTGGACCCCTGGGTAGCTTGCCGGGGTCAGAGACCCCTAGTTGGAGGGCAAGGGGGCACCCTGGGGCCTTTAATGGAAGTCCAGGGAGGGAAGTGGACCCCTTGGTAGCTGGCTAGGGTCAGATTCCCCTAGTTGGAAGGCCAGGGCGCACCCTGGGGCCTATACTGCAAGTCCAGGGAGAGAGGTGGACCCCTGGGTAGCTTGCTGGGGTGAGAGGCCCCCAGGTGGAGGGCCAGGGGGCACCCTTGGGCCTACACTGCAAGTCCAGGGAGAGAGCTGGTCCTCTTGGTAGCTTGCTTGGGTCAGAAGCCCCTAGGTGGGGTGCAAGGGGGCACCCTGGGGCCTATACTGCAAGTCCAGGGAGAGAGGTGGACCCCTGGGTAGCTTGCTGGGGTAAGGGGCCCCTAGGAAGAGGGCCAGGGGGCACCCTGGGGCCTATACTGCAAGACCAGGGAGAGAGGTGGACCCCTGGGTAGCTTGCTGGGGTCAGGGGCCCTTAGGTGGAGGGCAAGGGGGCACCCTGGGGCCTACACTGCAAGTCCAGGGAGAGAGGTTGACCCCTGAGTAGCTTACTGGGGTCAGAGGCCCCTAGGTGGAGGGCCAGGAGGCACAATGGGGCCTATACTGCTGGTCCAGGGAGAGAGGTGGACCCCTGGGTAGCTTGCTGGGTTCAGAAGCCCCTAGATGGAGGGCCAGGGGGCACCCTGGGGCCTATACTGCAAGATCAGGGAGAGAGGTGGCCCCCTGGGTAGCTTGCTGGGGTCAGGGGCCCTTAGGTGGAGGGCAAGGGGGCACCCTGGGGCCTACACTGCAAGTCCAGGGAGAGAGGTGGACCCCTGGGTAGCTTGCAGGGGTCAGAGGCCCCCAGGTGGAGGGCCAGGGGGCACCCTTGGGCCTACACTGCAAGTCCAGGGAGAGAGGTGGACCCCTGGGTAGCTTGCTGGGGTCAGAGACCCCTAGTTGGAGGGCCAGGGGGCACCCTGGGGCCTTTAATGGAAGTCCAGGGAGGGAAGTGGACCCTGGGTAGCCTGCTGGGGTCAGATTCCCTTAGGTGGAAGGCCAGGGCGCACCCTGGGGCCTATACTGCAAGTCCAGGGAGAGAGGTGGACCCCTGGGTAGCTTGCTGGGGTCAGGGGCCCTTAGGTGGAGGGCCAGGTGCACCCTGGGGCCTATACTGCAAGTCCAGGAAGAGAGGTGGACCCCTGGGTAGCTTGCTGGGGTCAGAGGCCCCTAGGTGGAGGGCCAGGGGGCATCCTGGGGCCTACACTGCAAGTCCAGGGATAGACACGGAACCCTGGGTAGCTTGCTGGGGTCAGAACACCTAGATGGAGGGCCAGGGGTAACCCTGGGGCCTATACTGCAAGTCCATGGAGAGAGGTGGACCCCTGGTTAGTTTGCTGGGCTCATGGGCCCTTAGGTGGAGGGCAAGGGGGCACCCTGGGGCCTACACTGCAAGTCCAGGGAGAGAGGTTGACCCCTGGGTAGCTTGCTGGGGTCAGAGGCCCCTAGGTGGAGGGCCAGGAGGCACAATGGGGCCTATACTGCTGGTCCAGGGAGAGAGGTGGACCCCTGGGTAGCTTGCTGGGTTCAGGATCCCTTAGGTGGAGGGCAAGGGGGCACCCTGGGGCCTACACTGCATGTCCAGGGAGAGAGGTGGACCCCTGGGTAGCTTGCTGGGGTCAGAGGCCCTTAGGTGGAGGGCAAGGGGGCACCCTGGGGCCTACACTGCAAGTCCAGGGAGAGAGGTGGTCGCCTGGGTAGCTTGCTGGGGTCAGAGGCCCTTAGGTGGAGGGCAAGGGGGCACCCTGGGGCCTACACTGCAAGTCCAGGGAGAGAGGTGGACCCCTGGGTAGCTTGCCGGGGTCAGAGACCCCTAGTTGGAGGGCAAGGGGGCACCCTGGGGCCTTTAATGGAAGTCCAGGGAGGGAAGTGGACCCCTGGGTAGCTGGCTAGGGTCAGATTCCCCTAGGTGGAAGGCCAGGGCGCACCCTGGGGCCTATACTGCAAGTCCAGGGAGAGAGGTGGACCCCTGGGTAGCTTGCTAGGGTCAGGGGCCCTTAGGTGGAGGGCCAGAGGGCACCTTGGGGCCTATACTGCAAGTCCAGGAAAAGATGTGGACCCCTGGGTAGCTTGCTGGGGTCATAGGCCCCTAAGTGGAGTGCTAGGGGCACCCTGGGGCCTATACTGCAAGTCCAGGGAGAGAGGTGGAGCCCTGGGTAGCTTGCTGGGGTCAGGGGCCCTTAGGTGGAGGGCCAGGTGGCACCCTGGTGCCTATAATGCAAGTCCAGGAAGAGAGGTGGACCCCTGGGTAGCTAGCTGGGGTCAGAGGCCCCTAGGTGGAGGGCCAGGGGGCATCCTGGGGCCTACACTGCAAGTCCAGGGATAGACACGGACCCCTGGGTAGCTTGCTGGGGTCAAGGGCACCTAGATGGAGGGCCAGGGGTAACCCTGGGGCCTATACTGCAAGTCCAGGGAGAGAGGTGGACCCCTGGTTAGTTTGCTGGGCTCATGGGCCCTTACGTGGAGGGCCAGGGGCACCCTGGGGCCTATACTGCAAGTCCAGGGAGAGAGCTGATTCTCTGGGTAGCTTGCTGGGGTCAAAAGCCCCTAGGTGGGGTGCAAGGGGGCACCCTGGGGCCTATACTGCAAGTCCAGGGAGAGAGGTGGACCCCTGGGTAGCTTGCTGGGGTAAGGGGCCCCTAGGAGGAGGGCCAGGGGGCACCCTGGGGCCTATACTGCAAGACCAGGGAGAGAGGTGGACCCCTTGGTAGCTTGCTGGGGTCAGGGGCCCTTAGGTGGAGGGCCAGGTGCACCCTGGGGCCTTTAATGGAAGTCCAGGGAGGGAAGTGGACCCTGGGTAGCTTGCTGGGGTCATATTCCCCTAGGTGGAAGGCCAGTGTGCACCCTGGGGCCTATACTGCAAGTCCAGGGAGAGAGGTGGACACCTGGGTAGCTTGCTGGTGTCAGGGGCACCTAGATGGAGGGCCAGGGGTAACCCTGGGGCCTATATTGCAAGTCCAGGGAGAGAGGTGGACCCCTGGTTAGTTTGCTGGACTCATGGGCCCTTAGGTGGAGGGCCAGGGGCACCCTGGGGCCTACACTGCAAGTCCAGGGAGAGAGCTGGTCCTCTGGGTAGCTTGCTGGGGTGGGGGGCCCTTAGGTGGAGGGCAAGGGGGCACCCTGGGGCCTACACTGCAAGTCCAGGGAGAGAGGTGGACACCTGGGTAGCTTGCTGGGGTCAGGATCCCTTAGGTGGAGGGCAAGGGGGCACCCTGGGGCCTACACTGCAAGTCCAGGGAGAGAGGTGGAGCCCTGGGTAGCTTGCTGGGGTCAGGGGCCCTTAGGTGGAGGGCCAGGTGGCACCCTGGTGCCTATAATGCAAGTCCAGGAAGAGAGGTGGACCCCTGGGTAGCTAGCTGGGGTCAGAGGCCCCTAGGTGGAGGGCCAGGGGGCATCCTGGGGCCTACACTGCAAGTCCAGGGATAGACACGGACCCCTGGGTAGCTTGCTGGGGTCAAGGGCACCTAGATGGAGGGCCAGGGGTAACCCTGGGGCCTATACTGCAAGTCCAGGGAGAGAGGTGGACCCCTGGTTAGTTTGCTGGGCTCATGGGCCCTTACGTGGAGGGCCAGGGGCACCCTGGGGCCTATACTGCAAGTCCAGGGAGAGAGCTGATTCTCTGGGTAGCTTGCTGGGGTCAAAAGCCCCTAGGTGGGGTGCAAGGGGGCACCCTGGGGCCTATACTGCAAGTCCAGGGAGAGAGGTGGACCCCTGGGTAGCTTGCTGGGGTAAGGGGCCCCTAGGAGGAGGGCCAGGGGGCACCCTGGGGCCTATACTGCAAGACCAGGGAGAGAGGTGGACCCCTTGGTAGCTTGCTGGGGTCAGGGGCCCTTAGGTGGAGGGCCTGGTGCACCCTGGGGCCTTTAATGGAAGTCCAGGGAGGGAAGTGGACCCTGGGTAGCTTGCTGGGGTCATATTCCCCTAGGTGGAAGGCCAGTGTGCACCCTGGGGCCTATACTGCAAGTCCAGGGAGAGAGGAGGACCCCTGGGTAGCTTGCTGGGGTCAGGGGCCCTTAGGTGGAGGGCCAGGGGCACCCTGGGGCCTATACTGCATGTCCAGGAAGAGATGTGGACCCCTGGGTAGCTTGCTGGGGTCATAGGCCCCTAAGTGGAGTGGCAGGGGCACCCTGGCGCCTATACTGCAAGTCCAGGGAGAGAGGTGGACCCCTGGGTAGCTTGCTGGGGTCAGGGGCACTTAGGTGGAGGGCCAGGGGGCACCCTGGGGCCTACACTGCAAGTCCAGGTAGAGAGGTGGACCCCTGGGTAGCTTGCTGGGGCCAGAGGCCCCTAGATGGAGGGCCAGGAGGCACAATGGGGCCTATACTGCTAGTCCAGGGAGAGAGGTGGACCCCTGGGTAGCTTGCTGGGGTCAGGGGCCCTTAGGTGGAGGGCAAGGGGGCACCCTGGGGCCTACACTGCAAGTCCAGGGAGAGAGGTGGACCCCTGGGTAGCTTGCTGGGGTCAGAGGCCACCAGGTGGAGGGCAAGGGGGCACCCTTGGGCCTACACTGCAAGCCCAGGGAGAGAGGTGGACCCCTGGGTAGCTTGCTGGGGTCAGAGACCCCTAGTTGGAGGGCCAGGGGGCACCCTGGGGCCTTTAATGGAAGTCCAGGGAGGGAAGTGGACCATGGGTAGCCTGCTGGGGTCAGATTCCCTTAGGTGGAAGGCCAGGGCGCACCCTGGGGCCTATACTGCAAGTCCAGGGAGAGAGGTGGACCCCTGGGTAGCTTGCTGGGGTCAGGGGCCCTTAGGTGGAGGGCCAGGTGCACCCTGGGGCCTATACTGCAAGTCCAGGAAGAGAGGTGGACCCCTGGGTAGCTTGCTGGGGTCAGAGGCCCCTAGGTGGAGGGCCAGGGGGCATCCTGGGGCCTACACTGCAACTCCAGGGATAGACACGGAACCCTGGGTAGCTTGCTTGGGTCAGGGGCACCTAGATGGAGGGCCAGGGGTAACCCTGGGGCCTATACTGCAAGTCCAGGGAGAGAGGTGGACCCCTGGTTAGTTTGCTGGGCTCATGGGCCCTTACGTGGAGGGCCAGGGGCACCCTGGGGCCTATATTGCAAGTCCAGGGAGAGAGCTGGTCCTCTTGGTAGCTTGCTTGGGTCAGAAGCCCCTAGGTGGGGTGCAAGGGGGCACCCTGGGGCCTATACTGCAAGTCCAGGGAGAGAGGTGGACCCCTGGGTAGCTTGCTGGGGTAAGGGGCCCCTAGGAAGAGGGCCAGGGGGCACCCTGGGGCCTATACTGCAAGACCAGGGAGAGAGGTGGACCCCTGGGTAGCTTGCTGGGGTCAGGGGCCCTTAGGTGGAGGGCAAGGGGGCACCCTGGGGCCTACACTGCAAGTCCAGGATGAGAGAGGTGGACCCCTGGGTAGCTTGCCGGGGTCAGAGACCCCTAGTTGGAGGGCAAGGGGGCACCCTGGGGCCTTTAATGGAAGTCCAGGGAGGGAAGTGGACCCCTGGGTAGCTGGCTAGGGTCAGATTCCCCTAGGTGGAAGGCCAGGGCGCACCCTGGGGCCTATACTGCAAGTCCAGGGAGAGAGGTGGACCCCTGGGTAGCTTGCTAGGGTCAGGGGCCCTTAGGTGGAGGGCCAGAGGGCACCCTGGGGCCTATACTGCAAGTCCAGGAAAAGATGTGGACCCCTGGGTAGCTTGCTGGGGTCATAGGCCCCTAAGTGGAGTGCCAGGGGCACCCTGGGGCCTATACTGCAAGTCCAGGGAGAGAGGTGGAGCCCTGGGTAGCTTGCTGGGGTCAGGGGCCCTTAGGTGGAGGGCCAGGTGGCACCCTGGTGCCTATAATGCAAGTCCAGGAAGAGAGGTGGACCCCTGGGTAGCTAGCTGGGGTCAGAGGCCCCTAGGTGGAGGGCCAGGGGGCATCCTGGGGCCTACACTGCAAGTCCAGGGATAGACACGGACCCCTGGGTAGCTTGCTGGGGTCAGGGGCACCTAGATGGAGGGCCAGGGGTAACCCTGGGGCCTATACTGCAAGTCCAGGGAGAGAGGTGGACCCCTGGTTAGTTTGCTGGGCTCATGGGCCCTTACGTGGAGGGCCAGGGGCACCCTGGGGCCTATATTGCAAGTCCAGGGAGAGAGCTGGTCCTCTTGGTAGCTTGCTTGGGTCAGAAGCCCCTAGGTGGGGTGCAAGGGGGCACCCTGGGGCCTATACTGCAAGTCCAGGGAGAGAGGTGGACCCCTGGGTAGCTTGCTGGGGTAAGGGGCCCCTAGGAAGAGGGCCAGGGGGCACCCTGGGGCCTATACTGCAAGACCAGGGAGAGAGGTGGACCCCTGGGTAGCTTGCTGGGATCAGGGGCCCTTAGGTGGAGGGCAAGGGGGCACCCTGGGGCCTACACTGCAAGTCCAGGGAGAGAGGTTGACCCCTGAGTAGCTTGCTGGGGTCAGAGGCCCCTAGGTGGAGGGCCAGGAGGCACAATGGGGCCTATACTGCTGGTCCAGGGAGAGAGGTGGACCCCTGGGTAGCTTGCTGGGGTCAGAGGCCCCCAGGTGGAAGGCCAGGGGGCACCCTGGGGCCTTTAATGGAAGTCCAGGGAGGGAAGTGGACCCTGGGTAGCCTGCTGGGGTCAGATTCCCTTAGGTGGAAGGCCAGGGCGCACCCTGGGGCCTATACTGCAAGTCCAGGGAGAGAGGTGGACCCCTAGGTAGCTTGCTGGGGTCAGGGGCCCTTAGGTGGAGGGCCAGGTGCACCCTGGGGCCTATACTGCAAGTCCAGGAAGAGAGGTGGACCCCTGGGTAGCTTGCTGGGGCCTACACTGCAAGTCCAGGGATAGACACGGAACCCTGGGTAGCTTGCTGGGGTCAGGGGCACCTAGATGGAGGGCCAGGGGTAACCCTGGGGCCTATACTGCAAGTCCAGGGAGAGAGGTGGACCCCTGGTTAGTTTGCTGGGCTCATGGGCCCTTACGTGGAGGGCCAGAGGCACCCTGGGGCCTATATTGCAAGTCCAGGGAGAGAGCTGGTCCTCTTGGTAGCTTGCTTGGGTCAGAAGCCCCTAGGTGGGGTGCAAGGGGGCACCCTGGGGCCTATACTGCAACTCCAGGGAGAGAGGTGGACCCCTGGGTAGCTTGCTGGGGTAAGGGGCCCCTAGGAAGAGGGCCAGGGGGCACCCTGGGGCCTATACTGCAAGACCAGGGAGAGAGGTAGACCCCTGGGTAGCTTGCTGGGGTCAGGGGCCCTTAGGTGGAGGGCAAGGGGGCACCCTGGGGCCTACACTGCAAGTCCAGGGAGAGAGACTGACCCCTGGGTAGCTTGCTGGGGTCAGAGGCCCCTAGGTGGAGGGCCAGGAGGCAGAATGGGGCCTATACTGCTGGTCCAGGGAGAGAGGTGGACCCCTGGGTAGCTTGCTGGATTCAGAAGCCCCTAGATGGAGGGCCAGGGGGCACCCTGGGGCCTATACTGCAAGATCAGGGAGAGAGGTGGACCCCTGGGTAGCTTGCTGGGGTCAGGGGCCCTTAGGTGGAGGGCAAGGGGGCACCCTGGGGCCTACACTGCAAGTCCAGGGAGAGAGGTGGACCCCTGGGTAGCTTGCTGGGGTCAGAGGCCCCCAGGTGGAGGGCCAGGGGGCACCCTTGGGCCTACACTGCAAGTCCAGGGAGAGAGGTGGACCCCTGGGTTGCTTGCTGGGGTCAGAGACCCCTAGTTGGAGGGCCAGGGGGCACCCTGGGGCCTTTAATGGAAGTCCAGGGAGGGAAGTGGACCCTGGGTAGCCTGCTGGGGTCAGATTCCCTTAGGTGGAAGGCCAGGGCGCACCCTGGGGCCTATACTGCAAGTCCAGGGAGAGAGGTGGACCCCTGGGTAGCTTGCTGCGGTCAGGGGCCCTTAGGTGGAGGGCCAGGTGCACCCTGGGGCCTATACTGCAAGTCCAGGAAGAGAAGTGGACCCCTGGGTAGCTTGCTGGGGCCTACACTGCAAGTCCAGGGATAGACACGGAACCCTGGGTAGCTTGCTGGGGTCAGGGGCACCTAGATGGAGGGCCAGGGGTAACCCTGGGGCCTATACTGCAAGTCCAGGGATAGAGCTGGTCCTCTTGGTAGCTTGCTTGGGTCAGAAGCTCCTAGGTGGGGTGCAAGGGGGCACCCTGGGGCCTATACTGCAAGTCCAGGGAGAGAGGTGGACCCCTGGGTAGCTTGCTGGGGTAAGGCGCCCCTAGGAAGAGGGCCAGGGGGCACCCTGGGGCCTATACTGCAAGACCAGGGAGAGAGGTGGACCCCTGGGTAGCTTTCTGGGGTCAGGGGCCCTTAGGTGGAGGGCAAGGGGGCACCCTGGGGCCTACACTGCAAGTCCAGGGAGAGAGGTTGACCCCTGGGTAGCTTGCTGGGGTCAGAGGCCCCTAGGTGGAGGGCCAGGAGGCACAATGGGGCCTATACTGCTGGTCCAGGGAGAGAGGTGGACCCCTGGGTAGCTTGCTGGGTTCAGAAGCCCCTAGATGGAGGGCCAGGGGCACCCTGGGGCCTATACTGCAAGATCAGGGAGAGAGGTGGACCCCTTGGTAGCTTGCTGGGGTCAGAGACCCCTAGGTGGAGGGCAAGGGGGCACTCTGGGGCCTCCACTGCAAGTCCAGGGAGAGAAGTGGACCCCTGGGTAGCTTGCTGGGGTCAGAGGCCCCCAGGTGGAAGGCCAGGGGGCACCCTTGGGCCTACACTGCAAGTCCAGGGAGAGAGGTGGACCCCTGGGTAGCTTGCTGGGGTCAGAGGCCCCTAGGTGGAGGGCCAGGTGGCACAATGGGGCCTATACTGCTGGTCCAGGGAGAGAGGTGGACCCCTGGGTAGCTTGCTGGGGTCAGGGGCCCTTAGGTGGAGGGCCAGGGGTCACCCTGGGGCCTACACTGCAAGTCCAGGGAGAGAGGTGGACCCCTGGGTAGCTTGCTGGGGTCAGAGGCCCCCAGGTGGAGGGCCAGTGGGCATCCTTGGGCCTACTCTGCAAGTCCAGGGAGAGAGGTGGACCCCTGGGTAGCTTGCTGGGGTCAGAGACCCCTAGTTGGAGGGCCAGGGGCACCCTGGCGCCTTTTATGGAAGTCCAGGGAGGGAAGTGGACCCTGGGTAGCCTGCTGGGGTCAGATTCCCTTAGGTGGAAGGCCAGGGCGCACCCTGGGGCCTATACTGGAAGTCCAGGGAGAGAGGTGGACCCCTGGGTATCTTGCTGGGGTCAGGGGCGCTTAGGTGGAGGGCCAGATGCACCCTGGGGCCTATACTGCAAGTCCAGGAAGAAATGTGGACCCCTGGGTAGCTTGCTGGGGTCATAGGCCCCTAAGTGGAGTGCCAGGGGCACCCTGGGGCCTATACTGCAAGTCCAGGGAGAGAGGTGGACCCCTGGGTAGCTTGCTGGGGTCAGGATCCCTTAGGTGGAGGGCAAGGGGGCACCCTGGGGCCTACACTGCATGTCCAGGGAGAGAGGTGGACCCCTGGGTAGCTTGCTGGGGTCAGGGGCCCTTAGGAGGAGGGCCAGGTGGCACCCTGGGGCCTATACTGCAAGTCCAGGAAGAGATGTAGACCCCTGGGTAGCTTGCTGGGGTCAGGGGCCCTTAGGTGGAGGGCAAGGGGGCACCCTGGGGCCTACACTGCAAGTCCAGGGAGAGAGGTGGACCCCTGGGTAAATTGCTGGGGTCAGAGGCCCCCAGGTGGAGTGCCAAGGGGCACCCTTGGGACTACACTGCAAGTCCAGGGAGAGAGGTGGACCCCTGGGTAGCTTGCCGGGGTCAGAGACCCCTAGTTGGAGAGCAAGGGGGCACTCTGGGGCCTATACTGCAAGTCCAGGAAGAGAGGTGGACCCCTGGGTAGCTTGCTAGGGTCAGGGGCCCTTAGGTGGAGGGCCAGAGGGCACCCTGGGGCCTATACTGCAAGTCCAGGAAGAGATGTGGACCCCTGGGTAGCTTGCTGGGGTCATAGGCCCCTAAGTGGAGTGCCAGGGGCACCCTGGGGCCTATACTGCAAGTCAGGGGAGAGAGGTGGACCCCTGGGTAGCTTGCTGGGGTCAGGGGCCCTTAGGTGGAGGGCCAGGTGGCACCCTGGTGCCTATAATGCAAGTCCAGGAAGAGAGGTGGACCCCTGGGTAGCTTGCTGGGGTCAGAGGCCCCTAGGTGGAGGGCCAGGGGGCATCCTGGGGCCTATACTGCAAGTCCAGGGAGAGAGGTGGACCCCTGGTTAGTTTGCTGGGCTCATGGGCCCTTACGTGGAGGGCCAGGGGCACCCTGGGGCCTATACTGCAAGTCCAGGGAGAGAGCTGATTCTCTGGGTAGCTTGCTTTGGTCAAAAGCCCCTAGGTGGGGTGCAAGGGGGCACCCTGGGGCCTATACTGCAAGTCCAGGGAGAGAGGTGGACCCCTGGGTAGCTTGCTGGGGTAAGGGGCCCCTAGGAGGAGGGCCAAGGGGCACCCTGGGGCCTATACTGCAAGACCAGGGAGAGAGGTGGACCCCTTGGTAGCTTGCTGGGGTCAGGGGCCCTTAGGTGGAGGGCCAGGTGCACCCTGGGGCCTATACTGCAAGTCCAGGAAGAGATGTGGACCCCTGGGTAGCTTGCTGGGGTCATAGGCCCCTAAGTGGAGTGCCAGGGGCACCCTGGGGCCTATACTGCAAGTCCAGGGAGAGAGGTGGACCCCTGGGTAGCTTGCTGGGGTCAGGATCCCTTAGGTGGAGGGCAAGGGGGCACCCTGGGGCCTACACTGCATGTCCAGGGAGAGAGGTGGACCCCTGGGTAAATTGCTGGGGTCAGAGGCCCCCAGGTGGAGTGCCAAGGGGCACCCTTAGGCCTACACTGCAAGTCCAGGGAGAGAGGTGGACCCCTGGGTAGCTTGCCGGGGTCAGAGACCCCTAGTTGGAGGGCAAGGGGGCACCCTGGGGCCTTTAATGGAAGTCCAGGGAGGGAAGTGGACCCCTGGGTAGCTGGCTAGGGTCAGATTCCCCTAGGTGGAAGGCCATGGCGCACGCTGGGGCCTATACTGCAAGTCCAGGGAGAGAGGTGGACCCCTGGGTAGCTTGCTAGGGTCAGGGGCCCTTAGGTGGAGGGCCAGAGGGCACCCTTGGGCCTATACTGCAAGTCCAGGAAGAGATGTGGACCCCTGGGTAGCTTGCTGGGGTCATAGGCCCCTAAGTGGAGTGCCAGGGGCACCCTGGGGCCTTTACTGCAAGTCCAGGGAGAGAGGTGGACCCCTGGGTAGCTTGCTGGGGTCAGGGGCCCTTAGGTGGAGGGCCAGGTGGCACCCTGGTGCCTATAATGCAAGTCCAGGAAGAGAGGTGGACCCCTGGGTAGCTTGCTGGGGTCAGAGGCCCCTAGGTGGAGGGCCAGGGGGCATCCTGGGGCCTACACTGCAAGTCCAGGAATAGACACGGACCCCTGGGTAGCTTGCTGGGGTCAGGGGCACCTAGATGGAGGGCCAGGGGTAACCCTGGGGCCTATACTTCAAGTCCAGGGAGAGAGGTGGACCCCTGGTTAGTTTGCTGGGCTCATGGGCCCTTACGTGGAGGGCCAGGGGCACCCTGGGGCCTATACTGCTAGTCCAGGGAGAGAGGTGGACCCCTGGGTAGCTTGCTTGGGTCAGGGGCCCTTAGGTGGAGGGCAAGGGGGCACCCTGGGGCCTACACTGCAAGTCCAGGGAGAGAGGTTGACCCCTGAGTAGCTTGCTGAGGTCAGAGGCCCCTAGGTGGAGGGCCAGGAGGCACAATGGGGCCTATACTGCTGGTCCAGGGAGAGAGGTGGACCCCTGGGTAGCTTGCTGGGTTCAGAAGCCCCTAGATGGAGGGCCAGGGGGCACCCTGGGGCCTATACTGCAAGATCAGTGAGAGAGGTGGACCCCTGGGTAGCTTGCTGGGGTCAGAGACCCCTAGGTGGAGGGCCAGGTGCACCCTGGAGCCTATACTGCAAGTCCAGGAAGAGATGTGGACCCCTGGGTAGCTTGCTGGGGTCATAGGCCCCTAAGTGGAGTGCCAGGGGCACCCTGGGGCCTCCACTGCAAGTCCAGGGAGAGAGGTGGACCCCTGGGTAAATTGCTGGGGTCAGAGGCCCCCAGGTGGAGTGCCAAGGGGCACCCTTGGGCCCACACTGCAAGTCCAGGGAGAGAGGTGGACCCCTGGGTAGCTTGCCGGGGTCAGAGACCCCTAGTTGGAGGGCAAGGGGGCACCCTGGGGCCTTTAATGGAAGTCCAGGGAGGGAAGTGGACCCCTTGGTAGCTGGCTAGGGTCAGATTCCCCTAGTTGGAAGGCCAGGGCGCACCCTGGGGCCTATACTGCAAGTCCAGGGAGAGAGGTGGACCCCTGGGTAGCTTGCTGGGGTGAGAGGCCCCCAGGTGGAGGGCCAGGGGGCACCCTTGGGCCTACACTGCAAGTCCAGGGAGAGAGCTGGTCCTCTTGGTAGCTTGCTTGGGTCAGAAGCCCCTAGGTGGGGTGCAAGGGGGCACCCTGGGGCCTATACTGCAAGTCCAGGGAGAGAGGTGGACCCCTGGGTAGCTTGCTGGGGTAAGGGGCCCCTAGGAAGAGGGCCAGGGGGCACCCTGGGGCCTATACTGCAAGACCAGGGAGAGAGGTGGACCCCTGGGTAGCTTGCTGGGGTCAGGGGCCCTTAGGTGGAGGGCAAGGGGGCACCCTGGGGCCTACACTGCAAGTCCAGGGAGAGAGGTTGACCCCTGAGTAGCTTACTGGGGTCAGAGGCCCCTAGGTGGAGGGCCAGGAGGCACAATGGGGCCTATACTGCTGGTCCAGGGAGAGAGGTGGACCCCTGGGTAGCTTGCTGGGTTCAGAAGCCCCTAGATGGAGGGCCAGGGGGCACCCTGGGGCCTATACTGCAAGATCAGGGAGAGAGGTGGCCCCCTGGGTAGCTTGCTGGGGTCAGGGGCCCTTAGGTGGAGGGCAAGGGGGCACCCTGGGGCCTACACTGCAAGTCCAGGGAGAGAGGTGGACCCCTGGGTAGCTTGCAGGGGTCAGAGGCCCCCAGGTGGAGGGCCAGGGGGCACCCTTGGGCCTACACTGCAAGTCCAGGGAGAGAGGTGGACCCCTGGGTAGCTTGCTGGGGTCAGAGACCCCTAGTTGGAGGGCCAGGGGGCACCCTGGGGCCTTTAATGGAAGTCCAGGGAGGGAAGTGGACCCTGGGTAGCCTGCTGGGGTCAGATTCCCTTAGGTGGAAGGCCAGGGCGCACCCTGGGGCCTATACTGCAAGTCCAGGGAGAGAGGTGGACCCCTGGGTAGCTTGCTGGGGTCAGGGGCCCTTAGGTGGAGGGCCAGGTGCACCCTGGGGCCTATACTGCAAGTCCAGGAAGAGAGGTGGACCCCTGGGTAGCTTGCTGGGGTCAGAGGCCCCTAGGTGGAGGGCCAGGGGGCATCCTGGGGCCTACACTGCAAGTCCAGGGATAGACACGGAACCCTGGGTAGCTTGCTGGGGTCAGAACACCTAGATGGAGGGCCAGGGGTAACCCTGGGGCCTATACTGCAAGTCCATGGAGAGAGGTGGACCCCTGGTTAGTTTGCTGGGCTCATGGGCCCTTAGGTGGAGGGCAAGGGGGCACCCTGGGGCCTACACTGCAAGTCCAGGGAGAGAGGTTGACCCCTGGGTAGCTTGCTGGGGTCAGAGGCCCCTAGGTGGAGGGCCAGGAGGCACAATGGGGCCTATACTGCTGGTCCAGGGAGAGAGGTGGACCCCTGGGTAGCTTGCTGGGTTCAGGATCCCTTAGGTGGAGGGCAAGGGGGCACCCTGGGGCCTACACTGCATGTCCAGGGAGAGAGGTGGACCCCTGGGTAGCTTGCTGGGGTCAGAGGCCCTTAGGTGGAGGGCAAGGGGGCACCCTGGGGCCTACACTGCAAGTCCAGGGAGAGAGGTGGTCGCCTGGGTAGCTTGCTGGGGTCAGAGGCCCTTAGGTGGAGGGCAAGGGGGCACCCTGGGGCCTACACTGCAAGTCCAGGGAGAGAGGTGGACCCCTGGGTAGCTTGCCGGGGTCAGAGACCCCTAGTTGGAGGGCAAGGGGGCACCCTGGGGCCTTTAATGGAAGTCCAGGGAGGGAAGTGGACCCCTGGGTAGCTGGCTAGGGTCAGATTCCCCTAGGTGGAAGGCCAGGGCGCACCCTGGGGCCTATACTGCAAGTCCAGGGAGAGAGGTGGACCCCTGGGTAGCTTGCTAGGGTCAGGGGCCCTTAGGTGGAGGGCCAGAGGGCACCTTGGGGCCTATACTGCAAGTCCAGGAAAAGATGTGGACCCCTGGGTAGCTTGCTGGGGTCATAGGCCCCTAAGTGGAGTGCTAGGGGCACCCTGGGGCCTATACTGCAAGTCCAGGGAGAGAGGTGGAGCCCTGGGTAGCTTGCTGGGGTCAGGGGCCCTTAGGTGGAGGGCCAGGTGGCACCCTGGTGCCTATAATGCAAGTCCAGGAAGAGAGGTGGACCCCTGGGTAGCTAGCTGGGGTCAGAGGCCCCTAGGTGGAGGGCCAGGGGGCATCCTGGGGCCTACACTGCAAGTCCAGGGATAGACACGGACCCCTGGGTAGCTTGCTGGGGTCAAGGGCACCTAGATGGAGGGCCAGGGGTAACCCTGGGGCCTATACTGCAAGTCCAGGGAGAGAGGTGGACCCCTGGTTAGTTTGCTGGGCTCATGGGCCCTTACGTGGAGGGCCAGGGGCACCCTGGGGCCTATACTGCAAGTCCAGGGAGAGAGCTGATTCTCTGGGTAGCTTGCTGGGGTCAAAAGCCCCTAGGTGGGGTGCAAGGGGGCACCCTGGGGCCTATACTGCAAGTCCAGGGAGAGAGGTGGACCCCTGGGTAGCTTGCTGGGGTAAGGGGCCCCTAGGAGGAGGGCCAGGGGGCACCCTGGGGCCTATACTGCAAGACCAGGGAGAGAGGTGGACCCCTTGGTAGCTTGCTGGGGTCAGGGGCCCTTAGGTGGAGGGCCAGGTGCACCCTGGGGCCTTTAATGGAAGTCCAGGGAGGGAAGTGGACCCTGGGTAGCTTGCTGGGGTCATATTCCCCTAGGTGGAAGGCCAGTGTGCACCCTGGGGCCTATACTGCAAGTCCAGGGAGAGAGGTGGACACCTGGGTAGCTTGCTGGTGTCAGGGGCACCTAGATGGAGGGCCAGGGGTAACCCTGGGGCCTATATTGCAAGTCCAGGGAGAGAGGTGGACCCCTGGTTAGTTTGCTGGACTCATGGGCCCTTAGGTGGAGGGCCAGGGGCACCCTGGGGCCTACACTGCAAGTCCAGGGAGAGAGCTGGTCCTCTGGGTAGCTTGCTGGGGTGGGGGGCCCTTAGGTGGAGGGCAAGGGGGCACCCTGGGGCCTACACTGCAAGTCCAGGGAGAGAGGTGGACACCTGGGTAGCTTGCTGGGGTCAGGATCCCTTAGGTGGAGGGCAAGGGGGCACCCTGGGGCCTACACTGCAAGTCCAGGGAGAGAGGTGGAGCCCTGGGTAGCTTGCTGGGGTCAGGGGCCCTTAGGTGGAGGGCCAGGTGGCACCCTGGTGCCTATAATGCAAGTCCAGGAAGAGAGGTGGACCCCTGGGTAGCTAGCTGGGGTCAGAGGCCCCTAGGTGGAGGGCCAGGGGGCATCCTGGGGCCTACACTGCAAGTCCAGGGATAGACACGGACCCCTGGGTAGCTTGCTGGGGTCAAGGGCACCTAGATGGAGGGCCAGGGGTAACCCTGGGGCCTATACTGCAAGTCCAGGGAGAGAGGTGGACCCCTGGTTAGTTTGCTGGGCTCATGGGCCCTTACGTGGAGGGCCAGGGGCACCCTGGGGCCTATACTGCAAGTCCAGGGAGAGAGCTGATTCTCTGGGTAGCTTGCTGGGGTCAAAAGCCCCTAGGTGGGGTGCAAGGGGGCACCCTGGGGCCTATACTGCAAGTCCAGGGAGAGAGGTGGACCCCTGGGTAGCTTGCTGGGGTAAGGGGCCCCTAGGAGGAGGGCCAGGGGGCACCCTGGGGCCTATACTGCAAGACCAGGGAGAGAGGTGGACCCCTTGGTAGCTTGCTGGGGTCAGGGGCCCTTAGGTGGAGGGCCTGGTGCACCCTGGGGCCTTTAATGGAAGTCCAGGGAGGGAAGTGGACCCTGGGTAGCTTGCTGGGGTCATATTCCCCTAGGTGGAAGGCCAGTGTGCACCCTGGGGCCTATACTGCAAGTCCAGGGAGAGAGGTGGACCCCTGGGTAGCTTGCTGGTGTCAGGGGCACCTAGATGGAGGGCCAGGGGTAACCCTGGGGCCTATATTGCAAGTCCAGGGAGAGAGGTGGACCCCTGGTTAGTTTGCTGGACTCATGGGCCCTTAGGTGGAGGGCCAGGGGCACCCTGGGGCCTACACTGCAAGTCCAGGGAGAGAGCTGGTCCTCTGGGTAGCTTGCTGGGGTGGGGGGCCCTTAGGTGGAGGGCAAGGGGGCACCCTGGGGCCTACACTGCAAGTCCAGGGAGAGAGGTGGACACCTGGGTAGCTTGCTGGGGTCAGGATCCCTTAGGTGGAGGGCAAGGGGGCACCCTGGGGCCTACACTGCAAGTCCAGGGAGAGAGGTGGTCCCCTGGGTAGCTTGCTGGGGTCAGAGGCCCTTAGGTGGAGGGCAAGGGGGCACCCTCGGGCCTACACTGCAAGTCCAGGGAGAGAGGTGGACCCCTGGGTAGCTTGCTGGGGTCAGAGGCCCCTAGGTGGAGGGCCAGGGGGCACCCTGGGGCCTATACTGCAAGATCAGGGAGAGAGGTGGACCCCTGGGTAACTTGCTGGGGTCAGAGACCCCTAGGTGGAGGGCAAGGGGGCACTCTGTGGCCTCCACTGCAAGTCCAGGGAGAGAGGTGGACCCCTGGGTAGCTTGCTGGGGTCAGAGGCCCCCAGGTGGAAGGCCAGGGGGCACCCTTGGGCCTACACTGCAAGTCCAGGGAGAGAGGTGGACCCCTGGGTAGCTTGCTGGGGTCAGAGACCCCTAGTTGGAGGGCAAGGGGGCACCCTGGGGCCTTTAATGGAAGTCCAAGGAGGGAAGAGGACCCTGGGTAGCCTGCTGGGGTCAGATTCCCTTAGGTGGAAGGCCAGGGCGCACCCTGGGGCCTATACTGCAAGTCCAGGGAGAGAGGTGGACCCCTGGGTAGCTTGCTGGGGTAAGGGGCCCTTAGTTGGAGGGCCAGGGGCACCCTGGGGCCTATACTGCATGTCCAGGAAGAGATGTGGACCCCTGGGTAGCTTGCTGGGGTCATAGGCCCCTAAGTGGAGTGCCAGGGGCACCCTGGGGCCTATACTGCAAGTCCAGGGAGAGAGGTGGACCCCTGGGTAGCTTGCTGGGGTCAGGGGCCCTTAGGTGGAGGGCCAGGGGGCACCCTGGGGCCTACACTGCAAGTCCAGGGAGAGAGGTGGACCCCTGGGTAGCTTGCTGGGGTCAGGGGCCCTTAGGTGGAGGGCCAGGGGGCACCCTGGGGCCTACACTGCAAGTCCAGGGAGAGAGGTGGACCCCTGGGTAGCTTGCTGGGGTCAGAGGCCCCTAGGTGGAGGGCCAGGTGGCACAATGGGGCCTATACTGCTGGTCCAGGGAGAGAGGTGGACCCCTGGGTAGCTTGCTGGGGTCAGGGGCCCTTAGGTGGAGGGCCAGGGGTTACCCTGGGGCCTACACTGCAAGTCCAGGGAGAGAGGTGGACCCCTGGGTAGCTTGCTGGGGTCAGAGGCCCCCAGGTGGAGGGCCAGGGGGCACCCTTGGGCCTACACTGCAAGTCCAGGGAGAGAGGTGGACCCCTGGGTAGCTTGCTGGGGTCAGAGACCCCTAGTTGGAGGGCCAGGGGCACCCTGGGGCCTTTTATGGAAGTCCAGGGAGGGAAGTGGACCCTGGGTAGCCTGCTGGGGTCAGATTCCCTTAGGTGGAAGGCCAGGGCGCACCCTGGGGCCTATACTGCAAGTCCAGGGAGAGAGGTGGACCCCTGGGTATCTTGCTGGGGTCAGGGGCCCTTAGGTGGAGGGCCAGGTGCACCCTGGGGCCTATACTGCAAGTCCAGGAAGAGATGTGGACCCCTGGGTAGCTTGCTGGGGTCATAGGCCCCTAAGTGGAGTGCCAGGGGCACCCTGGGGCCTATACTGCAAGTCCAGGGAGAGAGGTGGACCCCTGGGTAGCTTGCTCGGGTCAGGATCCCTTAGGTGGAGGGCAAGGGGGCACCCTGGGGCCTACACTGCATGTCCAGGGAGAGAGGTGGACCCCTGGGTAGCTTGCTGGGGTCAGGGGCCCTTAGGTGGGGGGCCAGGGGGCACCGTGGGGCCTAAACTGCAAGTCCAGGAAGAGATGTGGACCCCTGGGTAGCTTGCTGGGGTCAGGGGCCCTTAGGTGGAGGGCAAGGGGGCACCCTGGGGCCTACACTGCAAGTCCAGGGAGAGAGGTGGACCCCTGGGTAGCTTACTGGGGTCAGAGGCCCTTAGGTGGAGGGCCAGGGGGCACCCTGGGGCCTACACTGCAAGTCCAGGGAGAGAGGTGGACCCCTGGGTAGCTTGCTGGGGTCAGAGGCCCCTAGGTGGAGGGCCAGGAGGCACAATGGGGCCTATACTGGTGGTCCAGGGAGAGAGGTGGACCCCTGGGTAGCTTGCTGGGGTCAGGGGCCCTTAGGTGGAGGGCCAGGGGGCACCCTGGGGCCTACACTGCAAGTCCAGGGAGAGAGGTGGACCCCTGGGTAGCTTGCTGGGGTCAGAGGCCCCCAGGTGGAGGGCCAGGGGGCACCCTTGGGCCTACACTGCAAGTCCAGGGAGAGAGGTGGACCCCTGGGTAGCTTGCTGGGGTCAGAGACCCCTAGTTGGAGGGCAAGGGGGCACCCTGGGGCCTTTAATGGAAGTCCAGGGAGGGAAGTGGACCCTGGGTAGCCTGCTGGGGTCAGATTCTCTTAGGTGGAAGGCCAGGGTGCACCCTGGGGCCTATACTGCAAGTCCAGGGAGAGAGGTGTACCCCTGGGTAGCTTGCTGGGGTCAGGGGCCCTTAGGTGGAGGGCCAGGGGCACCCTGGGGCCTATACTGCATGTCCAGGAAGAGATGTGGACCCCTGGGTAGCTTGCTGGGGTCATAGGCCCCTAAGTGGAGTGCCAGGGGCACCCTGGGGCCTATACTGCAAGTCCAGGGAGAGAGGTGGACCCCTGGGTAGCTTGCTGGGGTCAGGGGCACTTAGGTGGAGGGCCAGGGGGCACCCTGGGGCCTACACTGCAAGTCCAGGTAGAGAGGTGGACCCCTGGGTAGCTTGCTGGGGTCAGAGGCCCCTAGGTGGAGGGCCAGAAGGCACCCTGGGGCCTATACTGCTAGTCCAGGGAGAGAGGTGGACCCCTGGGTAGCTTGCTGGGGTCAGGGGCCCTTAGGTGGAGGGCAAGGGGGCACCCTGGGGCCTACACTGCAAGTCCAGGGAGAGAGGTGGACCCCTGGGTAGCTTGCTGGGGTCAGAGGCCCCCAGGTGGAGGGCCAGGGGGCACCCTTGGGCCTACACTGCAAGTCCAGGGAGAGAGGTGGACCCCTGGGTAGCTTGCTGGGGTCAGAGACCCCTAGTTGGAGGGCCAGGGGGCACCCTGGGGCCTTTAATGGAAGTCCAGGGAGGGAAGTGGACCCTGGGTAGCCTGCTGGGGTCAGATTCCCTTAGGTGGAAGGCCAGGGCGCACCCTGGGGCCTATACTGCAAGTCCAGGGAGAGAGGTGGACCCCTGGGTAGCTTGCTGGGGTCAGGGGCCCTTAGGTGGAGGGCCAGGTGCACCCTGGGGCCTATACTGCAAGTCCAGGAAGAGAGGTGGACCCCTGGGTAGCTTGCTGGGGTCAGAGGCCCCTAGGTGGAGGGCCAGGGGGCATCCTGGGGCCTACACTGCAAGTCCAGGGAGAGAGCTGGTCCTCTGGGTAGCTTGCTGGGGTGGGGGGCCCTTAGGTGGAGGGCAAGGGGGCACCCTGGGGCCTACACTGCAAGTCCAGGGAGAGAGGTGGACACCTGGGTAGCTTGCTGGGGTCAGGATCCCTTAGGTGGAGGGCAAGGGGGCACCCTGGGGCCTACACTGCAAGTCCAGGGAGAGAGGTGGAGCCCTGGGTAGCTTGCTGGGGTCAGGGGCCCTTAGGTGGAGGGCCAGGTGGCACCCTGGTGCCTATAATGCAAGTCCAGGAAGAGAGGTGGACCCCTGGGTAGCTAGCTGGGGTCAGAGGCCCCTAGGTGGAGGGCCAGGGGGCATCCTGGGGCCTACACTGCAAGTCCAGGGATAGACACGGACCCCTGGGTAGCTTGCTGGGGTCAAGGGCACCTAGATGGAGGGCCAGGGGTAACCCTGGGGCCTATACTGCAAGTCCAGGGAGAGAGGTGGACCCCTGGTTAGTTTGCTGGGCTCATGGGCCCTTACGTGGAGGGCCAGGGGCACCCTGGGGCCTATACTGCAAGTCCAGGGAGAGAGCTGATTCTCTGGGTAGCTTGCTGGGGTCAAAAGCCCCTAGGTGGGGTGCAAGGGGGCACCCTGGGGCCTATACTGCAAGTCCAGGGAGAGAGGTGGACCCCTGGGTAGCTTGCTGGGGTAAGGGGCCCCTAGGAGGAGGGCCAGGGGGCACCCTGGGGCCTATACTGCAAGACCAGGGAGAGAGGTGGACCCCTTGGTAGCTTGCTGGGGTCAGGGGCCCTTAGGTGGAGGGCCTGGTGCACCCTGGGGCCTTTAATGGAAGTCCAGGGAGGGAAGTGGACCCTGGGTAGCTTGCTGGGGTCATATTCCCCTAGGTGGAAGGCCAGTGTGCACCCTGGGGCCTATACTGCAAGTCCAGGGAGAGAGGTGGACCCCTGGGTAGCTTGCTGGTGTCAGGGGCACCTAGATGGAGGGCCAGGGGTAACCCTGGGGCCTATATTGCAAGTCCAGGGAGAGAGGTGGACCCCTGGTTAGTTTGCTGGACTCATGGGCCCTTAGGTGGAGGGCCAGGGGCACCCTGGGGCCTACACTGCAAGTCCAGGGAGACAGCTGGTCCTCTGGGTAGCTTGCTGGGGTGGGGGGCCCTTAGGTGGAGGGCAAGGGGGCACCCTGGGGCCTACACTGCAAGTCCAGGGAGAGAGGTGGACACCTGGGTAGCTTGCTGGGGTCAGGATCCCTTAGGTGGAGGGCAAGGGGGCACCCTGGGGCCTACACTGCAAGTCCAGGGAGAGAGGTGGTCCCCTGGGTAGCTTGCTGGGGTCAGAGGCCCTTAGGTGGAGGGCAAGGGGGCACCCTGGGGCCTACACTGCAAGTCCAGGGAGAGAGGTGGACCCCTGGGTAGCTTGCTGGGGTCAGAGGCCCCTAGGTGGAGGGCCAGGGGGCACCCTGGGGCCTATACTGCAAGATCAGGGAGAGAGGTGGACCCCTGGGTAACTTGCTGGGGTCAGAGACCCCTAGGTGGAGGGCAAGGGGGCACTCTGTGGCCTCCACTGCAAGTCCAGGGAGAGAGGTGGACCCCTGGGTAGCTTGCTGGGGTCAGAGGCCCCCAGGTGGAAGGCCAGGGGGCACCCTTGGGCCTACACTGCAAGTCCAGGGAGAGAGGTGGACCCCTGGGTAGCTTGCTGGGGTCAGAGACCCCTAGTTGGAGGGCAAGGGGGCACCCTGGGGCCTTTAATGGAAGTCCAAGGAGGGAAGAGGACCCTGGGTAGCCTGCTGGGGTCAGATTCCCTTAGGTGGAAGGCCAGGGCGCACCCTGGGGCCTATACTGCAAGTCCAGGGAGAGAGGTGGACCCCTGGGTAGCTTGCTGGGGTAAGGGGCCCTTAGTTGGAGGGCCAGGGGCACCCTGGGGCCTATACTGCATGTCCAGGAAGAGATGTGGACCCCTGGGTAGCTTGCTGGGGTCATAGGCCCCTAAGTGGAGTGCCAGGGGCACCCTGGGGCCTATACTGCAAGTCCAGGGAGAGAGGTGGACCCCTGGGTAGCTTGCTGGGGTCAGGGGCCCTTAGGTGGAGGGCCAGGGGGCACCCTGGGGCCTACACTGCAAGTCCAGGGAGAGAGGTGGACCCCTGGGTAGCTTGCTGGGGTCAGGGGCCCTTAGGTGGAGGGCCAGGGGGCACCCTGGGGCCTACACTGCAAGTCCAGGGAGAGAGGTGGACCCCTGGGTAGCTTGCTGGGGTCAGAGGCCCCTAGGTGGAGGGCCAGGTGGCACAATGGGGCCTATACTGCTGGTCCAGGGAGAGAGGTGGACCCCTGGGTAGCTTGCTGGGGTCAGGGGCCCTTAGGTGGAGGGCCAGGGGTTACCCTGGGGCCTACACTGCAAGTCCAGGGAGAGAGGTGGACCCCTGGGTAGCTTGCTGGGGTCAGAGGCCCCCAGGTGGAGGGCCAGGGGGCACCCTTGGGCCTACACTGCAAGTCCAGGGAGAGAGGTGGACCCCTGGGTAGCTTGCTGGGGTCAGAGACCCCTAGTTGGAGGGCCAGGGGCACCCTGGGGCCTTTTATGGAAGTCCAGGGAGGGAAGTGGACCCTGGGTAGCCTGCTGGGGTCAGATTCCCTTAGGTGGAAGGCCAGGGCGCACCCTGGGGCCTATACTGCAAGTCCAGGGAGAGAGGTGGACCCCTGGGTATCTTGCTGGGGTCAGGGGCCCTTAGGTGGAGGGCCAGGTGCACCCTGGGGCCTATACTGCAAGTCCAGGAAGAGATGTGGACCCCTGGGTAGCTTGCTGGGGTCATAGGCCCCTAAGTGGAGTGCCAGGGGCACCCTGGGGCCTATACTGCAAGTCCAGGGAGAGAGGTGGACCCCTGGGTAGCTTGCTCGGGTCAGGATCCCTTAGGTGGAGGGCAAGGGGGCACCCTGGGGCCTACACTGCATGTCCAGGGAGAGAGGTGGACCCCTGGGTAGCTTGCTGGGGTCAGGGGCCCTTAGGTGGGGGGCCAGGGGGCACCGTGGGGCCTAAACTGCAAGTCCAGGAAGAGATGTGGACCCCTGGGTAGCTTGCTGGGGTCAGGGGCCCTTAGGTGGAGGGCAAGGGGGCACCCTGGGGCCTACACTGCAAGTCCAGGGAGAGAGGTGGACCCCTGGGTAGCTTACTGGGGTCAGAGGCCCTTAGGTGGAGGGCCAGGGGGCACCCTGGGGCCTACACTGCAAGTCCAGGGAGAGAGGTGGACCCCTGGGTAGCTTGCTGGGGTCAGAGGCCCCTAGGTGGAGGGCCAGGAGGCACAATGGGGCCTATACTGGTGGTCCAGGGAGAGAGGTGGACCCCTGGGTAGCTTGCTGGGGTCAGGGGCCCTTAGGTGGAGGGCCAGGGGGCACCCTGGGGCCTACACTGCAAGTCCAGGGAGAGAGGTGGACCCCTGGGTAGCTTGCTGGGGTCAGAGGCCCCCAGGTGGAGGGCCAGGGGGCACCCTTGGGCCTACACTGCAAGTCCAGGGAGAGAGGTGGACCCCTGGGTAGCTTGCTGGGGTCAGAGACCCCTAGTTGGAGGGCAAGGGGGCACCCTGGGGCCTTTAATGGAAGTCCAGGGAGGGAAGTGGACCCTGGGTAGCCTGCTGGGGTCAGATTCTCTTAGGTGGAAGGCCAGGGTGCACCCTGGGGCCTATACTGCAAGTCCAGGGAGAGAGGTGTACCCCTGGGTAGCTTGCTGGGGTCAGGGGCCCTTAGGTGGAGGGCCAGGGGCACCCTGGGGCCTATACTGCATGTCCAGGAAGAGATGTGGACCCCTGGGTAGCTTGCTGGGGTCATAGGACCCTAAGTGGAGTGCCAGGGGCACCCTGGGGCCTATACTGCAAGTCCAGGGAGAGAGGTGGACCCCTGGGTAGCTTGCTGGGGTCAGGGGCACTTAGGTGGAGGGCCAGGGGGCACCCTGGGGCCTACACTGCAAGTCCAGGTAGAGAGGTGGACCCCTGGGTAGCTTGCTGGGGTCAGAGGCCCCTAGGTGGAGGGCCAGAAGGCACCCTGGGGCCTATACTGCTAGTCCAGGGAGAGAGGTGGACCCCTGGGTAGCTTGCTGGGGTCAGGGGCCCTTAGGTGGAGGGCAAGGGGGCACCCTGGGGCCTACACTGCAAGTCCAGGGAGAGAGGTGGACCCCTGGGTAGCTTGCTGGGGTCAGAGGCCCCCAGGTGGAGGGCCAGGGGGCACCCTTGGGCCTACACTGCAAGTCCAGGGAGAGAGGTGGACCCCTGGGTAGCTTGCTGGGGTCAGAGACCCCTAGTTGGAGGGCCAGGGGGCACCCTGGGGCCTTTAATGGAAGTCCAGGGAGGGAAGTGGACCCTGGGTAGCCTGCTGGGGTCAGATTCCCTTAGGTGGAAGGCCAGGGCGCACCCTGGGGCCTATACTGCAAGTCCAGGGAGAGAGGTGGACCCCTGGGTAGCTTGCTGGGGTCAGGGGCCCTTAGGTGGAGGGCCAGGTGCACCCTGGGGCCTATACTGCAAGTCCAGGAAGAGAGGTGGACCCCTGGGTAGCTTGCTGGGGTCAGAGGCCCCTAGGTGGAGGGCCAGGGGGCATCCTGGGGCCTACACTGCAAGTCCAGGGATAGACACGGAACCCTGGGTAGCTTGCTGGGGTCAGGGGCACCTAGATGGAGGGCCAGGGGTAACCCTGGGGCCTATACTGCAAGTCCATGGAGAGAGGTGGACCCCTGGTTAGTTTGCTGGGCTCATGGGCCCTTAGGTGGAGGGCAAGGGGGCACCCTGGGGCCTACACTGCAAGTCCAGGGAGAGAGGTTGACCCCTGGGTAGCTTGCTGGGGTCAGAGGCCCCTAGGTGGAGGGCCTGGAGGCACAATGGGGCCTATACTGCTGGTCCAGGGAGAGAGGTGGACCCCTGGGTAGCTTGCTGGGTTCAGGATCCCTTAGGTGGAAGGCAAGGGGGCACCCTGGGGCCTACACTGCATGTCCAGGGAGAGAGGTGGACCCCTGGGTAGCTTGCTGGGGTCAGAGGCCCTTAGGTGGAGGGCAAGGGGGCACCCTGGGGCCTACACTGCAAGTCCAGGGAGAGAGGTGGTCGCCTGGGTAGCTTGCTGGGGTCAGAGGCCCTTAGGTGGAGGGCAAGGGGGCACCCTGGAGCCTACACTGCAAGTCCAGGGAGAGAGGTGGACCCCTGGGTAGCTTGCCGGGGTCAGAGACCCCTAGTTGGAGGGCAAGGGGGCACCCTGGGGCCTTTAATGGAAGTCCAGGGAGGGAAGTGGACCCCTGGGTAGCTGGCTAGGGTCAGATTCCCCTAGGTGGAAGGCCAGGGCGCACCCTGGGGCCTATACTGCAAGTCCCGGGAGAGAGGTGGACCCCTGGGTAGCTTGCTAGGGTCAGGGGCCCTTAGGTGGAGGGCCAGAGGGCACCCTGGGGCCTATACTGCAAGTCCAGGAAAAGATGTGGACCCCTGGGTAGCTTGCTGGGGTCATAGGCCCCTAAGTGGAGTGCTAGGGGCACCCTGGGGCCTATACTGCAAGTCCAGGGAGAGAGGTGGAGCCCTGGGTAGCTTGCTGGGGTCAGGGGCCCTTAGGTGGAGGGCCAGGTGGCACCCTGGTGCCTATAATGCAAGTCCAGGAAGAGAGGTGGACCCCTGGGTAGCTAGCTGGGGTCAGAGGCCCCTAGGTGGAGGGCCAGGGGGCATCCTGGGGCCTACACTGCAAGTCCAGGGATAGACACGAATGCCTGGGTAGCTTGCTGGGGTCAGGGGCTACTAGATGGAGGGCCAGGGGTAACCCTGGGGCCTATACTGCAAGTCCAGGGAGAGAGGTGGACCCCTGGTTAGTTTGCTGGGCTCATGGGCCCTTACGTGGAGGGCCAGGGGCACCCTTGGGCCTATACTGCAAGTCCAGGGAGAGAGCTGATTCTCTGGGTAGCTTGCTGGGGTCAAAAGCCCCTAGGTGGGGTGCAAGGGGGCACCCTGGGGCCTATACTGCAAGTCCAGGGAGAGAGGTGGACCCCTGGGTAGCTTGCTGGGGTAAGGGGCCCCTAGGAGGAGGGCCAGGGGGCACCCTGGGGCCTATACTGCAAGACCAGGGAGAGAGGTGGAACCCTTGGTAGCTTGCTGGGGTCAGGGGCCCTTAGGTGGAGGGCCAGGTGCACCCTGGGGCCTTTAATGGAAGTCCAGGGAGGGAAGTGGACCCTGGGTAGCTTGCTGGGGTCATATTCCCCTAGGTGGAAGGCCATTGTGCACCCTGGGGCCTATACTGCAAGTCCAGGGAGAGAGGTGGACCCCTGGGTAGCTTGCTGGTGTCAGGGGCACCTAGATGGAGGGCCAGGGGTAACCCTGGGGCCTATATTGCAAGTCCAGGGAGAGAGGTGGACCCCTGGTTAGTTTGCTGGACTCATGGGCCCTTAGGTGGAGGGCCAGGGGCACCCTGGGGCCTACACTGCAAGTCCAGGGAGAGAGCTGGTCCTCTGGGTAGCTTGCTGGGGTGGGGGGCCCTTAGGTGGAGGGCAAGGGGGCACCCTGGGGCCTACACTGCAAGTCCAGGGAGAGAGGTGGACACCTGGGTAGCTTGCTGGGGTCAGGATCCCTTAGGTGGAGGGCAAGGGGGCACCCTGGGGCCTACACTGCATGTCCAGGGAGAGAGGTGGACCCCTGGGTAGCTTGCTGGGGTCAGAGGCCCTTAGGTGGAGGGCAAGGGGGCACCCTGGGGCCTACACTGCAAGTCCAGGGAGAGAGGTGGTCGCCTGGGTAGCTTGCTGGGGTCAGAGGCCCTTAGGTGGAGGGCAAGGGGGCACCCTGGAGCCTACACTGCAAGTCCAGGGAGAGAGGTGGACCCCTGGGTAGCTTGCCGGGGTCAGAGACCCCTAGTTGGATGGCAAGGGGGCACCCTGGGGCCTTTAATGGAAGTCCAGGGAGGGAAGTGGACCCCTGGGTAGCTGGCTAGGGTCAGATTCCCCTAGGTGGAAGGCCAGGGCGCACCCTGGGGCCTATACTGCAAGTCCAGGGAGAGAGGTGGACCCCTGGGTAGCTTGCTAGGGTCAGGGGCCCTTAGGTGGAGGGCCAGAGGGCACCCTGGGGCCTATACTGCAAGTCCAGGAAAAGATGTGGACCCCTGGGTAGCTTGCTGGGGTCATAGGCCCCTAAGTGGAGTGCTAGGGGCACCCTGGGGCCTATACTGCAAGTCCAGGGAGAGAGGTGGAGCCCTGGGTAGCTTGCTGGGGTCAGGGGCCCTTAGGTGGAGGGCCAGGTGGCACCCTGGTGCCTATAATGCAAGTCCAGGAAGAGAGGTGGACCCCTGGGTAGCTAGCTGGGGTCAGAGGCCCCTAGGTGGAGGGCCAGGGGGCATCCTGGGGCCTACACTGCAAGTCCAGGGATAGACACGAACGCCTGGGTAGCTTGCTGGGGTCAGGGGCACCTAGATGGAGGGCCAGGGGTAACCCTGGGGCCTATACTGCAAGTCCAGGGAGAGAGGTGGACCCCTGGTTAGTTTGCTGGGCTCATGGGCCCTTACGTGGAGGGCCAGGGGCACCCTTGGGCCTATACTGCAAGTCCAGGGAGAAAGCTGATTCTCTGGGTAGCTTGCTGGGGTCAAAAGCCCCTAGGTTGGGTGCAAGGGGGCACCCTGGGGCCTATACTGCAAGTCCAGGGAGAGAGGTGGACCCCTGGGTAGCTTGCTGGGGTAAGGGGCCCCTAGGAGGAGGGCCAGGGGGCACCCTGGGGCCTATACTGCAAGACCAGGGAGAGAGGTGGAACCCTTGGTAGCTTGCTGGGGTCAGGGGCCCTTAGGTGGAGGGCCAGGTGCACCCTGGGGCCTTTAATGGAAGTCCAGGGAGGGAAGTGGACCCTGGGTAGCTTGCTGGGGTCATATTCCCCTAGGTGGAAGGCCAGTGTGCACCCTGGGGCCTATACTGCAAGTCCAGGGAGAGAGGTGGACCCCTGGGTAGCTTGCTGGTGTCAGGGGCACCTAGATGGAGGGCCAGGGGTAACCCTGGGGCCTATATTGCAAGTACAGGGAGAGAGGTGGAACCCTGGTTAGTTTGCTGGACTCATGGGCCCTTAGGTGGAGGGCCAGGGGCACCCTGGGGCCTACACTGCAAGTCCAGGGAGAGAGCTGGTCCTCTGGGTAGCTTGCTGGGGTGGGGGGCCCTTAGGTGGAGGGCAAGGGGGCACCCTGGGGCCTACACTGCAAGTCCAGGGAGAGAGGTGGACACCTGGGTAGCTTGCTGGGGTCAGGATCCCTTAGGTGGAGGGCAAGGGGGCACCCTGGGGCCTACACTGCATGTCCAGGGAGAGAGGTGGACCCCTGGGTAGCATGCTGGGGTCAGAGGCCCTTAGGTGGAGGGCAAGGGGGCACCCTGGGGCCTACACTGCAAGTCCAGGGAGAGAGGTGGTCCCCTGGGTAGATTGCTGGGGTCAGAGGCCCTTAGGTGGAGGGCAAGGGGGCACCCTGGGGCCTACACTGCAAGTCCAGGGAGAGAGGTGGACCCCTGGGTAGCTTGCTGGGGTCAGAGGCCCCTAGGTGGAGGGCCAGGGGGCACCCTGGGGCCTATACTGCAAGATCAGGGAGAGAGGTGGACCCCTTGGTAACTTGCTGGGGTCAGAGACCCCTAGGTGGAGGGCAAGGGGGCACTCTGTGGCCTCCACTGCAAGTCCAGGGAGAGAGGTGGACCCCTGGGTAGCTTGCTGGGGTCAGAGGCCCCCAGGTGGAAGGCCAGGGGGCACCCTTGGGCCTACACTGCAAGTCCAGGGAGAGAGGTGGACCCCTGGGTAGCTTGCTGGGGTCAGAGACCCCTAGTTGGAGGGCAAGGGGGCACCCTGGGGCCTTTAATGGAAGTCCAAGGAGGGAAGAGGACCCTGGGTAGCCTGCTGGGGTCAGATTCCCTTAGGTGGAAGGCCAGGGCGCACCCTGGGGCCTATACTGCAAGTCCAGGGAGAGAGGTGGACCCCTGGGTAGCTTGCTGGGGTAAGGGGCCCTTAGTTGGAGGGCCAGGGGCACCCTGGGGCCTATACTGCATGTCCAGGAAGAGATGTGGACCCCTGGGTAGCTTGCTGGGGTCATAGGCCCCTAAGTGGAGTGCCAGGGGCACCCTGGGGCCTATACTGCAAGTCCAGGGAGAGAGGTGGACCCCTGGGTAGCTTGCTGGGGTCAGGGGCCCTTAGGTGGAGGACCAGGGGGCACCCTGGGGCCTAGACTGCAAGTCCAGGGAGAGAGGTGGACCCCTGAGTAGCTTGCTGGGGTCAGGGGCCCTTAGGTGGGGGGCCAGGGGGCACCGTGGGGCCTAAACTGCAAGTCCAGGAAGAGATGTGGACCCCTGGGTAGCTTGCTGGGGTCAGGGGCCCTTAGGTGGAGAGCAAGGGGGCACCCTTGGGCCTACACTGCAAGTCCAGGGAGAGAGGTGGACCCCTGGGTAGCTTACTGGGGTCAGAGGCCCTTAGGTGGAGGGCCAGGGGGCACCCTGGGGCCTACACTGCAAGTCCAGGGAGAGAGGTGGACCCCTGGGTAGCTTGCTGGGGTCAGAGGCCCCTAGGTGGAGGGCCAGGAGGTACAATGGGGCCTATACTGGTGGTCCAGGGAGAGAGGTGGACCCCTGGGTAGCTTGCTGGGGTCAGGGGCCCTTAGGTGGAGGGCCAGGGGGCACCCTGGGGCCTACACTGCAAGTCCAGGGAGAGAGGTGGACCCCTGGGTAGCTTGCTGGGGTCAGAGGCCCCCAGGTGGAGGGCCAGGGGGCACCCTTGGGCCTACACTGCAAGTCCAGGGAGAGAGGTGGACCCCTGGGTAGCTTGCTTGGGTCAGAGACCCCTAGTTGGAGGGCAAGGGGGCACCCTGGGGCCTTTAATGGAAGTCCAGGGAGGGAAGCGGACCCTGGGTAGCCTGCTGGGGTCAGATTCTCTTAGGTGGAAGGCCAGGGTGCACCCTGGGGCCTATACTGCAAGTACAGGGAGAGAGGTGGACCCCTGGGTAGCTTGCTGGGGTCAGGGGCCCTTAGGTGGAGGGCCAGGGGCACCCTGGGGCCTATACTGCATGTCCAGGAAGAGATGTGGACCCCTGGGTAGCTTGCTGGGGTCATAGGCCCCTAAGTGGAGTGTCAGGGGCACCCTGGGGCCTATACTGCAAGTCAAGGGAGAGAGGTGGACCCCTGGGTAGCTTGCTGGGGTCAGGGGCACTTAGGTGGAGGGCCAGGGGGCACCCTGGGGCCTACACTGCAAGTCCAGGTAGAGAGGTGGACCCCTGGGTAGCTTGCTGGGGTCAGAGGCCCCTAGGTGGAGGGCCAGGAGGCACAATGGGGCCTATACTGCTAGTCCAGGGAGAGAGGTGGACCCCTGGGTAGCTTGCTGGGGTCAGGGGCCCTTAGGTGGAGGGCAAGGGGGCACCCTGGGGCCTACACTGCAAGTCCAGGGAGAGAGGTGGACCCCTGGGTAGCTTGCTGGTGTCAGGGGCACCTAGATGGAGGGCCAGGGGTAACCCTGGGGCCTATATTGCAAGTCCAGGGAGAGAGGTGGACCCCTGGTTAGTTTGCTGGACTCATGGGCCCTTAGGTGGAGGGCCAGGGGCACCCTGGGGCCTACACTGCAAGTCCAGGGAGAGAGCTGGTCCTCTGGGTAGCTTGCTGGGGTGGGGGGCCCTTAGGTGGAGGGCAAGGGGGCACCCTGGGGCCTACACTGCAAGTCCAGGGAGAGAGGTGGACACCTGGGTAGCTTGCTGGGGTCAGGATCCCTTAGGTGGAGGGCAAGGGGGCACCCTGGGGCCTACACTGCATGTCCAGGGAGAGAGGTGGACCCCTGGGTAGCTTGCTGGGGTCAGAGGCCCTTAGGTGGAGGGCAAGGGGGCACCCTGGGGCCTACACTGCAAGTCCAGGGAGAGAGGTGGTCGCCTGGGTAGCTTGCTGGGGTCAGAGGCCCTTAGGTGGAGGGCAAGGGGGCACCCTGGAGCCTACACTGCAAGTCCAGGGAGAGAGGTGGACCCCTGGGTAGCTTGCCGGGGTCAGAGACCCCTAGTTGGATGGCAAGGGGGCACCCTGGGGCCTTTAATGGAAGTCCAGGGAGGGAAGTGGACCCCTGGGTAGCTGGCTAGGGTCAGATTCCCCTAGGTGGAAGGCCAGGGCGCACCCTGGGGCCTATACTGCAAGTCCAGGGAGAGAGGTGGACCCCTGGGTAGCTTGCTAGGGTCAGGGGCCCTTAGGTGGAGGGCCAGAGGGCACCCTGGGGCCTATACTGCAAGTCCAGGAAAAGATGTGGACCCCTGGGTAGCTTGCTGGGGTCATAGGCCCCTAAGTGGAGTGCTAGGGGCACCCTGGGGCCTATACTGCAAGTCCAGGGAGAGAGGTGGAGCCCTGGGTAGCTTGCTGGGGTCAGGGGCCCTTAGGTGGAGGGCCAGGTGGCACCCTGGTGCCTATAATGCAAGTCCAGGAAGAGAGGTGGACCCCTGGGTAGCTAGCTGGGGTCAGAGGCCCCTAGGTGGAGGGCCAGGGGGCATCCTGGGGCCTACACTGCAAGTCCAGGGATAGACACGAACGCCTGGGTAGCTTGCTGGGGTCAGGGGCACCTAGATGGAGGGCCAGGGGTAACCCTGGGGCCTATACTGCAAGTCCAGGGAGAGAGGTGGACCCCTGGTTAGTTTGCTGGGCTCATGGGCCCTTACGTGGAGGGCCAGGGGCACCCTTGGGCCTATACTGCAAGTCCAGGGAGAAAGCTGATTCTCTGGGTAGCTTGCTGGGGTCAAAAGCCCCTAGGTGGGGTGCAAGGGGGCACCCTGGGGCCTATACTGCAAGTCCAGGGAGAGAGGTGGACCCCTGGGTAGCTTGCTGGGGTAAGGGGCCCCTAGGAGGAGGGCCAGGGGGCACCCTGGGGCCTATACTGCAAGACCAGGGAGAGAGGTGGAACCCTTGGTAGCTTGCTGGGGTCAGGGGCCCTTAGGTGGAGGGCCAGGTGCACCCTGGGGCCTTTAATGGAAGTCCAGGGAGGGAAGTGGACCCTGGGTAGCTTGCTGGGGTCATATTCCCCTAGGTGGAAGGCCAGTGTGCACCTTGGGGCCTATACTGCAAGTCCAGGGAGAGAGGTGGACCCCTGGGTAGCTTGCTGGTGTCAGGGGCACCTAGATGGAGGGCCAGGGGTAACCCTGGGGCCTATATTGCAAGTCCAGGGAGAGAGGTGGAACCCTGGTTAGTTTGCTGGACTCATGGGCCCTTAGGTGGAGGGCCAGGGGCACCCTGGGGCCTACACTGCAAGTCCAGGGAGAGAGCTGGTCCTCTGGGTAGCTTGCTGGGGTGGGGGGCCCTTAGGTGGAGGGCAAGGGGGCACCCTGGGGCCTACACTGCAAGTCCAGGGAGAGAGGTGGACACCTGGGTAGCTTGCTGGGGTCAGGATCCCTTAGGTGGAGGGCAAGGGGGCACCCTGGGGCCTACACTGCATGTCCAGGGAGAGAGGTGGACCCCTGGGTAGCATGCTGGGGTCAGAGGCCCTTAGGTGGAGGGCAAGGGGGCACCCTGGGGCCTACACTGCAAGTCCAGGGAGAGAGGTGGTCCCCTGGGTAGATTGCTGGGGTCAGAGGCCCTTAGGTGGAGGGCAAGGGGGCACCCTGGGGCCTACACTGCAAGTCCAGGGAGAGAGGTGGACCCCTGGGTAGCTTGCTGGGGTCAGAGGCCCCTAGGTGGAGGGCCAGGGGGCACCCTGGGGCCTATACTGCAAGATCAGGGAGAGAGGTGGACCCCTTGGTAACTTGCTGGGGTCAGAGACCCCTAGGTGGAGGGCAAGGGGGCACTCTGTGGCCTCCACTGCAAGTCCAGGGAGAGAGGTGGACCCCTGGGTAGCTTGCTGGGGTCAGAGGCCCCCAGGTGGAAGGCCAGGGGGCACCCTTGGGCCTACACTGCAAGTCCAGGGAGAGAGGTGGACCCCTGGGTAGCTTGCTGGGGTCAGAGACCCCTAGTTGGAGGGCAAGGGGGCACCCTGGGGCCTTTAATGGAAGTCCAAGGAGGGAAGAGGACCCTGGGTAGCCTGCTGGGGTCAGATTCCCTTAGGTGGAAGGCCAGGGCGCACCCTGGGGCCTATACTGCAAGTCCAGGGAGAGAGGTGGACCCCTGGGTAGCTTGCTGGGGTAAGGGGCCCTTAGTTGGAGGGCCAGGGGCACCCTGGGGCCTATACTGCATGTCCAGGAAGAGATGTGGACCCCTGGGTAGCTTGCTGGGGTCATAGGCCCCTAAGTGGAGTGCCAGGGGCACCCTGGGGCCTATACTGCAAGTCCAGGGAGAGAGGTGGACCCCTGGGTAGCTTGCTGGGGTCAGGGGCCCTTAGGTGGAGGACCAGGGGGCACCCTGGGGCCTAGACTGCAAGTCCAGGGAGAGAGGTGGACCCCTGAGTAGCTTGCTGGGGTCAGGGGCCCTTAGGTGGGGGGCCAGGGGGCACCGTGGGGCCTAAACTGCAAGTCCAGGAAGAGATGTGGACCCCTGGGTAGCTTGCTGGGGTCAGGGGCCCTTAGGTGGAGAGCAAGGGGGCACCCTTGGGCCTACACTGCAAGTCCAGGGAGAGAGGTGGACCCCTGGGTAGCTTACTGGGGTCAGAGGCCCTTAGGTGGAGGGCCAGGGGGCACCCTGGGGCCTACACTGCAAGTCCAGGGAGAGAGGTGGACCCCTGGGTAGCTTGCTGGGGTCAGAGGCCCCTAGGTGGAGGGCCAGGAGGTACAATGGGGCCTATACTGGTGGTCCAGGGAGAGAGGTGGACCCCTGGGTAGCTTGCTGGGGTCAGGGGCCCTTAGGTGGAGGGCCAGGGGGCACCCTGGGGCCTACACTGCAAGTCCAGGGAGAGAGGTGGACCCCTGGGTAGCTTGCTGGGGTCAGAGGCCCCCAGGTGGAGGGCCAGGGGGCACCCTTGGGCCTACACTGCAAGTCCAGGGAGAGAGGTGGACCCCTGGGTAGCTTGCTTGGGTCAGAGACCCCTAGTTGGAGGGCAAGGGGGCACCCTGGGGCCTTTAATGGAAGTCCAGGGAGGGAAGCGGACCCTGGGTAGCCTGCTGGGGTCAGATTCTCTTAGGTGGAAGGCCAGGGTGCACCCTGGGGCCTATACTGCAAGTACAGGGAGAGAGGTGGACCCCTGGGTAGCTTGCTGGGGTCAGGGGCCCTTAGGTGGAGGACCAGGGGGCACCCTGGGGCCTAGACTGCAAGTCCAGGGAGAGAGGTGGACCCCTGAGTAGCTTGCTGGGGTCAGGGGCCCTTAGGTGGGGGGCCAGGGGGCACCGTGGGGCCTAAACTGCAAGTCCAGGAAGAGATGTGGACCCCTGGGTAGCTTGCTGGGGTCAGGGGCCCTTAGGTGGAGAGCAAGGGGGCACCCTTGGGCCTACACTGCAAGTCCAGGGAGAGAGGTGGACCCCTGGGTAGCTTACTGGGGTCAGAGGCCCTTAGGTGGAGGGCCAGGGGGCACCCTGGGGCCTACACTGCAAGTCCAGGGAGAGAGGTGGACCCCTGGGTAGCTTGCTGGGGTCAGAGGCCCCTAGGTGGAGGGCCAGGAGGTACAATGGGGCCTATACTGGTGGTCCAGGGAGAGAGGTGGACCCCTGGGTAGCTTGCTGGGGTCAGGGGCCCTTAGGTGGAGGGCCAGGGGGCACCCTGGGGCCTACACTGCAAGTCCAGGGAGAGAGGTGGACCCCTGGGTAGCTTGCTGGGGTCAGAGGCCCCCAGGTGGAGGGCCAGGGGGCACCCTTGGGCCTACACTGCAAGTCCAGGGAGAGAGGTGGACCCCTGGGTAGCTTGCTTGGGTCAGAGACCCCTAGTTGGAGGGCAAGGGGGCACCCTGGGGCCTTTAATGGAAGTCCAGGGAGGGAAGCGGACCCTGGGTAGCCTGCTGGGGTCAGATTCTCTTAGGTGGAAGGCCAGGGTGCACCCTGGGGCCTATACTGCAAGTACAGGGAGAGAGGTGGACCCCTGGGTAGCTTGCTGGGGTCAGGGGCCCTTAGGTGGAGGGCCAGGGGCACCCTGGGGCCTATACTGCATGTCCAGGAAGAGATGTGGACCCCTGGGTAGCTTGCTGGGGTCATAGGCCCCTAAGTGGAGTGTCAGGGGCACCCTGGGGCCTATACTGCAAGTCAAGGGAGAGAGGTGGACCCCTGGGTAGCTTGCTGGGGTCAGGGGCACTTAGGTGGAGGGCCAGGGGGCACCCTGGGGCCTACACTGCAAGTCCAGGTAGAGAGGTGGACCCCTGGGTAGCTTGCTGGGGTCAGAGGCCCCTAGGTGGAGGGCCAGGAGGCACAATGGGGCCTATACTGCTAGTCCAGGGAGAGAGGTGGACCCCTGGGTAGCTTGCTGGGGTCAGGGGCCCTTAGGTGGAGGGCAAGGGGGCACCCTGGGGCCTACACTGCAAGTCCAGGGAGAGAGGTGGACCCCTGGGTAGCTTGCTGGTGTCAGGGGCACCTAGATGGAGGGCCAGGGGTAACCCTGGGGCCTATATTGCAAGTCCAGGGAGAGAGGTGGACCCCTGGTTAGTTTGCTGGACTCATGGGCCCTTAGGTGGAGGGCCAGGGGCACCCTGGGGCCTACACTGCAAGTCCAGGGAGAGAGCTGGTCCTCTGGGTAGCTTGCTGGGGTGGGGGGCCCTTAGGTGGAGGGCAAGGGGGCACCCTGGGGCCTACACTGCAAGTCCAGGGAGAGAGGTGGACACCTGGGTAGCTTGCTGGGGTCAGGATCCCTTAGGTGGAGGGCAAGGGGGCACCCTGGGGCCTACACTGCATGTCCAGGGAGAGAGGTGGACCCCTGGGTAGCTTGCTGGGGTCAGAGGCCCTTAGGTGGAGGGCAAGGGGGCACCCTGGGGCCTACACTGCAAGTCCAGGGAGAGAGGTGGTCGCCTGGGTAGCTTGCTGGGGTCAGAGGCCCTTAGGTGGAGGGCAAGGGGGCACCCTGGAGCCTACACTGCAAGTCCAGGGAGAGAGGTGGACCCCTGGGTAGCTTGCCGGGGTCAGAGACCCCTAGTTGGATGGCAAGGGGGCACCCTGGGGCCTTTAATGGAAGTCCAGGGAGGGAAGTGGACCCCTGGGTAGCTGGCTAGGGTCAGATTCCCCTAGGTGGAAGGCCAGGGCGCACCCTGGGGCCTATACTGCAAGTCCAGGGAGAGAGGTGGACCCCTGGGTAGCTTGCTAGGGTCAGGGGCCCTTAGGTGGAGGGCCAGAGGGCACCCTGGGGCCTATACTGCAAGTCCAGGAAAAGATGTGGACCCCTGGGTAGCTTGCTGGGGTCATAGGCCCCTAAGTGGAGTGCTAGGGGCACCCTGGGGCCTATACTGCAAGTCCAGGGAGAGAGGTGGAGCCCTGGGTAGCTTGCTGGGGTCAGGGGCCCTTAGGTGGAGGGCCAGGTGGCACCCTGGTGCCTATAATGCAAGTCCAGGAAGAGAGGTGGACCCCTGGGTAGCTAGCTGGGGTCAGAGGCCCCTAGGTGGAGGGCCAGGGGGCATCCTGGGGCCTACACTGCAAGTCCAGGGATAGACACGAACGCCTGGGTAGCTTGCTGGGGTCAGGGGCACCTAGATGGAGGGCCAGGGGTAACCCTGGGGCCTATACTGCAAGTCCAGGGAGAGAGGTGGACCCCTGGTTAGTTTGCTGGGCTCATGGGCCCTTACGTGGAGGGCCAGGGGCACCCTTGGGCCTATACTGCAAGTCCAGGGAGAAAGCTGATTCTCTGGGTAGCTTGCTGGGGTCAAAAGCCCCTAGGTGGGGTGCAAGGGGGCACCCTGGGGCCTATACTGCAAGTCCAGGGAGAGAGGTGGACCCCTGGGTAGCTTGCTGGGGTAAGGGGCCCCTAGGAGGAGGGCCAGGGGGCACCCTGGGGCCTATACTGCAAGACCAGGGAGAGAGGTGGAACCCTTGGTAGCTTGCTGGGGTCAGGGGCCCTTAGGTGGAGGGCCAGGTGCACCCTGGGGCCTTTAATGGAAGTCCAGGGAGGGAAGTGGACCCTGGGTAGCTTGCTGGGGTCATATTCCCCTAGGTGGAAGGCCAGTGTGCACCTTGGGGCCTATACTGCAAGTCCAGGGAGAGAGGTGGACCCCTGGGTAGCTTGCTGGTGTCAGGGGCACCTAGATGGAGGGCCAGGGGTAACCCTGGGGCCTATATTGCAAGTCCAGGGAGAGAGGTGGAACCCTGGTTAGTTTGCTGGACTCATGGGCCCTTAGGTGGAGGGCCAGGGGCACCCTGGGGCCTACACTGCAAGTCCAGGGAGAGAGCTGGTCCTCTGGGTAGCTTGCTGGGGTGGGGGGCCCTTAGGTGGAGGGCAAGGGGGCACCCTGGGGCCTACACTGCAAGTCCAGGGAGAGAGGTGGACACCTGGGTAGCTTGCTGGGGTCAGGATCCCTTAGGTGGAGGGCAAGGGGGCACCCTGGGGCCTACACTGCATGTCCAGGGAGAGAGGTGGACCCCTGGGTAGCATGCTGGGGTCAGAGGCCCTTAGGTGGAGGGCAAGGGGGCACCCTGGGGCCTACACTGCAAGTCCAGGGAGAGAGGTGGTCCCCTGGGTAGATTGCTGGGGTCAGAGGCCCTTAGGTGGAGGGCAAGGGGGCACCCTGGGGCCTACACTGCAAGTCCAGGGAGAGAGGTGGACCCCTGGGTAGCTTGCTGGGGTCAGAGGCCCCTAGGTGGAGGGCCAGGGGGCACCCTGGGGCCTATACTGCAAGATCAGGGAGAGAGGTGGACCCCTTGGTAACTTGCTGGGGTCAGAGACCCCTAGGTGGAGGGCAAGGGGGCACTCTGTGGCCTCCACTGCAAGTCCAGGGAGAGAGGTGGACCCCTGGGTAGCTTGCTGGGGTCAGAGGCCCCCAGGTGGAAGGCCAGGGGGCACCCTTGGGCCTACACTGCAAGTCCAGGGAGAGAGGTGGACCCCTGGGTAGCTTGCTGGGGTCAGAGACCCCTAGTTGGAGGGCAAGGGGGCACCCTGGGGCCTTTAATGGAAGTCCAAGGAGGGAAGAGGACCCTGGGTAGCCTGCTGGGGTCAGATTCCCTTAGGTGGAAGGCCAGGGCGCACCCTGGGGCCTATACTGCAAGTCCAGGGAGAGAGGTGGACCCCTGGGTAGCTTGCTGGGGTAAGGGGCCCTTAGTTGGAGGGCCAGGGGCACCCTGGGGCCTATACTGCATGTCCAGGAAGAGATGTGGACCCCTGGGTAGCTTGCTGGGGTCATAGGCCCCTAAGTGGAGTGCCAGGGGCACCCTGGGGCCTATACTGCAAGTCCAGGGAGAGAGGTGGACCCCTGGGTAGCTTGCTGGGGTCAGGGGCCCTTAGGTGGAGGACCAGGGGGCACCCTGGGGCCTAGACTGCAAGTCCAGGGAGAGAGGTGGACCCCTGAGTAGCTTGCTGGGGTCAGGGGCCCTTAGGTGGGGGGCCAGGGGGCACCGTGGGGCCTAAACTGCAAGTCCAGGAAGAGATGTGGACCCCTGGGTAGCTTGCTGGGGTCAGGGGCCCTTAGGTGGAGAGCAAGGGGGCACCCTTGGGCCTACACTGCAAGTCCAGGGAGAGAGGTGGACCCCTGGGTAGCTTACTGGGGTCAGAGGCCCTTAGGTGGAGGGCCAGGGGGCACCCTGGGGCCTACACTGCAAGTCCAGGGAGAGAGGTGGACCCCTGGGTAGCTTGCTGGGGTCAGAGGCCCCTAGGTGGAGGGCCAGGAGGTACAATGGGGCCTATACTGGTGGTCCAGGGAGAGAGGTGGACCCCTGGGTAGCTTGCTGGGGTCAGGGGCCCTTAGGTGGAGGGCCAGGGGGCACCCTGGGGCCTACACTGCAAGTCCAGGGAGAGAGGTGGACCCCTGGGTAGCTTGCTGGGGTCAGAGGCCCCCAGGTGGAGGGCCAGGGGGCACCCTTGGGCCTACACTGCAAGTCCAGGGAGAGAGGTGGACCCCTGGGTAGCTTGCTTGGGTCAGAGACCCCTAGTTGGAGGGCAAGGGGGCACCCTGGGGCCTTTAATGGAAGTCCAGGGAGGGAAGCGGACCCTGGGTAGCCTGCTGGGGTCAGATTCTCTTAGGTGGAAGGCCAGGGTGCACCCTGGGGCCTATACTGCAAGTACAGGGAGAGAGGTGGACCCCTGGGTAGCTTGCTGGGGTCAGGGGCCCTTAGGTGGAGGGCCAGGGGCACCCTGGGGCCTATACTGCATGTCCAGGAAGAGATGTGGACCCCTGGGTAGCTTGCTGGGGTCATAGGCCCCTAAGTGGAGTGTCAGGGGCACCCTGGGGCCTATACTGCAAGTCCAGGGAGAGAGGTGGACCCCTGGGTAGCTTGCTGGGGTCAGGGGCACTTAGGTGGAGGGCCAGGGGGCACCCTGGGGCCTACACTGCAAGTCCAGGTAGAGAGGTGGACCCCTGGGTAGCTTGCTGGGGTCAGAGGCCCCTAGGTGGAGGGCCAGGAGGCACAATGGGGCCTATACTGCTAGTCCAGGGAGAGAGGTGGACCCCTGGGTAGCTTGCTGGGGTCAGGGGCCCTTAGGTGGAGGGCAAGGGGGCACCCTGGGGCCTACACTGCAAGTCCAGGGAGAGAGGTGGACCCCTGGGTAGCTTGCTGGGGTCAGAGGCCCCCAGGTGGAGGGCCAGGGGGCACCCTTGGGCCTACACTGCAAGTCCAGGGAGAGAGGTGGACCCCTGGGTAGCTTGCTGGGGTCAGAGACCCCTAGTTGGAGGGCCAGGGGGCACCCTGGGGGCTTTAATGGAAGTCCAGGGAGAGAGGAGGACCCCTGGGTAGCTTGCTCGGGTCAGGATCCCTTAGGTGGAGGGCAAGGGGGCACCCTGAGGGCCTACACTGCATGTCCAGGGAGAGAGGTGGACCCCTGGGTAGCTTGCTGGGGTCAGGGGCCCTTAGGTGGAGGGCCAGGGGGCACCCTGGGGCCTATACTGCAAGTCCAGGAAGAGATGTGGACCCCTGGGTAGCTTGCTGGGGTCAGGGGCCCTTAGGTGGAGGGCAAGGGGGCACCCTGGGGCCTACACTGCAAGTCCAGGGAGAGAGGTGGACCCCTGGGTAGCTTACTGGGGTCAGAGGCCCCTAGGTGGAGGGCCAGGGGGCACCCTTGGGCCTACACTGCAAGTCCAGGGAGAGAGGTGGACCCCTGGGTAGCTTGCTGGGGTCAGAGACCCCTAGTTGGAGGGCCAGGGGGCACCCTGGGGGCTTTAATGGAAGTCCAGGGAGAGAGGAGGACCCCTAGGTAGCTTGCTCGGGTCAGGATCCCTTAGGTGGAGGGCAAGGGGGCACCCTGGGGCCTACACTGCATGTCCAGGGAGAGAGGTGGACCCCTGGGTAGCTTGCTGGGGTCAGGGGCCCTTAGGTGGAGGGCCAGGGGGCACCCTGGGGCCTATACTGCAAGTCCAGGAAGAGATGTGGACCCCTGGGTAGCTTGCTGGGGTCAGGGGCCCTTAGGTGGAGGGCAAGGGGGCACCCTGGGGCCTACACTGCAAGTCCAGGGAGAGAGGTGGACCCCTGGGTAGCTTACTGGGGTCAGAGGCCCTTAGGTGGAGGGCCAGGGGGCACCCTGGGGCCTACACTGCAAGTCCAGGGAGAGAGGTGGACCCCTGGGTAGCTTGCTGGGGTCAGAGGCCCCTAGGTGGAGTGTCAGGGGCACCCTGGGGCCTATACTGCAAGTCCAGGGAGAGAGGTGGACCCCTGGGTAGCTTGCTGGGGTCAGGGGCACTTAGGTGGAGGGCCAGGGGGCACCCTGGGGCCTACACTGCAAGTCCAGGTAGAGAGGTGGACCCCTGGGTAGCTTGCTGGGGTCAGAGGCCCCTAGGTGGAGGGCCAGGAGGCACAATGGGGCCTATACTGCTAGTCCAGGGAGAGAGGTGGACCCCTGGGTAGCTTGCTGGGGTCAGGGGCCCTTAGGTGGAGGGCAAGGGGGCACCCTGGGGCCTACACTGCAAGTCCAGGGAGAGAGGTGGACCCCTGGGTAGCTTGCTGGGGTCAGAGGCCCCCAGGTGGAGGGCCAGGGGGCACCCTTGGGCCTACACTGCAAGTCCAGGGAGAGAGGTGGACCCCTGGGTAGCTTGCTGGGGTCAGAGACCCCTAGTTGGAGGGCCAGGGGGCACCCTGGGGGCTTTAATGGAAGTCCAGGGAGAGAGGAGGACCCCTGGGTAGCTTGCTCGGGTCAGGATCCCTTAGGTGGAGGGCAAGGGGGCACCCTGAGGGCCTACACTGCATGTCCAGGGAGAGAGGTGGACCCCTGGGTAGCTTGCTGGGGTCAGGGGCCCTTAGGTGGAGGGCCAGGGGGCACCCTGGGGCCTATACTGCAAGTCCAGGAAGAGATGTGGACCCCTGGGTAGCTTGCTGGGGTCAGGGGCCCTTAGGTGGAGGGCAAGGGGGCACCCTGGGGCCTACACTGCAAGTCCAGGGAGAGAGGTGGACCCCTGGGTAGCTTACTGGGGTCAGAGGCCCCTAGGTGGAGGGCCAGGGGGCACCCTTGGGCCTACACTGCAAGTCCAGGGAGAGAGGTGGACCCCTGGGTAGCTTGCTGGGGTCAGAGACCCCTAGTTGGAGGGCCAGGGGGCACCCTGGGGGCTTTAATGGAAGTCCAGGGAGAGAGGAGGACCCCTGGGTAGCTTGCTCGGGTCAGGATCCCTTAGGTGGAGGGCAAGGGGGCACCCTGGGGACTACACTGCATGTCCAGGGAGAGAGGTGGACCCCTGGGTAGCTTGCTGGGGTCAGGGGCCCTTAGGTGGAGGGCCAGGGGGCACCCTGGGGCCTATACTGCAAGTCCAGGAAGAGATGTGGACCCCTGGGTAGCTTGCTGGGGTCAGGGGCCCTTAGGTGGAGGGCAAGGGGGCACCCTGGGGCCTACACTGCAAGTCCAGGGAGAGAGGTGGACCCCTGGGTAGCTTACTGGGGTCAGAGGCCCTTAGGTGGAGGGCCAGGGGGCACCCTGGGGCCTACACTGCAAGTCCAGGGAGAGAGGTGGACCCCTGGGTAGCTTGCTGGGGTCAGAGGCCCCTAGGTGGAGGGCCAGGAGGCACAATGGGGCCTATACTGCTGGTCCAGGGAGAGAGTTGGACCCCTGGGTAGCTTGCTGGGGTCAGGGGCCCTTAGGTGGAGGGCCAGGGGGCACCCTGGGGCCTACACTGCAAGTCCAGGGAGAGAGGTGGACCCCTGGGTAGCTTGCTGGGGTCAGAGGCCCCCAGGTGGAGGGCCAGGGGGCACCCTTGGGCCTACACTGCAAGTCCAGGGAGAGAGGTGGACCCCTGGGTAGCTTGCTGGGGTCAGAGACCCCTAGTTGGAGGGCAAGGGGGCACCCTGGGGCCTTTAATGGAAGTCCAGGGAGGGAAGTGGACCCTGGGTAGCCTGCTGGGGTCAGATTCCCTTAGGTGGAAGGCCAGGGTGCACCCTGGGGCCTATACTGCAAGTCCAGGGAGAGAGGTGGACCCCTGGGTAGCTTGCTGGGGTCAGGGGCCCTTAGGTGGAGGGCCAGGGGCACCCTGGGGCCTATACTGCATGTCCAGGAAGAGATGTGGACCCCTGGATAGCTTGCTGGGGTCAAAGGCCCCTAAGTGGAGTGCCAGGGGCACCCTGCGGCCTATACTGCAAGTCAAGGGAGAGAGGTGGACCCCTGGGTAGCTTGCTGGGGTCAGAGGCCCCTAGGTGGAGGGCCAGGAGGCACAATGGGGCCTATACTGCTAGTCCAGGGAGAGAGGTGGACCCCTGGGTAGCTTGCTGGGGTCAGGGGCCCTTAGGTGGAGGGCAAGGGGGCACCCTGGGGCCTACACTGCAAGTCTAGGGAGAGAGGTGGACCCCTGGGTAGCTTGCTGGGGTCAGAGGCCCCCAGGTGGAGGGCCAGGGGGCACCCTTGGGCCTACACTGCAAGTCCAGGGAGAGAGGTGGACCCCTGGGTAGCTTGCTGGGGTCAGAGACCCCTAGTTGGAGGGCCAGGGGGCACCCTGGGGCCTTTAATGGAAGTCCAGGGAGGGAAGTGGACCCTGGGTAGCCTGCTGGGGTCATATTCCCTTAGGTGGAAGGCCAGGGCGCACCCTGGGGCCTAAACTGCAAGTCCAGGGAGAGAGGTGGACCCCTGGGTAGCTTGCTGGGGTCAGGGGCCCTTAGGTGGAGGGCCAGGTGCACCCTGGGGCCTATACTGCAAGTCCAGGAAGAGAGGTGGACCCCTGGGTAGCTTGCTGGGGTCAGAGGCCCCTAGGTGGAGGGCCAGGGGGCATCCTGGGGCCTACACTGCAAGTCCAGGGATAGACACGGAACCCTGGGTAGCTTGCTGGGGTCAGGGGCACCTAGATGGAGGGCCAGGGGTAACCCTGGGGCCTATACTGCAAGTCCATGGAGAGAGGTGGACCCCTGGTTAGTTTGCTGGGCTCATGGGCCCTTAGGTAGAGGGCAAGGGGGCACCCTGGGGCCTACACTGCAAGTCCAGGGAGAGAGGTTGACCCCTGGGTAGCTTGCTGGGGTCAGAGGCCCCTAGGTGGAGGGTCAGGAGGCACAATGGGGCCTATACTGCTGGTCCAGGGAGAGAGGTGGACCCCTGGGTAGCTTGCTGGGTTCAGGATCCCTTAGGTGGAGGGCAAGGGGGCACCCTGGGGCCTACACTGCATGTCCAGGGAGAGAGGTGGACCCCTGGGTAGCTTGCTGGGGTCAGAGGCCCTTAGGTGGAGGGCAAGGGGGCACCCTGGGGCCTACACTGCAAGTCCAGGGAGAGAGGTGGTCGCCTGGGTAGCTTGCTGGGGTCAGAGGCCCTTAGGTGGAGGGCAAGGGGGCACCCTGGGGCCTACACTGCAAGTCCAGGGAGAGAGGTGGACCCCTGGGTAGCTTGCTAGGGTCAGGGGCCCTTAGGTGGAGGGCCAGAGGGCACCCTGGGGCCTATACTGCAAGTCCAGGAAGAGATGTGGACCCCTGGGTAGCTTGCTGGGGTCATAGGCCCCTAAGTGGAGTGCCAGGGGCACCCTGGGGCCTATACTGCAAGTCCAGGGAGAGAGGTGGACCCCTGGGTAGCTTGCTGGGGTCAGGGGCCCTTAGGTGGAGGGCCAGGTGGCACCCTGGTGCCTATAATGCAAGTCCAGGAAGAGAGGTGGACCCCTGGGTAGCTTGCTGGGGTCAGAGGCCCCTAGGTGGAGGGCCAGGGGGCATCCTGGGGCCTACACTGCAAGTCCAGGGATAGACACGGACCCCTGGGTAGCTTGCTGGGGTCAGGGGCACCTAGATGGAGGGCCAGGGGTAACCCTGGGGCCTATACTGCAAGTCCAGGGAGAGAGGTGGACCCCTGGTTAGTTTGCTGGGCTCATGGGCCCTTACGTGGAGGGCCAGGGGCACCCTGGGGCCTATACTGCAAGTCCAGGGAGAGAGCTGATTCTCTGGGTAGCTTGCTTTGGTCAAAAGCCCCTAGGTGGGGTGCAAGGGGGCACAATGGGGCCTATACTGCAAGTCCAGGGAGAGAGGTGGACCCCTGGGTAGCTTGCTGGGGTAAGGGGCCCCTAGGAGGAGGGCCAAGGGGCACCCTGGGGACTATACTGCAAGACCAGGGAGAGAGGTGGACCCCTGGGTAGCTTGCTGGGGTCAGGATCCCTTAGGTGGAGGGCAAGGGGGCACCCTGGGGCCTACACTGCATGTCCAGGGAGAGAGGTGGACCCCTAGGTAGCTTGCTCGGGTCAGGGGCCCTTAGGTGGAGGGCCAGGTGGCACCCTGGGGCCTATACTGCAAGTCGAGGAAAAGATGTGGACCCCTGGGTAGCTTGCTGGGGTCAGGGGCCCTTAGGTGGAGGGCAAGGGGGCACCCTGGGGCCTACACTGCAAGTCCAGGGAGAGAGGTGGACCCCTGGGTAAATTGCTGGGGTCAGAGGCCCCCAGGTGGAGTGCCAAGGGGCACCCTTAGGCCTACACTGCAAGTCCAGGGAGAGAGGTGGACCCCTGGGTAGCTTGCCGGGGTCAGAGACCCCTAGTTGGAGGGCAAGGGGGCACCCTGGGGCCTTTAATGGAAGTCCAGGGAGGGAAGTGGACCCCTGGGTAGCTGGCTAGGGTCAGATTCCCCTAGGTGGAAGGCCATGGCGCACGCTGGGGCCTATACTGCAAGTCCAGGGATAGAGGTGGACCCCTGGGTAGCTTGCTAGGGTCAGGGGGCCTTAGGTGGAGGGCCAGAGGGCACCCTTGGGCCTATATTGCAAGTCCAGGAAGAGATGTAGACTCCTGGGTAGCTTGCTGGGATCATAGGCCCCTAAGTGGAGTGCCAGGGGCACCCTAGGGCCTATACTGCAAGTCCAGGGAGAGAGGTGGACCCCTGGGTAGCTTGCTGGGGTCAGGGGCCCTTAGGTGGAGGGCCAGGTGGCACCCTGGTGCCTATAATGCAAGTCCAGGAAGAGACGTGGACCCCTGGGTAGCTTGCTGGGGTCAGAGGCCCCTAGGTGGAGGGCCAGGGGGCATCCTGGGGCCTACACTGCAAGTCCAGGAATAGACACGGACCCCTGGGTAGCTTGCTGGGGTCAGGGGCACCTAGATGGAGGGCCAGGGGTAACCCTGGGGCCTATACTGCAAGTCCAGGGAGAGAGGTGGACCCCTGGTTAGTTTGCTGGGCTCATGGGCCCTTACGTGGAGGGCCAGGGGCACCCTGGGGCCTATACTGCTAGTCCAGGGAGAGAGGTGGACCCCTGGGTAGCTTGCTGGGGTCAGGGGCCCTTAGGTGGAGGGCAAGGGGGCACCCTGGGGCCTACACTGCAAGTCCAGGGAGAGAGGTGGACCCCTAGGTAGCTTGCTGGGGTCAGGGGCCCTTAGGTGGAGGGCAAGGGGGCACCCTGGGGCCTACACTGCAAGTCCAGGGAGAGAGGTTGACCCCTGAGTAGCTTGCTGAGGTCAGAGGCCCCTAGGTGGAGGGCCAGGAGGCACAATGGGGCCTATACTGCTGGTCCAGGGAGAGAGGTGGACCCCTGGGTAGCTTGCTGGGTTCAGAAGCCCCTAGATGGAGGGCCAGGGGGCACCCTGGGGCCTATACTGCAAGATCAGGGAGAGAGGTGGACCCTTGGGTAGCTTGCTGGGGTCAGAGACCCCTAGGTGGAGGGCAAGGGGGCACCCTGGGGCCTCCACTGCAAGTCCAGGGAGAGAGGTGGACCCCTGGGTAAATTGCTGGGGTCAGAGGCCCCCAGGTGGAGTGCCAAGGGGCACCCTTGGGCCTACACTGCAAGTCCAGGGAGAGAGGTGGACCCCTGGGTAGCTTGCCGGGGTCAGATACCCCTAGTTGGAGGGCAAGGGGGCACCCTGGGGCCTTTAATGGAAGTCCAGGGAAGGAAGTGGACCCCTGGGTAGCTGGCTAGGGTCAGATTTCCCTAGGTGGAAGGCCAGGGCGCACCCTGGGGCCTATACTGCAAGTCCAGGGAGAGAGGTGGACCCCTGGGTAGCTTGCTGGGGTGAGAGGCCCCCAGGTGGAGGGCCAGGGGGCACCCTTGGGCCTACACTGCAAGTCCAGGGAGAGAGCTGGTCCTCTTGGTAGCTTGCTTGGGTCAGAAGCCCCTAGGTGGCGTGCAAGGGGGCACCCTGGGGCCTATACTGCAAGTCCAGGGAGAGAGGTGGACCCCTGGGTAGCTTGCTGGGGTCAGGGGCACTTAGGTGGAGGGCCAGGGGGCACCCTGGGGCCTACACTGCAAGTCCAGGTAGAGAGGTGGACCCCTGGGTAGCTTGCTGGGGTCAGGGGCCCTTAGGTGGAGGGCAAGGGGGCACCCTGGGGCCTACACTGCAAGTCCAGGGAGAGAGTTGGACCCCTGTTTAGCTTGCTGGGGTCAGAGGCCCTTAGGTGGAGGGCCAGGGGGCACCCTGGGGCCTACACTGCAAGTCCAGGGAGAGAGGTGGACCCCTGGGTAGCTTGCTGGGGTCAGAGGCCCCTAGGTGGAGGGCCAGGAGGCACAATGGGGCCTATACTGCTGGTCCAGGGAGAGAGTTGGACCCCTGGGTAGCTTGCTGGGGTCAGGGGCCCTTAGGTGGAGGGCCAGGGGGCACCCTGGGGCCTACACTGCAAGTCCAGGGAGAGAGGTGGACCCCTGGGTAGCTTGCTGGGGTCAGAGGCCCCTAGGTGGAGGGCCAGGAGGCACAATGGGGCCTATACTGCTAGTCCAGGGAGAGAGGTGGACCCCTGGGTAGCTTGCTGGGGTCAGGGGCCCTTAGGTGGAGGGCAAGGGGGCACCCTGGGGCCTACACTGCAAGTCCAGGGAGAGAGGTGGACCCCTGGGTAGCTTGCTGGGGTCAGAGGCCCCCAGGTGGAGGGCCAGGGGGCACCCTTGGGCCTACACTGCAAGTCCAGGGAGAGAGGTGGACCCCTGGGTAGCTTGCTGGGGTCAGAGACCCCTAGTTGGAGGGCCAGGGGGCACCCTTGGGCCTTTAATGGAAGTCCAGGGAGGGAAGTGGACCCTGGGTAGCCTGCTGGGGTCAGATTCCCTTAGGTGGAAGGCCAGGGCGCACCCTGGGGCCTATACTGCAAGTCCAGGGAGAGAGGTGGACCCCTGGGTAGCTTGCTGGGGTCAGGGGCCCTTAGGTGGAGGGCCAGGTGCACCCTGGGGCCTATACTGCAAGTCCAGGAAGAGAGGTGGACCCCTGGGTAGCTTGCTGGGGTCAGAGGCCCCTAGGTGGAGGGCCAGGGGGCATCCTGGGGCCTACACTGCAAGTCCAGGGATAGACACGGAACCCTGGGTAGCTTGCTGGGGTCAGGGGCACCTAGATGGAGGGCCAGGGGTAACCCTGGGGCCTATACTGCAAGTCCATGGAGAGAGGTGGACCCCTGGTTAGTTTGCTGGGCTCATGGGCCCTTACGTGGAGGGCCAGGGGCACCCTGGGGCCTATATTGCAAGTCCAGGGAGAGAGCTGGTCCTCTTGGTAGCTTGCTTGGGTCAGAAGCCCCTTGGTGGGGTGCAAGGGGGCACCCTGGGGCCTATACTGCAAGTCCAGAGAGAGAGGTGGACGCCTGGGTAGCTTGCTGGGGTAAGGGGCCCCTAGGAAGAGGGCCAGGGGGCACCCTGGGGCCTATACTGCAAGACCAGGGAGAGAGGTGGACCCCTGGGTAGCTTGCTGGGGTCAGGGGCCCTTAGGTGGAGGGCAAGGGGGCACCCTGGGGCCTACACTGCAAGTCCAGGGAGAGAGGTTGACCCCTGGGTAGCTTGCTGGGGTCAGAGGCCCCTAGGTGGAGGGCCAGGAGGCACAATGGGGCCTATACTGCTGGTCCAGGGAGAGAGGTGGACCCCTGGGTAGCTTGCTGGGGTCAGGGGCCCTTAGGTGGAGGGCCAGGGGGCACCCTGGGGCCTATACTGCAAGATCAGGGAGAGAGGTGGACCCCTGGGTAGCTTGCTGGGGTCAGAGACCCCTAGGTGGAGGGCAAGGGGGCACCCTGGGGCCTACACTGCATGTCCAGGGAGAGAGGTGGACCCCTGGGTAGCTTGGTGGGGTCAGGGGCCCTTAGGTGGAGGGCCAGGGGGCACCCTGGGGCCTATACTGCAAGTCCAGGAAGAGATGTGGACCCCTGGGTAGCTTGCTGGGGTCAGGGGCCCTTAGGTGGAGTGCAAGGGGGCACCCTGGGGCCTACACTGCAAGTCCAGGGAGAGAGGTGGACCCCTGGGTAGCTTACTGGGGTCAGAGGCCCTTAGGTGGAGGGCCAGGGGGCACCCTGGGGCCTACACTGCAAGTCCAGGGAGAGAGGTGGACCCCTGGGTAGCTTGCTGGGGTCAGAGGCCCCTAGGTGGAGGGCCAGGAGGCACAATGGGGCCTATTCTGCTGGTCCAGAGAGAGAGTTGGACCCCTGGGTAGCTTGCTGGGGTCAGGGGCCCTTAGGTGGAGGGCCAGGGGGCACCCTGGAGCCTACACTGCAAGTCCAGGGAGAGAGGTGGACCCCTGGGTAGCTTGCTGGGGTCAGAGGCCCCCAGGTGGAGGGCCAGGGGGCACCCTTGGGCCTACACTGCAAGTCCAGGGAGAGAGGTGGACCCCTGGGTAGCTTGCTGGGGTCAGAGACCCCTAGTTGGAGGGCAAGGGGGCACCCTGGGGCCTTTAATGGAAGTCCAGGGAGGGAAGTGGACCCTGGGTAGCATGCTGGGGTCAGATTCCTTTAGGTGGAAGGCCAGGGTGCACCCTGGGGCCTATACTGCAAGTCCAGGGAGAGAGGTGGACCCCTGGGTAGCTTGCTGGGGTCAGGGGCCCTTAGGTGGAGGGCCAGGGGCACCCTGGGGCCTATACTGCATGTCCAGGAAGAGATGTGGACCCCTGGGTAGCTTGCTGGGGTCATAGGCCCCTAAGTGGAGTGCCAGAGGCACCCTGGGGCCTATACTGCAAGTCCAGGGAGAGAGGTGGACCCCTGGGTAGCTTGCTGGGGTCATAGGCCCCTAAGTGGAGTGCCAGGGGCACCCTGCGGCCTATACTGCAAGTCCAGGGAGAGAGGTGGACCCCTGGGTAGCTTGCTCGGGTCAGGATCCCTTAGTTGGAGGGCAAGGGGGCACCCTGGGGCCTACACTGCATGTCCAGGGAGAGAGGTGGACCCCTGGGTAGCTTGCTGGGGTCAGGGGCCCTTAGGTGGAGGGCCAGGGGGCACCTTGGGGCCTATACTGCAAGTCCAGGAAGAGATGTGGACCCCTGGGTAGCTTGCTGGGGTCAGGGGCCCTTAGGTGGAGGGCAAGGGGGCACCCTGGGGCCTACACTGCAAGTCCAGGGAGAGAGGTGGACCCCTGGGTAGCTTACTGGGGTCAGAGGCCCTTAGGTGGAGGGCCAGGGGGCACCCTGGGGCCTACACTTCAAGTCCAGGGAGAGAGGTGGACCCCTGGGTAGCTTGCTGGGGTCAGAGGCCCCTAGGTGGAGGGCCAGGAGGCACAATGGGGCCTATACTGCTGGTCCAGGGAGAGAGGTGGACCCCTGGGTAGCTTGCTGGGGTCAGGGGCCCTTAGGTGGAGGGCCAGGGGGCACCCTGGGGCCTACACTGCAAGTCCAGGGAGAGAGGTGGACCCCTGGGTAGCTTGCTGGGGTCAGAGGCCCCCAGGTGGAGGGCCAGGGGGCACCCTTGGGCCTACACTGCAAGTCCAGGTAAAGAGGTGGACCCCTGGGTAGCTTGCTGGGGTCAGAGGCCCCTAGGTGGAGGGCCAGGAGGCACAATGGGGCCTATACTGCTAGTCCAGGGAGAGAGGTGGACCCCTGGGTAGCTTGCTGGGGTCAGGGGCCCTTAGGTGGAGGGCAAGGGGGCACCCTGGGGCCTACACTGCAAGTCCAGGGAGAGAGGTGGACCCCTGGGTAGCTTGCTGGGGTCAGAGGCCCCCAGGTGGAGGGCCAGGGGGCACCCTTGGGCCTACACTGCAAGTCCAGGGAGAGAGGTGGACCCCTGGGTAGCTTACTGGGGTCAGAGACCCCTAGTTGGAGGGCCAGGGGGCACCCTGGGGCCTTTAATGGAAGTCCAGGGAGAGAGGTGGACCCCTGGGTAGCTTGCTCGGGTCAGGATCCCTTAGGTGGAGGGCAAGGGGGCACCCTGGGGCCTACACTGCATGTCCAGGGAGAGAGGTGGACCCCTGGGTAGCTTGCTGGGGTCAGGGGCCCTTAGGTGGAGGGCCAGGGGGCACCCTGGGGCCTATACTGCAAGTCCAGGAAGAGATGTGGACCCCTGGGTAGCTTGCTGGGGTCAGGGGCCCTTAGGTGGAGGGCAAGGGGGCACCCTGGGGCCTACACTGCAAGTCCAGGGAGAGAGGTGGACCCCTGGGTAGCTTACTGGGGTCAGAGGCCCTTAGGTGGAGGGCCAGGGGGCACCCTGGGGCCTACACTGCAAGTCCAGGGAGAGAGGTGGACCCCTGGGTAGCTTGCTGGGGTCAGAGGCCCCTAGGTGGAGGGCCAGGAGGCACATTGGGGCCTATACTGCTGGTCCAGGGAGAGAGGTGGACCCCTGGGTAGCTTGCTGGGGTCAGGGGCCCTTAGGTGGAGGGCCAAGGGGCACCCTGGGGCCTACACTGCAAGTCCAGGGAGAGAGGTGGACCCCTGGGTAGCTTGCTGGGGTCAGAGGCCCCTAGGTGGAGGGCCAGGGGGCACCCTTGGGCCTACACTGCAAGTCCAGGGAGAGAGGTGGACCCCTGGGTAGCTTGCTGGGGTCAGAGACCCCTAGTCGGAGGGCAAGGAGGCACCCTGGGGCCTTTAATGGAAGTCCAGGGAGGGAAGTGGACCCTGGGTAGCCTGCTGGGGTCAGATTCCCTTAGGTGGAAGGCCAGGGTGCACCCTGGGGCCTATACTGCAAGTCCAGGGAGAGAGGTGGACCCCTGGGTAGCTTGCTGGGGTCAGGGGCCCTTAGGTGGAGGGCCAGGGGCACCCTGGGGCCTATACTGCATGTCCAGGAAGAGATGTGGACCCCTGGGTAGCTTGCTGGGGTCATAGGCCCCTAAGTGGAGTGCCAGGGGCACCCTGGGGCCTATACTGCAAGTCCAGGGAGAGAGGTGGACCCCTGGGTAGCTTACTGGGGTCAGAGGCCCTTAGGTGGAGGGCCAGGGGGCACCCTGGGGCCTACACTGCAAGTCCAGGGAGAGAGGTGGACCCCTGGGTAGCTTGTTGGGGTCAGAGGCCCCTAGGTGGAGGGCCAGGAGGCACAATGGGGCCTATACTGCTGGTCCAGGGAGAGAGGTGGACCCCTGGGTAGCTTGCTGGGGTCAGGGGCCCTTAGGTGGAGGGCCAGGGGGCACCCTGGGGCCTACACTGCAAGTCCAGGGAGAGAGGTGGACCCCTGGGTAGCTTGCTGGGGTCAGAGGCCCCCAGGTAGAGGGCCAGGGGGCACCCTTGGGCCTACACTGCAAGTCCAGGGAGAGAGGTGGACCCCTGGGTAGCTTGCTGGGGTCAGAGACCCCTAGTTGGAGGGCAAGGAGGCACCCTGGGGCCTTTAATGGAAGTCCAGGGAGGGAAGTGGACCCTGGGTAGCCTGCTGGGGTCAGATTCCCTTAGGTGGAAGGCCAGGGTGAACCCTGGGGCCTACACTGCAAGTCCAGGGAGAGAGGTGGACCCCTGGATAGCTTGCTGGGGTCAGGGGCCCTTAGGTGGAGGGCCAGGGGCACCCTGGGGCCTATACTGCATGTCCAGGAAGAGATGTGGACCCCTGGGTAGCTTGCTGGGGTCATAGGCCCCTAAGTGGAGTGCCAGGGGCACCCTGGGGCCTATACTGCAAGTCCAGGGAGAGAGGTGGACCCCTGGGTAGCTTGCTGGGGTCAGGGGCACTTAGGTGGAGGGCCAGGGGGCACCCTGGGGCCTACACTGCAAGTCCAGGTAGAGAGGTGGACCCCTGGGTAGCTTGCTGGGGTCAGGGGCCCTTAGGTGGAGGGCAAGGGGGCACCCTGGGGCCTACACTGCAAGTCCAGGGAGAGAGTTGGACCCCTGTTTAGCTTGCTGGGGTCAGAGGCCCTTAGGTGGAGGGCCAGGGGGCACCCTGGGGCCTACACTGCAAGTCCAGGGAGAGAGGTGGACCCCTGGGTAGCTTGCTGGGGTCAGAGGCCCCTAGGTGGAGGGCCAGGAGGCACAATGGGGCCTATACTGCTGGTCCAGGGAGAGAGTTGGACCCCTGGGTAGCTTGTTGGGGTCAGGGGCCCTTAGGTGGAGGGCCAGGGGGCACCCTGGGGCCTACACTGCAAGTCCAGGGAGAGAGGTGGACCCCTGGGTAGCTTGCTGGGGTCAGAGGCCCCTAGGTGGAGGGCCAGGAGGCACAATGGGGCCTATACTGCTAGTCCAGGGAGAGAGGTGGACCCCTGGGTAGCTTGCTGGGGTCAGGGGCCCTTAGGTGGAGGGCAAGGGGGCACCCTGGGGCCTACACTGCAAGTCCAGGGAGAGAGGTGGACCCCTGGGTAGCTTGCTGGGGTCAGAGGCCCCCAGGTGGAGGGCCAGGGGGCACCCTTGGGCCTACACTGCAAGTCCAGGGAGAGAGGTGGACCCCTGGGTAGCTTGCTGGGGTCAGAGACCCCTAGTTGGAGGGCCAGGGGGCACCCTTGGGCCTTTAATGGAAGTCCAGGGAGGGAAGTGGACCCTGGGTAGCCTGCTGGGGTCAGATTCCCTTAGGTGGAAGGCCAGGAGGCACAATGGGGCCTATACTGCTGGTCCAGGGAGAGAGGTGGACCCCTGGGTAGCTTGCTGGGGTCAGGGGCCCTTAGGTGGAGGGCCAGGGGGCACCCTGGGGCCTACACTGCAAGTCCAGGGAGAGAGGTGGACCCCTGGGTAGCTTGCTGGGGTCAGAGGCCCCCAGGTAGAGGGCCAGGGGGCACCCTTGGGCCTACACTGCAAGTCCAGGGAGAGAGGTGGACCCCTGGGTAGCTTGCTGGGGTCAGAGACCCCTAGTTGGAGGGCAAGGAGGCACCCTGGGGCCTTTAATGGAAGTCCAGGGAGGGAAGTGGACCCTGGGTAGCCTGCTGGGGTCAGATTCCCTTAGGTGGAAGGCCAGGGTGAACCCTGGGGCCTACACTGCAAGTCCAGGGAGAGAGGTGGACCCCTGGGTAGCTTGCTGGGGTCAGGGGCCCTTAGGTGGAGGGCCAGGGGCACCCTGGGGCCTATACTGCATGTCCAGGAAGAGATGTGGACCCCTGGGTAGCTTGCTGGGGTCATAGGCCCCTAAGTGGAGTGCCAGGGGCACCCTGGGGCCTATACTGCAAGTCCAGGGAGAGAGGTGGACCCCTGGGTAGCTTGCTGGGGTCAGGGGCACTTAGGTGGAGGGCCAGGGGGCACCCTGGGGCCTACACTGCAAGTCCAGGTAGAGAGGTGGACCCCTGGGTAGCTTGCTGGGGTCAGGGGCCCTTAGGTGGAGGGCAAGGGGGCACCCTGGGGCCTACACTGCAAGTCCAGGGAGAGAGTTGGACCCCTGTTTAGCTTGCTGGGGTCAGAGGCCCTTAGGTGGAGGGCCAGGGGGCACCCTGGGGCCTACACTGCAAGTCCAGGGAGAGAGGTGGACCCCTGGGTAGCTTGCTGGGGTCAGAGGCCCCTAGGTGGAGGGCCAGGAGGCACAATGGGGCCTATACTGCTGGTCCAGGGAGAGAGTTGGACCCCTGGGTAGCTTGCTGGGGTCAGGGGCCCTTAGGTGGAGGGCCAGGGGGCACCCTGGGGCCTACACTGCAAGTCCAGGGAGAGAGGTGGACCCCTGGGTAGCTTGCTGGGGTCAGAGGCCCCTAGGTGGAGGGCCAGGAGGCACAATGGGGCCTATACTGCTAGTCCAGGGAGAGAGGTGGACCCCTGGGTAGCTTGCTGGGGTCAGGGGCCCTTAGGTGGAGGGCAAGGGGGCACCCTGGGGCCTACACTGCAAGTCCAGGGAGAGAGGTGGACCCCTGGGTAGCTTGCTGGGGTCAGAGGCCCCCAGGTGGAGGGCCAGGGGGCACCCTTGGGCCTACACTGCAAGTCCAGGGAGAGAGGTGGACCCCTGGGTAGCTTGCTGGGGTCAGAGACCCCTAGTTGGAGGGCCAGGGGGCACCCTTGGGCCTTTAATGGAAGTCCAGGGAGGGAAGTGGACCCTGGGTAGCCTGCTGGGGTCAGATTCCCTTAGGTGGAAGGCCAGGGCGCACCCTGGGGCCTATACTGCAAGTCCAGGGAGAGAGGTGGACCCCTGGGTAGCTTGCTGGGGTCAGGGGCCCTTAGGTGGAGGGCCAGGTGCACCCTGGGGCCTATACTGCAAGTCCAGGAAGAGAGGTGGACCCCTGGGTAGCTTGCTGGGGTCAGAGGCCCCTAGGTGGAGGGCCAGGGGGCATCCTGGGGCCTACACTGCAAGTCCATGAATAGACACGGAACCCTGGGTAGCTTGCTGGGGTCAGGGGCACCTAGATGGAGGGCCAGGGGTAACCCTGGGGCCTATACTGCAAGTCCATGGAGAGAGGTGGACCCCTGGTTAGTTTGCTGGGCTCATGGGCCCTTACGTGGAGGGCCAGGGGCACCCTGGGGCCTATATTGCAAGTCCAGGGAGAGAGCTGGTCCTCTTGGTAGCTTGCTTGGGTCAGAAGCCCCTTGGTGGGGTGCAAGGGGGCACCCTGGGGCCTATACTGCAAGTCCAGAGAGAGAGGTGGACCCCTGGGTAGCTTGCTGGGGTAAGGGGCCCCTAGGAAGAGGGCCAGGGGGCACCCTGGGGCCTATACTGCAAGACCAGGGAGAGAGGTGGACCCCTGGGTAGCTTGCTGGGGTCAGGGGCCCTTAGGTGGAGGGCAAGGGGGCACCCTGGGGCCTACACTGCAAGTCCAGGGAGAGAGGTTGACCCCTGGGTAGCTTGCTGGGGTCAGAGGCCCCTAGGTGGAGGGCCAGGAGGCACAATGGGGCCTATACTGCTGGTCCAGGGAGAGAGGTGGACCCCTGGGTAGCTTGCTGGGTTCAGAAGCCCCTAGATGGAGGGCCAGGGGGCACCCTGGGGCCTATACTGCAAGATCAGGGAGAGAGGTGGACCCCTGGGTAGCTTGCTGGGGTCAGAGACCCCTAGGTGGAGGGCAAGGGGGCACCCTGGGGCCTCCACTGCAAGTCCAGGGAGAGAGGTGGACCCCTGGGTAAATTGCTGGGGTCAGAGGCCCCCAGGTGGAGTGCCAAGGGGCACCCTTGGGCCTACACTGCAAGTCCAGGGAGAGAGGTGGACCCCTGGGTAGCTTGCCGGGGTCAGGGACCCCTAGTTGGAGGGCAAGGGGGCACCCTGGGGCCTTTAATGGAAGTCCAGGGAGGGAAGTGGACCCCTGGGTAGCTGGCTAGGGTCAGATTCCCCTAGGTGGAAGGCCAGGGCGCACCCTGGGGCCTATACTGCGAGTCCAGGGAGAGAGGTGGACCCCTGGGTAGCTTGCTAGGGTCAGGGGCCCTTAGGTGGAGGGCCAGAGGGCACCCTGGGGCCTATACTGCAAGTCCAGGAAAAGATGTGGACCCCTGGGTAGCTTGCTGGTGTCATAGGCCCCTAAGTGGAGTGCCAGGGGCACCTTGGGGCCTATACTGCAAGTCCAGGGAGAGAGGTGGAGCCCTGGGTAGCTTGCTGGGGTCAGGGGCCCTTAGGTGGAGGGCCAGGTGGCACCCTGGTGCCTATAATGCAAGTCCAGGAAGAGAGGTGGACCCCTGGGTAGCTTGCTGGGGTCAGAGGCCCCTAGGTGGAGGGCCAGGGGGCATCCTGGGGCCTACATTGCAAGTCCAGGGATAGACACGGACCCCTGGGTAGCTTGCTGGGGTCAGGGGCACCTAGATGGAGGGCCAGGGGTAACCCTGGGGCCTATACTGCAAGTCCAGGGAGAGAGGTGGACCCCTGGTTAGTTTGCTAGGCTCATGGGCCCTTACGTGGAGGGCCAGGGGCACCCTGGGGCCTATACTGCAAGTCCAGGGAGAGAGCTGATTCTCTGGGTAGCTTGCTGGGGTCAAAAGCCCCTAGGTGGGGTGCAAGGGGGCACCCTGGGGCCTATACTGCAAGTCCAGGGAGAGAGGTGGACCCCTGGGTAGCTTGCTGGGGTAAGGGGCCCCTAGGAGGAGGGCCAGGGGGCACCCTGGGGCCTAAACTGCAAGACCAGGGAGAGAGGTGGACCCCTTGGTAGCTTGCTGGGGTCAGGGGCCCTTAGGTGGAGGGCCAGGTGCACCCTGGGGCCTTTAATGGAAGTCCAGGGAGGGAAGTGGACCCTGGGTAGCTTGCTGGGGTCATATTCCCCTAGGTGGAAGGCCAGTGTGCACCCTGGGGCCTATACTGCAAGTCCAGGGAGAGAGGTGGACCCCTGGGTAGCTTGCTGGTGTCAGGGGCACCTAGATGGAGGGCCAGGGGTAACCCTGGGGCCTATACTGCAAGTCCAGGGAGAGAGGTGGACCCCTGGTTAGTTTGCTGGACTCATGGGCCCTTAGGTGGAGGGCTAGGGGCACCCTGGGGCCTACACTGCAAGTCCAGGGAGAGAGCTGGTCCTCTGGGTAGCTTGCTTGGGTGGGGGGCCCTTAGGTGGAGGGCAAGGGGGCACCCTGGGGCCTACACTGCAAGTCCAGGGAGAGAGCTGGTCCTCTGGGTAGCTTGCTTGGGTGGGGGGCCCTTAGGTGGAGGGCAAGGGGGCACCCTGGGGCCTACACTGCAAGTCCAGGGAGAGAGGTGGACCCCTGGGTAGCTTGCCGGGGTCAGAGACCCCTAGTTGGAGGGCAAGGGGGCACCCTGGGGCCTTTAATGGAAGTCCAGGGAGGGAAGTGGACCCCTGGGTAGCTGGCTAGGGTCAGATTCCCCTAGGTGGAAGGCCAGGGCGCACCCTGGGGCCTATACTGCGAGTCCAGGGAGAGAGGTGGACCCCTGGGTAGCTTGCTAGGGTCAGGGGCCCTTAGGTGGAGGTCCAGAGGGCACCCTGGGGCCTATACTGCAAGTCCAGGAAAAGATGTGGACCCCTGGGTAGCTTGCTGGTGTCATAGGCCTCTAAGTGGAGTGCCAGGGGCACCTTGGGGCCTATACTGCAAGTCCAGGGAGAGAGGTGGAGCCCTGGGTAGCTTGCTGGGGTCAGGGGCCCTTAGGTGGAGGGCCAGGTGGCACCCTGGTGCCTATAATGCAAGTCCAGGAAGAGAGGTGGACCCCTGGGTAGCTTGCTGGGGTCAGAGGCCCCTAGGTGGAGGGCCAGGGGGCATCCTGGGGCCTACATTGCAAGTCCAGGGATAGACACGGACCCCTGGGTAGCTTGCTGGGGTCAGGGGCACCTAGATGGAGGGCCAGGGGTAACCCTGGGGCCTATACTGCAAGTCCAGGGAGAGAGGTGGACCCCTGGTTAGTTTGCTGGGCTCATGGGCCCTTACGTGGAGGGCCAGGGGCACCCTGGGGCCTATACTGCAAGTCCAGGGAGAGAGCTGATTCTCTGGGTAGCTTGCTGGGGTCAAAAGCCCCTAGGTGGGGTGCAAGGGGACACCCTGGGGCCTATACTGCAAGTCCAGGGAGAGAGGTGGACCCCTGGGTAGCTTGCTGGGGTAAGGGGCCCCTAGGAGAGGGCCAGGGGGCACCCTGGGGCCTAAACTGCAAGACCAGGGAGAGAGGTGGACCCCTTGGTAGCTTGCTGGGGTCAGGGGCCCTTAGGTGGAGGGCCAGGTGCACCCTGGGGCCTTTAATGGAAGTCCAGGGAGGGAAGTGGACCCTGGGAAGCTTGCTGGGGTCATATTCCCCTAGGTGGAAGGCCAGTGTGCACCCTGGGGCTTATACTGCAAGTCCAGGGAGAGAGGTGGACCCCTGGGTAGCTTGCTGGTGTCAGGGGCACCTAGATGGAGGGCCAGGGGTAACCCTGGGGCCTATACTGCAAGTCCAGGGAGAGAGGTGGACCCCTGGTTAGTTTGCTGGACTCATGGGCCCTTAGGTGGAGGGCTAGGGGCACCCTGGGGCCTATACTGCAAGTCCAGGGAGAGAGCTGGTCCTCTGGGTAGCTTGCTTGGGTGGGGGGCCCTTAGGTGGAGGGCAAGGGGGCACCCTGGGGCCTACACTGCAAGTCCAGGGAGAGAGGTGGACCCCTGGGTAGCTTGCTGGGGTCAGGATCCCTTAGGTGGAGGGCAAGGGGGCACCCTGGGGCCTACACTGCATGTCCAGGGAGAGATGTGGACCCCTGGGTAGCTTGCTGGGGTCAGAGGCCCTTAGGTGGAGGGCAAGGGGGCAACCTGGGGCCTACACTGCAAGTCCAGGGAGAGAGGTGGACCCCTGGGTAGCTTACTGGGGTCAGAGGCCCTTAGGTGGAGGGCCAGGGGGCACCCTGGGGCCTACACTGCAAGTCCAGGGAGAGAGGTGGACCCCTGGGTAGCTTGCTGGGGTCAGAGGCCCCTAGGTGGAGGGCCAGGAGGCACAATGGGGCCTATACTGCTGGTCCAGGGAGAGAGGTGGACCCCTGGGTAGCCTGCTGGGGTCAGGGGCCCTTAGGTGGAGGGCCAGGAGGCACCCTGGGGCCTACACTGCAAGTCCAGGGAGAGAGGTGGACCCCTGGGTAGCTTGCTGGGGTCAGAGGCCCCCAGGTGGAGGGCCAGGGGGCACCCTTGGGCCTACACTGCAAGTCCAGGGAGAGAGGTGGACCCCTGGGTAGCTTGCTGGGGTCAGAGACCCCTAGTTGGAGGGCAAGGGGGCACCCTGGGGCCTTTAATGGAAGTCCAGGGAGGGAAGTGGACCCTGGGTAGCCTGCTGGGGTCAGATTCCCTTAGGTGGAAGGCCAGGGTGCACCCTGGGGCCTATACTGCAAGTCCAGGGAGAGAGGTGGACCCCTGGGTAGCTTGCTGGGGTCAGAGGCCCTTAGGTGGAGGGCCAGGGGCACCCTGGGGCCTATACTGCATGTCCAGGAAGAGATGTGGACCCCTGGGTAGCTTGCTGGGGTCATAGGCCCCTAAGTGGAGTGCCAGGGGCACCCTGGGGCCTATACTGCAAGTCCAGGGAGAGAGGTGGACCCCTGGGTAGCTTGCTGGGGTCAGGGGCACTTAGGTGGAGGGCCAGGGGGCACCCTGGGGCCTACACTGCAAGTCCAGGTAGAGAGGTGGACCCCTGGGTAGCTTGCTGGGGTCAGAGGCCCCTAGGTGGAGGGCCAGGAGGCACAATGGGGCCTATACTGCTAGTCCAGGGAGAGAGGTGGACCCCTGGGTAGCTTGCTGGGGTCAGGGGCCCTTAGGTGGAGGGCAAGGGGGCACCCTGGGGCCTACACTGCAAGTCCAGGGAGAGAGGTGGACCCCTGGGTAGCTTGCTGGGGTCAGAGGCCCCCAGGTGGAGGGCCAGGGGGCACCCTTGGGCCTACACTGCAAGTCCAGCGAGAGAGGTGGACCCCTGGGTAGCTTGCTGGGGTCAGAGACCCCTAGTTGGAGGGCCAGGGGGCACCCTGGGGCCTTTAATGGAAGTCCAGGGAGGGAAGTGGACCCTGGGTAGCCTGCTGGGGTCAGATTCCCTTAGGTGGAAGGCCAGGGCGCACCCTGGGGCCTATACTGCAAGTCCAGGGAGAGAGGTGGACCCCTGGGTAGCTTGCTGGGGTCAGGGGCCCTTAGGTGGAGGGCCAGGTGCACCCTGGGGCCTATACTGCAAGTCCAGGAAGAGAGGTGGAACCCTGGGTAGCTTGCTGGAGTCAGAGGCCCCTAGGTGGAGGGCCAGGGGGCATCCTGGGGCCTACACTGCAAGTCCAGGGATAGACACGGAACCCTGGGTAGCTTGCTGGGGTCAGGGGCACCTAGATGGAGGGCCAGGGGTAACCCTGGGGCCTATACTGCAAGTCCAGGGAGAGAGGTGGACCCCTGGTTAGTTTGCTGGGCTCATGGGCCCTTACGTGGAGGGCCAGGGGCACCCTGGGGCCTATATTGCAAGTCCAGGGAGAGAGCTGGTCCTCTTGGTAGCTTGCTTGGGTCAGAAGCCCCTAGGTGGGGTGCAAGGGGGCACCCTGGGGCCTATACTGCAAGTCCAGGGAGAGAGGTGGACCCCTGGGTAGCTTGCTGGGGTAAGGGGCCCCTAGGAAGAGGGCCAGGGGGCACCCTGGGGCCTATACTGCAAGACCAGGGAGAGAGGTGGACCCCTGGGTAGCTTGCTGGGGTCAGGGGCCTTTAGGTGGAGGGCAAGGGGGCACCCTGGGGCCTACACTGCAAGTCCAGGGAGAGAGGTTGACCCCTGGGTAGCTTGCTGGGGTCAGAGGCCCCTAGGTGGAGGGCCAGGAGGCACAATGGGGCCTATACTGCTGGTCCAGGGAGAGAGGTGGACCCCTGGGTAGCTTGCTGGGTTCAGAAGCCCCTATATGGAGGGCCAGGGGGCACCCTGGGGCCTATACTGCAAGATCAGGGAGAGAGGTGGACCCCTGGGTAGCTTGCTGGGGTCAGGGGCCCTTAGGTGGAGGGCAAGGGGGCACCCTGGGGCCTACACTGCAAGTCCAGGGAGAGAGGTGGACCCCTGGGTAGCTTGCTGGGGTCAGAGGCCCCCAGGTGGAGGGCCAGGGGGCAGCCTTGGGCCTAAACTGCAAGTCCAGGGAGAGAGGTGGACCCCTGGGTAGCTTGCTGGGGTCAGAGACCCCTAGTTGGAGGGCCAGGGGGCACCCTGGGGCCTTTAATGGAAGTCCAGGGAGGGAAGCGGACCCTGGGTAGCCTGCTGGGGTCAGATTCCCTTAGGTGGAAGGCCAGGGCGCACCCTGGGGCCTATACTGCAAGTCCAGGGAGAGAGGTGGACCCCTGGGTAGCTTGCTGGGGTCAGGGGCCCTTAGGTGGAGGGCCAGGTGCACCCTGGGGCCTATACTGCAAGTCCAGGAAGAGAGGTGGACCCCTGGGTAGCTTGCTGGGGCCTACACTGCAAGTCCAGGGATAGACACGGAACCCTGGGTAGCTTGCTGGGGTCAGGGGCACCTAGATGGAGGGCCAGGGGTAACCCTGGGGCCTATACTGCAAGTCCAGGGAGAGAGGTGGACCCCTGGTTAGTTTGCTGGGCTCATGGGCCCTTACGTGGAGGGCCAGGGGCACCCTGGGGCCTATATTGCAAGTCCAGGGAGAGAGCTGGTCCTCTTGGTAGCTTGCTTGGGTCAGAAGCCCCTAGGTGGGGTGCAAGGGGGCACCCTGGGGCCTATACTGCAAGTCCAGGGAGAGAGGTGGACCCCTGGGTAGCTTGCTGGGGTAAGGGGCCCCTAGGAAGAGGGCCAGGGGGCACCCTGGGGCCTATACTGCAAGACCAGGGAGAGAGGTGGACCCCTGGGTAGCTTGCTGGGGTCAGGGGCCCTTAGGTGGAGGGCAAGGGGGCACCCTGGGGCCTACACTGCAAGTCCAGGGAGAGAGGTTGACCCCTGGGTAGCTTGCTGGGGTCAGAGGCCCCTAGGTGGAGGGCCAGGAGGCAGAATGGGGCCTATACTGCTGGTCCAGGGAGAGAGGTGGACCCCTGGGTAGCTTGCTGGGTTCAGAAGCCCCTAGATGGAGGGCCAGGGGGCACCCTGGGGCCTATACTGCAAGATCAGGGAGAGAGGTGGACCCCTGGGTAGCTTGCTGGGGTCAGGGGCCCTTAGGTGGAGGGCAAGGGGGCACCCTGGGGCCTACACTGCAAGTCCAGGGAGAGAGGTGGACCCCTGGGTAGCTTGCTGGGGTCAGAGGCCCCCAGGTGGAGGGCCAGGGGCACCCTTGGGCCTACACTGCAAGTCCAGGGAGAGAGGTGGACCCCTGGGTAGCTTGCTGGGGTCAGAGACCCCTAGTTGGAGGGCCAGGGGGCACCCTGGGGCCTTTAATGGAAGTCCAGGGAGGGAAGTGGACCCTGGGTAGCCTGCTGGGGTCAGATTCCCTTAGGTGGAAGGCCAGGGCGCACCCTGGGGCCTATACTGCAAGTCCAGGGAGAGAGGTGGACCCCTGGGTAGCTTGCTGCGGTCAGGGGCCCTTAGGTGGAGGGCCAGGTGCACCCTGGGGCCTATACTGCAAGTCCAGGAAGAGAGGTGGACCCCTGGGTAGCTTACTGGGGTCAGAGGCCCTTAGGTGGAGGGCCAGGGGGCACCCTGGGGCCTACACTGCAAGTCCAGGGAGAGAGGTGGACCCCTGGGTAGCTTGCTGGGGTCAGAGGCCCCTAGGTGGAGGGCCAGGAGGCACAATGGGGCCTATACTGGTGGTCCAGGGAGAGAGGTGGACCCCTGGGTAGCTTGCTGGGGTCAGGGGCCCTTAGGTGGAGGGCCAGGGGGCACCCTGGGGCCTACACTGCAAGTCCAGGGAGAGAGGTGGACCCCTGGGTAGCTTTCTGGGGTCAGAGGCCCCCAAGTGGAGGGCCAGGGGGCACCCTTGGGCCTACACTGCAAGTCCAGGGAGAGAGGTGGACCCCTGGGTAGCTTGCTTGGGTCAGAGACCCCTAGTTGGAGGGCAAGGGGGCACCCTGGGGCCTTTAATGGAAGTCCAGGGAGGGAAGCGGACCCTGGGTAGCCTGCTGGGGTCAGATTCTCTTAGGTGGAAGGCCAGGGTGCACCCTGGGGCCTATACTGCAAGTCCAGGGAGAGAGGTGGACCCCTGGGTAGCTTGCTGGGGTCAGGGGCCCTTAGGTGGAGGGCCAGGGGCACCCTGGGGCCTATACTGCATGTCCAGGAAGAGATGTGGACCCCTGGGTAGCTTGCTGGGGTCATAGGCCCCTAAGTGGAGTGTCAGGGGCACCCTGGGGCCTATACTGCAAGTCCAGGGAGAGAGGTGGACCCCTGGGTAGCTTGCTGGGGTCAGGGGCACTTAGGTGGAGGGCCAGGGGGCACCATGGGGCCTACACTGCAAGTCCAGGTAGAGAGGTGGACCCCTGGGTAGCTTGCTGGGGTCAGAGGCCCCTAGGTGGAGGGCCAGGAGGCACAATGGGGCCTATACTGCTAGTCCAGGGAGAGAGGTGGACCCCTGGGTAGCTTGCTGGGGTCAGGGGCCCTTAGGTGGAGGGCAAGGGGGCACCCTGGGGCCTACACTGCAAGTCCAGGGAGAGAGGTGGACCCCTGGGTAGCTTGCTGGGGTCAGAGGCCCCCAGGTGGAGGGCCAGGGGGCACCCTTGGGCCTACACTGCAAGTCCAGGGAGAGAGGTGGACCCCTGGGTAGCTTGCTGGGGTCAGAGACCCCTAGTTGGAGGGCCAGGGGGCACCCTGGGGGCTTTAATGGAAGTCCAGGGAGAGAGGAGGACCCCTGGGTAGCTTGCTCGGGTCAGGATCCCTTAGGTGGAGGGCAAGGGGGCACCCTGAGGGCCTACACTGCATGTCCAGGGAGAGAGGTGGACCCCTGGGTAGCTTGCTGGGGTCAGGGGCCCTTAGGTGGAGGGCCAGGGGGCACCCTGGGGCCTATACTGCAAGTCCAGGAAGAGATGTGGACCCCTGGGTAGCTTGCTGGGGTCAGGGGCCCTTAGGTGGAGGGCAAGGGGGCACCCTGGGGCCTACACTGCAAGTCCAGGGAGAGAGGTGGACCCCTGGGTAGCTTACTGGGGTCAGAGGCCCCTAGGTGGAGGGCCAGGGGGCACCCTTGGGCCTACACTGCAAGTCCAGGGAGAGAGGTGGACCCCTGGGTAGCTTGCTGGGGTCAGAGACCCCTAGTTGGAGGGCCAGGGGGCACCCTGGGGGCTTTAATGGAAGTCCAGGGAGAGAGGAGGACCCCTGGGTAGCTTGCTCGGGTCAGGATCCCTTAGGTGGAGGGCAAGGGGGCACCCTGGGGCCTACACTGCATGTCCAGGGAGAGAGGTGGACCCCTGGGTAGCTTGCTGGGGTCAGGGGCCCTTAGGTGGAGGGCCAGGGGGCACCCTGGGGCCTATACTGCAAGTCCAGGAAGAGATGTGGACCCCTGGGTAGCTTGCTGGGGTCAGGGGCCCTTAGGTGGAGGGCAAGGGGGCACCCTGGGGCCTACACTGCAAGTCCAGGGAGAGAGGTGGACCCCTGGGTAGCTTACTGGGGTCAGAGGCCCTTAGGTGGAGGGCCAGGGGGCACCCTGGGGCCTACACTGCAAGTCCAGGGAGAGAGGTGGACCCCTGGGTAGCTTGCTGGGGTCAGAGGCCCCTAGGTGGAGGGCCAGGAGGCACAATGGGGCCTATACTGCTGGTCCAGGGAGAGAGTTGGACCCCTGGGTAGCTTGCTGGGGTCATGGGCCCTTAGGTGGAGGGCCAGGGGGCACCCTGGGGCCTACACTGCAAGTCCAGGGAGAGAGGTGGACCCCTGGGTAGCTTGCTGGGGTCAGAGGCCCCCAGGTGGAGGGCCAGGGGGCACCCTTGGGCCTACACTGCAAGTCCAGGGAGAGAGGTGGACCCCTGGGTAGCTTGCTGGGGTCAGAGACCCCTAGTTGGAGGGCAAGGGGGCACCCTGGGGCCTTTAATGGAAGTCCAGGGAGGGAAGTGGACCCTGGGTAGCCTGCTGGGGTCAGATTCCCTTAGGTGGAAGGCCAGGGTGCACCCTGGGGCCTATACTGCAAGTCCAGGGAGAGAGGTGGACCCCTGGGTAGCTTGCTGGGGTCAGGGGCCCTTAGGTGGAGGGCCAGGGGCACCCTGGGGCCTATACTGCATGTCCAGGAAGAGATGTGGACCCCTGGATAGCTTGCTGGGGTCAAAGGCCCCTAAGTGGAGTGCCAGGGGCACCCTGCGGCCTATACTGCAAGTCCAGGGAGAGAGGTGGACCCCTGGGTAGCTTGCTGGGGTCAGGGGCACTTAGGTGGAGGGCCAGGGGGCACCCTGGGGCCTAAACTGCAAGTCCAGGTAGAGAGGTGGACCCCTGGGTAGCTTGCTGGGGTCAGAGGCCCCTAGGTGGAGGGCCAGGAGGCACAATGGGGCCTATACTGCTAGTCCAGGGAGAGAGGTGGACCCCTGGGTAGCTTGCTGGGATCAGGGGCCCTTAGGTGGAGGGCAAGGGGGCACCCTGGGGCCTACACTGCAAGTCTAGGGAGAGAGGTGGACCCCTGGGTAGCTTGCTGGGGTCAGAGGCCCCCAGGTGGAGGGCCAGGGGGCACCCTTGGGCCTACACTGCAAGTCCAGGGAGAGAGGTGGACCCCTGGGTAGCTTGCTGGGGTCAGAGACCCCTAGTTGGAGGGCAAGGGGGCACCCTGGGGCCTTTAATGGAAGTCCAGGGAGGGAAGTGGACCCTGGGTAGCCTGCTGGGGTCATATTCCCTTAGGTGGAAGGCCAGGGCGCACCCTGGGGCCTAAACTGCAAGTCCAGGGAGAGAGGTGGACCCCTGGGTAGCTTGCTGGGGTCAGGGGCCCTTAGGTGGAGGGCCAGGTGCACCCTGGGGCCTATACTGCAAGTCCAGGAAGAGAGGTGGACCCCTGGGTAGCTTGCTGGGGTCAGAGGCCCCTAGGTGGAGGGCCAGGGGGCATCCTGGGGCCTACACTGCAAGTCCAGGGATAGACACGGAACCCTGGGTAGCTTGCTGGGGTCAGGGGCACCTAGATGGAGGGCCAGGGGTAACCCTGGGGCCTATACTGCAAGTCCATGGAGAGAGGTGGACCCCTGGTTAGTTTGCTGGGCTCATGGGCCCTTAGGTAGAGGGCAAGGGGGCACCCTGGGGCCTACACTGCAAGTCCAGGGAGAGAGGTTGACCCCTGGGTAGCTTGCTGGGGTCAGAGGCCCCTAGGTGGAGGGCCAGGAGGCACAATGGGGCCTATACTGCTGGTCCAGGGAGAGAGGTGGACCCCTGGGTAGCTTGCTGGGTTCAGGATCCCTTAGGTGGAGGGCAAGGGGGCACCCTGGGGCCTACACTGCATGTCCAGGGAGAGAGGTGGACCCCTGGGTAGCTTGCTGGGGACAGAGGCCCTCAGGTGGAGGGCAAGGGGGCACCCTGGGGCCTACACTGCAAGTCCAGGGAGAGAGGTGGTCGCCTGGGTAGCTTGCTGGGGTCAGAGGCCCTTAGGTGGAGGGCAAGGGGGCACCCTGGGGCCTACACTGCAAGTCCAGGGAGAGAGGTGGACCCCTGGGTAGCTTGCTAGGGTCAGGGGCCCTTAGGTGGAGGGCCAGAGGGCACCCTGGGGCCTATACTGCAAGTCCAGGAAGAGATGTGGACCCCTGGGTAGCTTGCTGGGGTCATAGGCCCCTAAGTGGAGTGCCAGGGGCACCCTGGGGCCTATACTGCAAGTCCAGGGAGAGAGGTGGACCCCTGGGTAGCTTGCTGGGGTCAGGGGCCCTTAGGTGGAGGGCCAGGCGGCACCCTGGTGCCTATAATGCAAGTCCAGGAAGAGAGGTGGACCCCTGGGTAGCTTGCTGGGGTCAGAGGCCCCTAGGTGGAGGGCCAGGGGGCATCCTGGGGCCTACACTGCAAGTCCAGGGATAGACACGGAGCCCTGGGTAGCTTGCTGGGGTCAGGGGCACCTAGATGGAGGGCCAGGGGTAACCCTGGGGCCTATACTGCAAGTCCAGGGAGAGAGGTGGACCCCTGGTTAGTTTGCTGGGCTCATGGGCCCTTACGTGGAGGGCCAGGGGCACCCTGGGGCCTATACTGCAAGTCCAGGGAGAGAGCTGATTCTCTGGGTAGCTTGCTTTGGTCAAAAGCCCCTAGGTGGGGTGCAAGGGGGCACAATGGGGCCTATACTGCAAGTCCAGGGAGAGAGGTGGACCCCTGGGTAGCTTGCTGGGGTAAGGGGCCCCTAGGAGGAGGGCCAAGGGGCACCCTGGGGACTATACTGCAAGACCAGGGAGAGAGGTGGACCCCTTGGTAGCTTGCTGGGGTCAGGGGCCCTTAGGTGGAGGGCCAGGTGCACCCTGGGGCCTATACTGCAAGTCCAGGAAGAGATGTGGACCCCTGGGTAGCTTGCTGGGGTCAGAGGCCCCCAGGTGGAGGGCCAGGGGGCACCCTTGGGCCTACACTGCAAGTCCAGGGAGAGAGGTGGACCCCTGGGTAGCTTGCTTGGGTCAGAGACCCCTAGTTGGAGGGCAAGGGGGCACCCTGGGGCCTTTAATGGAAGTCCAGGGAGGGAAGCGGACCCTGGGTAGCCTGCTGGGGTCAGATTCTCTTAGGTGGAAGGCCAGGGTGCACCCTGGGGCCTATACTGCAAGTCCAGGGAGAGAGGTGGACCCCTGGGTAGCTTGCTGGGGTCAGGGGCCCTTAGGTGGAGGGCCAGGGGCACCCTGGGGCCTATACTGCATGTCCAGGAAGAGATGTGGACCCCTGGGTAGCTTGCTGGGGTCATAGGCCCCTAAGTGGAGTGTCAGGGGCACCCTGGGGCCTATACTGCAAGTCCAGGGAGAGAGGTGGACCCCTGGGTAGCTTGCTGGGGTCAGGGGCACTTAGGTGGAGGGCCAGGGGGCACCCTGGGGCCTACACTGCAAGTCCAGGTAGAGAGGTGGACCCCTGGGTAGCTTGCTGGGGTCAGAGGCCCCTAGGTGGAGGGCCAGGAGGCACAATGGGGCCTATACTGCTAGTCCAGGGAGAGAGGTGGACCCCTGGGTAGCTTGCTGGGGTCAGGGGCCCTTAGGTGGAGGGCAAGGGGGCACCCTGGGGCCTACACTGCAAGTCCAGGGAGAGAGGTGGACCCCTGGGTAGCTTGCTGGGGTCAGAGGCCCCCAGGTGGAGGGCCAGGGGGCACCCTTGGGCCTACACTGCAAGTCCAGGGAGAGAGGTGGACCCCTGGGTAGCTTGCTGGGGTCAGAGACCCCTAGTTGGAGGGCCAGGGGGCACCCTGGGGGCTTTAATGGAAGTCCAGGGAGAGAGGAGGACCCCTGGGTAGCTTGCTCGGGTCAGGATCCCTTAGGTGGAGGGCAAGGGGGCACCCTGAGGGCCTACACTGCATGTCCAGGGAGAGAGGTGGACCCCTGGGTAGCTTGCTGGGGTCAGGGGCCCTTAGGTGGAGGGCCAGGGGGCACCCTGGGGCCTATACTGCAAGTCCAGGAAGAGATGTGGACCCCTGGGTAGCTTGCTGGGGTCAGGGGCCCTTAGGTGGAGGGCAAGGGGGCACCCTGGGGCCTACACTGCAAGTCCAGGGAGAGAGGTGGACCCCTGGGTAGCTTACTGGGGTCAGAGGCCCCTAGGTGGAGGGCCAGGGGGCACCCTTGGGCCTACACTGCAAGTCCAGGGAGAGAGGTGGACCCCTGGGTAGCTTGCTGGGGTCAGAGACCCCTAGTTGGAGGGCCAGGGGGCACCCTGGGGGCTTTAATGGAAGTCCAGGGAGAGAGGAGGACCCCTGGGTAGCTTGCTCGGGTCAGGATCCCTTAGGTGGAGGGCAAGGGGGCACCCTGGGGCCTACACTGCATGTCCAGGGAGAGAGGTGGACCCCTGGGTAGCTTGCTGGGGTCAGGGGCCCTTAGGTGGAGGGCCAGGGGGCACCCTGGGGCCTATACTGCAAGTCCAGGAAGAGATGTGGACCCCTGGGTAGCTTGCTGGGGTCAGGGGCCCTTAGGTGGAGGGCAAGGGGGCACCCTGGGGCCTACACTGCAAGTCCAGGGAGAGAGGTGGACCCCTGGGTAGCTTACTGGGGTCAGAGGCCCTTAGGTGGAGGGCCAGGGGGCACCCTGGGGCCTACACTGCAAGTCCAGGGAGAGAGGTGGACCCCTGGGTAGCTTGCTGGGGTCAGAGGCCCCTAGGTGGAGGGCCAGGAGGCACAATGGGGCCTATACTGCTGGTCCAGGGAGAGAGTTGGACCCCTGGGTAGCTTGCTGGGGTCATGGGCCCTTAGGTGGAGGGCCAGGGGGCACCCTGGGGCCTACACTGCAAGTCCAGGGAGAGAGGTGGACCCCTGGGTAGCTTGCTGGGGTCAGAGGCCCCCAGGTGGAGGGCCAGGGGGCACCCTTGGGCCTACACTGCAAGTCCAGGGAGAGAGGTGGACCCCTGGGTAGCTTGCTGGAATCAGAGACCCCTAGTTGGAGGGCAAGGGGGCACCCTGGGGCCTTTAATGGAAGTCCAGGGAGGGAAGTGGACCCTGGGTAGCCTGCTGGGGTCAGATTCCCTTAGGTGGAAGGCCAGGGTGCACCCTGGGGCCTATACTGCAAGTCCAGGGAGAGAGGTGGACCCCTGGGTAGCTTGCTGGGGTCAGGGGCCCTTAGGTGGAGGGCCAGGGGCACCCTGGGGCCTATACTGCATGTCCAGGAAGAGATGTGGACCCCTGGATAGCTTGCTGGGGTCAAAGGCCCCTAAGTGGAGTGCCAGGGGCACCCTGCGGCCTATACTGCAAGTCCAGGGAGAGAGGTGGACCCCTGGGTAGCTTGCTGGGGTCAGGGGCACTTAGGTGGAGGGCCAGGGGGCACCCTGGGGCCTAAACTGCAAGTCCAGGTAGAGAGGTGGACCCCTGGGTAGCTTGCTGGGGTCAGAGGCCCCTAGGTGGAGGGCCAGGAGGCACAATGGGGCCTATACTGCTAGTCCAGGGAGAGAGGTGGACCCCTGGGTAGCTTGCTGGGGTCAGGGGCCCTTAGGTGGAGGGCAAGGGGGCACCCTGGGGCCTACACTGCAAGTCTAGGGAGAGAGGTGGACCCCTGGGTAGCTTGCTGGGGTCAGAGGCCCCCAGGTGGAGGGCCAGGGGGCACCCTTGGGCCTACACTGCAAGTCCAGGGAGAGAGGTGGACCCCTGGGTAGCTTGCTGGGGTCAGAGACCCCTAGTTGGAGGGCCAGGGGGCACCCTGGGGCCTTTAATGGAAGTCCAGGGAGGGAAGTGGACCCTGGGTAGCCTGCTGGGGTCATATTCCCTTAGGTGGAAGGCCAGGGCGCACCCTGGGGCCTAAACTGCAAGTCCAGGGAGAGAGGTGGACCCCTGGGTAGCTTGCTGGGGTCAGGGGCCCTTAGGTGGAGGGCCAGGTGCACCCTGGGGCCTATACTGCAAGTCCAGGAAGAGAGGTGGACCCCTGGGTAGCTTGCTGGGGTCAGAGGCCCCTAGGTGGAGGGCCAGGGGGCATCCTGGGGCCTACACTGCAAGTCCAGGGATAGACACGGAACCCTGGGTAGCTTGCTGGGGTCAGGGGCACCTAGATGGAGGGCCAGGGGTAACCCTGGGGCCTATACTGCAAGTCCATGGAGAGAGGTGGACCCCTGGTTAGTTTGCTGGGCTCATGGGCCCTTAGGTAGAGGGCAAGGGGGCACCCTGGGGCCTACACTGCAAGTCCAGGGAGAGAGGTTGACCCCTGGGTAGCTTGCTGGGGTCAGAGGCCCCTAGGTGGAGGGCCAGGAGGCACAATGGGGCCTATACTGCTGGTCCAGGGAGAGAGGTGGACCCCTGGGTAGCTTGCTGGGTTCAGGATCCCTTAGGTGGAGGGCAAGGGGGCACCCTGGGGCCTACACTGCATGTCCAGGGAGAGAGGTGGACCCCTGGGTAGCTTGCTGGGGTCAGAGGCCCTTAGGTGGAGGGCAAGGGGGCACCCTGGGGCCTACACTGCAAGTCCAGGGAGAGAGGTGGTCGCCTGGGTAGCTTGCTGGGGTCAGAGGCCCTTAGGTGGAGGGCAAGGGGGCAACCTGGGGCCTACACTGCAAGTCCAGGGAGAGAGGTGGACCCCTGGGTAGCTTGCTAGGGTCAGGGGCCCTTAGGTGGAGGGCCAGAGGGCACCCTGGGGCCTATACTGCAAGTCCAGGAAGAGATGTGGACCCCTGGGTAGCTTGCTGGGGTCATAGGCCCCTAAGTGGAGTGCCAGGGGCACCCTGGGGCCTATACTGCAAGTCCAGGGAGAGAGGTGGACCCCTGGGTAGCTTGCTGGGGTCAGGGGCCCTTAGGTGGAGGGCCAGGCGGCACCCTGGTGCCTATAATGCAAGTCCAGGAAGAGAGGTGGACCCCTGGGTAGCTTGCTGGGGTCAGAGGCCCCTAGGTGGAGGGCCAGGGGGCATCCTGGGGCCTACACTGCAAGTCCAGGGATAGACACGGACCCCTGGGTAGCTTGCTGGGGTCAGGGGCACCTAGATGGAGGGCCAGGGGTAACCCTGGGGCCTATACTGCAAGTCCAGGGAGAGAGGTGGACCCCTGGTTAGTTTGCTGGGCTCATGGGCCCTTACGTGGAGGGCCAGGGGCACCCTGGGGCCTATACTGCAAGTCCAGGGAGAGAGCTGATTCTCTGGGTAGCTTGCTTTGGTCAAAAGCCCCTAGGTGGGGTGCAAGGGGGCACAATGGGGCCTATACTGCAAGTCCAGGGAGAGAGGTGGACCCCTGGGTAGCTTGCTGGGGTAAGGGGCCCCTAGGAGGAGGGCCAAGGGGCACCCTGGGGACTATACTGCAAGACCAGGGAGAGAGGTGGACCCCTTGGTAGCTTGCTGGGGTCAGGGGCCCTTAGGTGGAGGGCCAGGTGCACCCTGGGGCCTATACTGCAAGTCCAGGAAGAGATGTGGACCCCTGGGTAGCTTGCTGGGGTCAGAGGCCCCCAGGTGGAGGGCCAGGGGGCACCCTTGGGCCTACACTGCAAGTCCAGGGAGAGAGGTGGACCCCTGGGTAGCTTGCTTGGGTCAGAGACCCCTAGTTGGAGGGCAAGGGGGCACCCTGGGGCCTTTAATGGAAGTCCAGGGAGGGAAGCGGACCCTGGGTAGCCTGCTGGGGTCAGATTCTCTTAGGTGGAAGGCCAGGGTGCACCCTGGGGCCTATACTGCAAGTCCAGGGAGAGAGGTGGACCCCTGGGTAGCTTGCTGGGGTCAGGGGCCCTTAGGTGGAGGGCCAGGGGCACCCTGGGGCCTATACTGCATGTCCAGGAAGAGATGTGGACCCCTGGGTAGCTTGCTGGGGTCATAGGCCCCTAAGTGGAGTGTCAGGGGCACCCTGGGGCCTATACTGCAAGTCCAGGGAGAGAGGTGGACCCCTGGGTAGCTTGCTGGGGTCAGGGGCACTTAGGTGGAGGGCCAGGGGGCACCCTGGGGCCTACACTGCAAGTCCAGGTAGAGAGGTGGACCCCTGGGTAGCTTGCTGGGGTCAGAGGCCCCTAGGTGGAGGGCCAGGAGGCACAATGGGGCCTATACTGCTAGTCCAGGGAGAGAGGTGGACCCCTGGGTAGCTTGCTGGGGTCAGGGGCCCTTAGGTGGAGGGCAAGGGGGCACCCTGGGGCCTACACTGCAAGTCCAGGGAGAGAGGTGGACCCCTGGGTAGCTTGCTGGGGTCAGAGGCCCCCAGGTGGAGGGCCAGGGGGCACCCTTGGGCCTACACTGCAAGTCCAGGGAGAGAGGTGGACCCCTGGGTAGCTTGCTGGGGTCAGAGACCCCTAGTTGGAGGGCCAGGGGGCACCCTGGGGGCTTTAATGGAAGTCCAGGGAGAGAGGAGGACCCCTGGGTAGCTTGCTCGGGTCAGGATCCCTTAGGTGGAGGGCAAGGGGGCACCCTGAGGGCCTACACTGCATGTCCAGGGAGAGAGGTGGACCCCTGGGTAGCTTGCTGGGGTCAGGGGCCCTTAGGTGGAGGGCCAGGGGGCACCCTGGGGCCTATACTGCAAGTCCAGGAAGAGATGTGGACCCCTGGGTAGCTTGCTGGGGTCAGGGGCCCTTAGGTGGAGGGCAAGGGGGCACCCTGGGGCCTACACTGCAAGTCCAGGGAGAGAGGTGGACCCCTGGGTAGCTTACTGGGGTCAGAGGCCCCTAGGTGGAGGGCCAGGGGGCACCCTTGGGCCTACACTGCAAGTCCAGGGAGAGAGGTGGACCCCTGGGTAGCTTGCTGGGGTCAGAGACCCCTAGTTGGAGGGCCAGGGGGCACCCTGGGGGCTTTAATGGAAGTCCAGGGAGAGAGGAGGACCCCTGGGTAGCTTGCTCGGGTCAGGATCCCTTAGGTGGAGGGCAAGGGGGCACCCTGGGGCCTACACTGCATGTCCAGGGAGAGAGGTGGACCCCTGGGTAGCTTGCTGGGGTCAGGGGCCCTTAGGTGGAGGGCCAGGGGGCACCCTGGGGCCTATACTGCAAGTCCAGGAAGAGATGTGGACCCCTGGGTAGCTTGCTGGGGTCAGGGGCCCTTAGGTGGAGGGCAAGGGGGCACCCTGGGGCCTACACTGCAAGTCCAGGGAGAGAGGTGGACCCCTGGGTAGCTTACTGGGGTCAGAGGCCCTTAGGTGGAGGGCCAGGGGGCACCCTGGGGCCTACACTGCAAGTCCAGGGAGAGAGGTGGACCCCTGGGTAGCTTGCTGGGGTCAGAGGCCCCTAGGTGGAGGGCCAGGAGGCACAATGGGGCCTATACTGCTGGTCCAGGGAGAGAGTTGGACCCCTGGGTAGCTTGCTGGGGTCATGGGCCCTTAGGTGGAGGGCCAGGGGGCACCCTGGGGCCTACACTGCAAGTCCAGGGAGAGAGGTGGACCCCTGGGTAGCTTGCTGGGGTCAGAGGCCCCCAGGTGGAGGGCCAGGGGGCACCCTTGGGCCTACACTGCAAGTCCAGGGAGAGAGGTGGACCCCTGGGTAGCTTGCTGGGGTCAGAGACCCCTAGTTGGAGGGCCAGGGGGCACCCTGGGGCCTTTAATGGAAGTCCAGGGAGGGAAGCGGACCCTGGGTAGCCTGCTGGGGTCAGATTCCCTTAGGTGGAAGGCCAGGGCGCACCCTGGGGCCTATACTGCAAGTCCAGGGAGAGAGGTGGACCCCTGGGTAGCTTGCTGGGGTCAGGGGCCCTTAGGTGGAGGGCCAGGTGCACCCTGGGGCCTATACTGCAAGTCCAGGAAGAGAGGTGGACCCCTGGGTAGCTTGCTGGGGCCTACACTGCAAGTCCAGGGATAGACACGGAACCCTGGGTAGCTTGCTGGGGTCAGGGGCACCTAGATGGAGGGCCAGGGGTAACCCTGGGGCCTATACTGCAAGTCCAGGGAGAGAGGTGGACCCCTGGTTAGTTTGCTGGGCTCATGGGCCCTTACGTGGAGGGCCAGGGGCACCCTGGGGCCTATATTGCAAGTCCAGGGAGAGAGCTGGTCCTCTTGGTAGCTTGCTTGGGTCAGAAGCCCCTAGGTGGGGTGCAAGGGGGCACCCTGGGGCCTATACTGCAAGTCCAGGGAGAGAGGTGGACCCCTGGGTAGCTTGCTGGGGTAAGGGGCCCCTAGGAAGAGGGCCAGGGGGCACCCTGGGGCCTATACTGCAAGACCAGGGAGAGAGGTGGACCCCTGGGTAGCTTGCTGGGGTCAGGGGCCCTTAGGTGGAGGGCAAGGGGGCACCCTGGGGCCTACACTGCAAGTCCAGGGAGAGAGGTTGACCCCTGGGTAGCTTGCTGGGGTCAGAGGCCCCTAGGTGGAGGGCCAGGAGGCAGAATGGGGCCTATACTGCTGGTCCAGGGAGAGAGGTGGACCCCTGGGTAGCTTGCTGGGTTCAGAAGCCCCTAGATGGAGGGCCAGGGGGCACCCTGGGGCCTATACTGCAAGATCAGGGAGAGAGGTGGACCCCTGGGTAGCTTGCTGGGGTCAGGGGCCCTTAGGTGGAGGGCAAGGGGGCACCCTGGGGCCTACACTGCAAGTCCAGGGAGAGAGGTGGACCCCTGGGTAGCTTGCTGGGGTCAGAGGCCCCCAGGTGGAGGGCCAGGGGCACCCTTGGGCCTACACTGCAAGTCCAGGGAGAGAGGTGGACCCCTGGGTAGCTTGCTGGGGTCAGAGACCCCTAGTTGGAGGGCCAGGGGGCACCCTGGGGCCTTTAATGGAAGTCCAGGGAGGGAAGTGGACCCTGGGTAGCCTGCTGGGGTCAGATTCCCTTAGGTGGAAGGCCAGGGCGCACCCTGGGGCCTATACTGCAAGTCCAGGGAGAGAGGTGGACCCCTGGGTAGCTTGCTGCGGTCAGGGGCCCTTAGGTGGAGGGCCAGGTGCACCCTGGGGCCTATACTGCAAGTCCAGGAAGAGAGGTGGACCCCTGGGTAGCTTACTGGGGTCAGAGGCCCTTAGGTGGAGGGCCAGGGGGCACCCTGGGGCCTACACTGCAAGTCCAGGGAGAGAGGTGGACCCCTGGGTAGCTTGCTGGGGTCAGAGGCCCCTAGGTGGAGGGCCAGGAGGCACAATGGGGCCTATACTGGTGGTCCAGGGAGAGAGGTGGACCCCTGGGTAGCTTGCTGGGGTCAGGGGCCCTTAGGTGGAGGGCCAGGGGGCACCCTGGGGCCTACACTGCAAGTCCAGGGAGAGAGGTGGACCCCTGGGTAGCTTGCTGGGGTCAGAGGCCCCCAGGTGGAGGGCCAGGGGGCACCCTTGGGCCTACACTGCAAGTCCAGGGAGAGAGGTGGACCCCTGGGTAGCTTGCTTGGGTCAGAGACCCCTAGTTGGAGGGCAAGGGGGCACCCTGGGGCCTTTAATGGAAGTCCAGGGAGGGAAGCGGACCCTGGGTAGCCTGCTGGGGTCAGATTCTCTTAGGTGGAAGGCCAGGGTGCACCCTGGGGCCTATACTGCAAGTCCAGGGAGAGAGGTGGACCCCTGGGTAGCTTGCTGGGGTCAGGGGCCCTTAGGTGGAGGGCCAGGGGCACCCTGGGGCCTATACTGCATGTCCAGGAAGAGATGTGGACCCCTGGGTAGCTTGCTGGGGTCATAGGCCCCTAAGTGGAGTGTCAGGGGCACCCTGGGACCTATACTGCAAGTCCAGGGAGAGAGGTGGACCCCTGGGTAGCTTGCTGGGGTCAGGGGCACTTAGGTGGAGGGCCAGGGGGCACCCTGGGGCCTACACTGCAAGTCCAGGTAGAGAGGTGGACCCCTGGGTAGCTTGCTGGGGTCAGAGGCCCCTAGGTGGAGGGCCAGGAGGCACAATGGGGCCTATACTGCTAGTCCAGGGAGAGAGGTGGACCCCTGGGTAGCTTGCTGGGGTCAGGGGCCCTTAGGTGGAGGGCAAGGGGGCACCCTGGGGCCTACACTGCAAGTCCAGGGAGAGAGGTGGACCCCTGGGTAGCTTGCTGGGGTCAGAGACCCCTAGTTGGAGGGCCAGGGGGCACCCTGGGGGCTTTAATGGAAGTCCAGGGAGAGAGGAGGACCCCTGGGTAGCTTGCTCGGGTCAGGATCCCTTAGGTGGAGGGCAAGGGGGCACCCTGAGGGCCTACACTGCATGTCCAGGGAGAGAGGTGGACCCCTGGGTAGCTTGCTGGGGTCAGGGGCCCTTAGGTGGAGGGCCAGGGGGCACCCTGGGGCCTATACTGCAAGTCCAGGAAGAGATGTGGACCCCTGGGTAGCTTGCTGGGGTCAGGGGCCCTTAGGTGGAGGGCAAGGGGGCACCCTGGGGCCTACACTGCAAGTCCAGGGAGAGAGGTGGACCCCTGGGTAGCTTACTGGGGTCAGAGGCCCCTAGGTGGAGGGCCAGGGGGCACCCTTGGGCCTACACTGCAAGTCCAGGGAGAGAGGTGGACCCCTGGGTAGCTTGCTGGGGTCAGAGACCCCTAGTTGGAGGGCCAGGGGGCACCCTGGGGGCTTTAATGGAAGTCCAGGGAGGGAAGTGGACCCTGGGTAGCTTGCTGGGGTCAGATTCCCTTAGGTGGAAGGCCAGGGTGAACCCTGGGGCCTACACTGCAAGTCCAGGGAGAGAGGTGGACCCCTGGGTAGCTTGCTGGGGTCAAGGGCCCTTAGGTGGAGGGCCAGGTGCACCCTGGGGCCTATACTGCAAGTCCAGGAAGAGAGGTGGACCCCTGGGTAGCTTGCTGGGGTCAGAGGCCCCTAGGTGGAGGGCCAGGGGGCATCCTGGGGCCTACACTGCAAGTCCAGGGATAGACACGGAACCCTGGGTAGCTTGCTGGGGTCAGGGGCACCTAGATGGAGGGCCAGGGGTAACCCTGGGGCCTATACTGCAAGTCCATGGAGAGAGGTGGACCCCTGGTTAGTTTGCTGGGCTCATGGGCCCTTAGGTAGAGGGCAAGGGGGCACCCTGGGGCCTACACTGCAAGTCCAGGGAGAGAGGTTGACCCCTGGGTAGCTTGCTGGGGTCAGAGGCCCCTAGGTGGAGGGCCAGGAGGCACAATGGGGCCTATACTGCTGGTCCAGGGAGAGAGGTGGACCCCTGGGTAGCTTGCTGGGTTCAGGATCCCTTAGGTGGAGGGCAAGGGGGCACCCTGGGGCCTACACTGCATGTCCAGGGAGAGAGGTGGACCCCTGGGTAGCTTGCTGGGGACAGAGGCCCTCAGGTGGAGGGCAAGGGGGCACCCTGGGGCCTACACTGCAAGTCCAGGGAGAGAGGTGGTCGCCTGGGTAGCTTGCTGGGGTCAGAGGCCCTTAGGTGGAGGGCAAGGGGGCACCCTGGGGCCTACACTGCAAGTCCAGGGAGAGAGGTGGACCCCTGGGTAGCTTGCTAGGGTCAGGGGCCCTTAGGTGGAGGGCCAGAGGGCACCCTGGGGCCTATACTGCAAGTCCAGGAAGAGATGTGGACCCCTGGGTAGCTTGCTGGGGTCATAGGCCCCTAAGTGGAGTGCCAGGGGCACCCTGGGGCCTATACTGCAAGTCCAGGGAGAGAGGTGGACCCCTGGGTAGCTTGCTGGGGTCAGGGGCCCTTAGGTGGAGGGCCAGGCGGCACCCTGGTGCCTATAATGCAAGTCCAGGAAGAGAGGTGGACCCCTGGGTAGCTTGCTGGGGTCAGAGGCCCCTAGGTGGAGGGCCAGGGGGCATCCTGGGGCCTACACTGCAAGTCCAGGGATAGACACGGACCCCTGGGTAGCTTGCTGGGGTCAGGGGCACCTAGATGGAGGGCCAGGGGTAACCCTGGGGCCTATACTGCAAGTCCAGGGAGAGAGGTGGACCCCTGGTTAGTTTGCTGGGCTCATGGGCCCTTACGTGGAGGGCCAGGGGCACCCTGGGGCCTATACTGCAAGTCCAGGGAGAGAGCTGATTCTCTGGGTAGCTTGCTTTGGTCAAAAGCCCCTAGGTGGGGTGCAAGGGGGCACAATGGGGCCTATACTGCAAGTCCAGGGAGAGAGGTGGACCCCTGGGTAGCTTGCTGGGGTAAGGGGCCCCTAGGAGGAGGGCCAAGGGGCACCCTGGGGACTATACTGCAAGACCAGGGAGAGAGGTGGACCCCTTGGTAGCTTGCTGGGGTCAGGGGCCCTTAGGTGGAGGGCCAGGTGCACCCTGGGGCCTATACTGCAAGTCCAGGAAGAGATGTGGACCCCTGGGTAGCTTGCTGGGGTCAGAGGCCCCCAGGTGGAGGGCCAGGGGGCACCCTTGGGCCTACACTGCAAGTCCAGGGAGAGAGGTGGACCCCTGGGTAGCTTGCTTGGGTCAGAGACCCCTAGTTGGAGGGCAAGGGGGCACCCTGGGGCCTTTAATGGAAGTCCAGGGAGGGAAGCGGACCCTGGGTAGCCTGCTGGGGTCAGATTCTCTTAGGTGGAAGGCCAGGGTGCACCCTGGGGCCTATACTGCAAGTCCAGGGAGAGAGGTGGACCCCTGGGTAGCTTGCTGGGGTCAGGGGCCCTTAGGTGGAGGGCCAGGGGCACCCTGGGGCCTATACTGCATGTCCAGGAAGAGATGTGGACCCCTGGGTAGCTTGCTGGGGTCATAGGCCCCTAAGTGGAGTGTCAGGGGCACCCTGGGGCCTATACTGCAAGTCCAGGGAGAGAGGTGGACCCCTGGGTAGCTTGCTGGGGTCAGGGGCACTTAGGTGGAGGGCCAGGGGGCACCCTGGGGCCTACACTGCAAGTCCAGGTAGAGAGGTGGACCCCTGGGTAGCTTGCTGGGGTCAGAGGCCCCTAGGTGGAGGGCCAGGAGGCACAATGGGGCCTATACTGCTAGTCCAGGGAGAGAGGTGGACCCCTGGGTAGCTTGCTGGGGTCAGGGGCCCTTAGGTGGAGGGCAAGGGGGCACCCTGGGGCCTACACTGCAAGTCCAGGGAGAGAGGTGGACCCCTGGGTAGCTTGCTGGGGTCAGAGGCCCCCAGGTGGAGGGCCAGGGAGCACCCTTGGGCCTACACTGCAAGTCCAGGGAGAGAGGTGGACCCCTGGGTAGCTTGCTGGGGTCAGAGACCCCTAGTTGGAGGGCCAGGGGGCACCCTGGGGGCTTTAATGGAAGTCCAGGGAGAGAGGAGGACCCCTGGGTAGCTTGCTCGGGTCAGGATCCCTTAGGTGGAGGGCAAGGGGGCACCCTGAGGGCCTACACTGCATGTCCAGGGAGAGAGGTGGACCCCTGGGTAGCTTGCTGGGGTCAGGGGCCCTTAGGTGGAGGGCCAGGGGGCACCCTGGGGCCTATACTGCAAGTCCAGGAAGAGATGTGGACCCCTGGGTAGCTTGCTGGGGTCAGGGGCCCTTAGGTGGAGGGCAAGGGGGCACCCTGGGGCCTACACTGCAAGTCCAGGGAGAGAGGTGGACCCCTGGGTAGCTTACTGGGGTCAGAGGCCCCTAGGTGGAGGGCCAGGGGGCACCCTTGGGCCTACACTGCAAGTCCAGGGAGAGAGGTGGACCCCTGGGTAGCTTGCTGGGGTCAGAGACCCCTAGTTGGAGGGCCAGGGGGCACCCTGGGGGCTTTAATGGAAGTCCAGGGAGAGAGGAGGACCCCTGGGTAGCTTGCTCGGGTCAGGATCCCTTAGGTGGAGGGCAAGGGGGCACCCTGGGGCCTACACTGCATGTCCAGGGAGAGAGGTGGACCCCTGGGTAGCTTGCTGGGGTCAGGGGCCCTTAGGTGGAGGGCCAGGGGGCACCCTGGGGCCTATACTGCAAGTCCAGGAAGAGATGTGGACCCCTGGGTAGCTTGCTGGGGTCAGGGGCCCTTAGGTGGAGGGCAAGGGGGCACCCTGGGGCCTACACTGCAAGTCCAGGGAGAGAGGTGGACCCCTGGGTAGCTTACTGGGGTCAGAGGCCCTTAGGTGGAGGGCCAGGGGGCACCCTGGGGCCTACACTGCAAGTCCAGGGAGAGAGGTGGACCCCTGGGTAGCTTGCTGGGGTCAGAGGCCCCTAGGTGGAGGGCCAGGAGGCACAATGGGGCCTATACTGCTGGTCCAGGGAGAGAGTTGGACCCCTGGGTAGCTTGCTGGGGTCATGGGCCCTTAGGTGGAGGGCCAGGGGGCACCCTGGGGCCTACACTGCAAGTCCAGGGAGAGAGGTGGACCCCTGGGTAGCTTGCTGGGGTCAGAGGCCCCCAGGTGGAGGGCCAGGGGGCACCCTTGGGCCTACACTGCAAGTCCAGGGAGAGAGGTGGACCCCTGGGTAGCTTGCTGGGGTCAGAGACCCCTAGTTGGAGGGCAAGGGGGCACCCTGGGGCCTTTAATGGAAGTCCAGGGAGGGAAGTGGACCCTGGGTAGCCTGCTGGGGTCAGATTCCCTTAGGTGGAAGGCCAGGGTGCACCCTGGGGCCTATACTGCAAGTCCAGGGAGAGAGGTGGACCCCTGGGTAGCTTGCTGGGGTCAGGGGCCCTTAGGTGGAGGGCCAGGGGCACCCTGGGGCCTATACTGCATGTCCAGGAAGAGATGTGGACCCCTGGATAGCTTGCTGGGGTCAAAGGCCCCTACGTGGAGTGCCAGGGGCACCCTGCGGCCTATACTGCAAGTCCAGGGAGAGAGGTGGACCCCTGGGTAGCTTGCTGGGGTCAGGGGCACTTAGGTGGAGGGCCAGGGGGCACCCTGGGGCCTAAACTGCAAGTCCAGGTAGAGAGGTGGACCCCTGGGTAGCTTGCTGGGGTCAGAGGCCCCTAGGTGGAGGGCCAGGAGGCACAATGGGGCCTATACTGCTAGTCCAGGGAGAGAGGTGGACCCCTGGGTAGCTTGCTGGGGTCAGGGGCCCTTAGGTGGAGGGCAAGGGGGCACCCTGGGGCCTACACTGCAAGTCTAGGGAGAGAGGTGGACCCCTGGGTAGCTTGCTGGGGTCAGAGGCCCCCAGGTGGAGGGCCAGGGGGCACCCTTGGGCCTACACTGCAAGTCCAGGGAGAGAGGTGGACCCCTGGGTAGCTTGCTGGGGTCAGAGACCCCTAGTTGGAGGGCCAGGGGGCACCCTGGGGCCTTTAATGGAAGTCCAGGGAGGGAAGTGGACCCTGGGTAGCCTGCTGGGGTCATATTCCCTTAGGTGGAAGGCCAGGGCGCACCCTGGGGCCTAAACTGCAAGTCCAGGGAGAGAGGTGGACCCCTGGGTAGCTTGCTGGGGTCAGGGGCCCTTAGGTGGAGGGCCAGGTGCACCCTGGGGCCTATACTGCAAGTCCAGGAAGAGAGGTGGACCCCTGGGTAGCTTGCTGGGGTCAGAGGCCCCTAGGTGGAGGGCCAGGGGGCATCCTGGGGCCTACACTGCAAGTCCAGGGATAGACACGGAACCCTGGGTAGCTTGCTGGGGTCAGGGGCACCTAGATGGAGGGCCAGGGGTAACCCTGGGGCCTATACTGCAAGTCCATGGAGAGAGGTGGACCCCTGGTTAGTTTGCTGGGCTCATGGGCCCTTAGGTAGAGGGCAAGGGGGCACCCTGGGGCCTACACTGCAAGTCCAGGGAGAGAGGTTGACCCCTGGGTAGCTTGCTGGGGTCAGAGGCCCCTAGGTGGAGGGCCAGGAGGCACAATGGGGCCTATACTGCTGGTCCAGGGAGAGAGGTGGACCCCTGGGTAGCTTGCTGGGTTCAGGATCCCTTAGGTGGAGGGCAAGGGGGCACCCTGGGGCCTACACTGCATGTCCAGGGAGAGAGGTGGACCCCTGGGTAGCTTGCTGGGGTCAGAGGCCCTTAGGTGGAGGGCAAGGGGGCACCCTGGGGCCTACACTGCAAGTCCAGGGAGAGAGGTGGTCGCCTGGGTAGCTTGCTGGGGTCAGAGGCCCTTAGGTGGAGGGCAAGGGGGCAACCTGGGGCCTACACTGCAAGTCCAGGGAGAGAGGTGGACCCCTGGGTAGCTTGCTAGGGTCAGGGGCCCTTAGGTGGAGGGCCAGAGGGCACCCTGGGGCCTATACTGCAAGTCCAGGAAGAGATGTGGACCCCTGGGTAGCTTGCTGGGGTCATAGGCCCCTAAGTGGAGTGCCAGGGGCACCCTGGGGCCTATACTGCAAGTCCAGGGAGAGAGGTGGACCCCTGGGTAGCTTGCTGGGGTCAGGGGCCCTTAGGTGGAGGGCCAGGCGGCACCCTGGTGCCTATAATGCAAGTCCAGGAAGAGAGGTGGACCCCTGGGTAGCTTGCTGGGGTCAGAGGCCCCTAGGTGGAGGGCCAGGGGGCATCCTGGGGCCTACACTGCAAGTCCAGGGATAGACACGGACCCCTGGGTAGCTTGCTGGGGTCAGGGGCACCTAGATGGAGGGCCAGGGGTAACCCTGGGGCCTATACTGCAAGTCCAGGGAGAGAGGTGGACCCCTGGTTAGTTTGCTGGGCTCATGGGCCCTTACGTGGAGGGCCAGGGGCACCCTGGGGCCTATACTGCAAGTCCAGGGAGAGAGCTGATTCTCTGGGTAGCTTGCTTTGGTCAAAAGCCCCTAGGTGGGGTGCAAGGGGGCACAATGGGGCCTATACTGCAAGTCCAGGGAGAGAGGTGGACCCCTGGGTAGCTTGCTGGGGTAAGGGGCCCCTAGGAGGAGGGCCAAGGGGCACCCTGGGGACTATACTGCAAGACCAGGGAGAGAGGTGGACCCCTTGGTAGCTTGCTGGGGTCAGGGGCCCTTAGGTGGAGGGCCAGGTGCACCCTGAGGCCTATACTGCAAGTCCAGGAAGAGATGTGGACCCCTGGGTAGCTTGCTGGGGTCAGAGGCCCCCAGGTGGAGGGCCAGGGGGCACCCTTGGGCCTACACTGCAAGTCCAGGGAGAGAGGTGGACCCCTGGGTAGCTTGCTTGGGTCAGAGACCCCTAGTTGGAGGGCAAGGGGGCACCCTGGGGCCTTTAATGGAAGTCCAGGGAGGGAAGCGGACCCTGGGTAGCCTGCTGGGGTCAGATTCTCTTAGGTGGAAGGCCAGGGTGCACCCTGGGGCCTATACTGCAAGTCCAGGGAGAGAGGTGGACCCCTGGGTAGCTTGCTGGGGTCAGGGGCCCTTAGGTGGAGGGCCAGGGGCACCCTGGGGCCTATACTGCATGTCCAGGAAGAGATGTGGACCCCTGGGTAGCTTGCTGGGGTCATAGGCCCCTAAGTGGAGTGTCAGGGGCACCCTGGGGCCTATACTGCAAGTCCAGGGAGAGAGGTGGACCCCTGGGTAGCTTGCTGGGGTCAGGGGCACTTAGGTGGAGGGCCAGGGGGCACCCTGGGGCCTACACTGCAAGTCCAGGTAGAGAGGTGGACCCCTGGGTAGCTTGCTGGGGTCAGAGGCCCCTAGGTGGAGGGCCAGGAGGCACAATGGGGCCTATACTGCTAGTCCAGGGAGAGAGGTGGACCCCTGGGTAGCTTGCTGGGGTCAGGGGCCCTTAGGTGGAGGGCAAGGGGGCACCCTGGGGCCTACACTGCAAGTCCAGGGAGAGAGGTGGACCCCTGGGTAGCTTGCTGGGGTCAGAGGCCCCCAGGTGGAGGGCCAGGGGGCACCCTTGGGCCTACACTGCAAGTCCAGGGAGAGAGGTGGACCCCTGGGTAGCTTGCTGGGGTCAGAGACCCCTAGTTGGAGGGCCAGGGGGCACCCTGGGGGCTTTAATGGAAGTCCAGGGAGAGAGGAGGACCCCTGGGTAGCTTGCTCGGGTCAGGATCCCTTAGGTGGAGGGCAAGGGGGCACCCTGAGGGCCTACACTGCATGTCCAGGGAGAGAGGTGGACCCCTGGGTAGCTTGCTGGGGTCAGGGGCCCTTAGGTGGAGGGCCAGGGGGCACCCTGGGGCCTATACTGCAAGTCCAGGAAGAGATGTGGACCCCTGGGTAGCTTGCTGGGGTCAGGGGCCCTTAGGTGGAGGGCAAGGGGGCACCCTGGGGCCTACACTGCAAGTCCAGGGAGAGAGGTGGACCCCTGGGTAGCTTACTGGGGTCAGAGGCCCCTAGGTGGAGGGCCAGGGGGCACCCTTGGGCCTACACTGCAAGTCCAGGGAGAGAGGTGGACCCCTGGGTAGCTTGCTGGGGTCAGAGACCCCTAGTTGGAGGGCCAGGGGGCACCCTGGGGGCTTTAATGGAAGTCCAGGGAGAGAGGAGGACCCCTGGGTAGCTTGCTCGGGTCAGGATCCCTTAGGTGGAGGGCAAGGGGGCACCCTGGGGCCTACACTGCATGTCCAGGGAGAGAGGTGGACCCCTGGGTAGCTTGCTGGGGTCAGGGGCCCTTAGGTGGAGGGCCAGGGGGCACCCTGGGGCCTATACTGCAAGTCCAGGAAGAGATGTGGACCCCTGGGTAGCTTGCTGGGGTCAGGGGCCCTTAGGTGGAGGGCAAGGGGGCACCCTGGGGCCTACACTGCAAGTCCAGGGAGAGAGGTGGACCCCTGGGTAGCTTACTGGGGTCAGAGGCCCTTAGGTGGAGGGCCAGGGGGCACCCTGGGGCCTACACTGCAAGTCCAGGGAGAGAGGTGGACCCCTGGGTAGCTTGCTGGGGTCAGAGGCCCCTAGGTGGAGGGCCAGGAGGCACAATGGGGCCTATACTGCTGGTCCAGGGAGAGAGTTGGACCCCTGGGTAGCTTGCTGGGGTCATGGGCCCTTAGGTGGAGGGCCAGGGGGCACCCTGGGGCCTACACTGCAAGTCCAGGGAGAGAGGTGGACCCCTGGGTAGCTTGCTGGGGTCAGAGGCCCCCAGGTGGAGGGCCAGGGGGCACCCTTGGGCCTACACTGCAAGTCCAGGGAGAGAGGTGGACCCCTGGGTAGCTTGCTGGGGTCAGAGACCCCTAGTTGGAGGGCAAGGGGGCACCCTGGGGCCTTTAATGGAAGTCCAGGGAGGGAAGTGGACCCTGGGTAGCCTGCTGGGGTCAGATTCCCTTAGGTGGAAGGCCAGGGTGCACCCTGGGGCCTATACTGCAAGTCCAGGGAGAGAGGTGGACCCCTGGGTAGCTTGCTGGGGTCAGGGGCCCTTAGGTGGAGGGCCAGGGGCACCCTGGGGCCTATACTGCATGTCCAGGAAGAGATGTGGACCCCTGGATAGCTTGCTGGGGTCAAAGGCCCCTAAGTGGAGTGCCAGGGGCACCCTGCGGCCTATACTGCAAGTCCAGGGAGAGAGGTGGACCCCTGGGTAGCTTGCTGGGGTCAGGGGCACTTAGGTGGAGGGCCAGGGGGCACCCTGGGGCCTAAACTGCAAGTCCAGGTAGAGAGGTGGACCCCTGGGTAGCTTGCTGGGGTCAGAGGCCCCTAGGTGGAGGGCCAGGAGGCACAATGGGGCCTATACTGCTAGTCCAGGGAGAGAGGTGGACCCCTGGGTAGCTTGCTGGGGTCAGGGGCCCTTAGGTGGAGGGCAAGGGGGCACCCTGGGGCCTACACTGCAAGTCTAGGGAGAGAGGTGGACCCCTGGGTAGCTTGCTGGGGTCAGAGGCCCCCAGGTGGAGGGCCAGGGGGCACCCTTGGGCCTACACTGCAAGTCCAGGGAGAGAGGTGGACCCCTGGGTAGCTTGCTGGGGTCAGAGACCCCTAGTTGGAGGGCCAGGGGGCACCCTGGGGCCTTTAATGGAAGTCCAGGGAGGGAAGTGGACCCTGGGTAGCCTGCTGGGGTCATATTCCCTTAGGTGGAAGGCCAGGGCGCACCCTGGGGCCTAAACTGCAAGTCCAGGGAGAGAGGTGGACCCCTGGGTAGCTTGCTGGGGTCAGGGGCCCTTAGGTGGAGGGCCAGGTGCACCCTGGGGCCTATACTGCAAGTCCAGGAAGAGAGGTGGACCCCTGGGTAGCTTGCTGGGGTCAGAGGCCCCTAGATGGGAGGGCCAGGGGGCATCCTGGGGCCTACACTGCAAGTCCAGGGATAGACACGGAACCCTGGGTAGCTTGCTGGGGTCAGGGGCACCTAGATGGAGGGCCAGGGGTAACCCTGGGGCCTATACTGCAAGTCCATGGAGAGAGGTGGACCCCTGGTTAGTTTGCTGGGCTCATGGGCCCTTAGGTAGAGGGCAAGGGGGCACCCTGGGGCCTACACTGCAAGTCCAGGGAGAGAGGTTGACCCCTGGGTAGCTTGCTGGGGTCAGAGGCCCCTAGGTGGAGGGCCAGGAGGCACAATGGGGCCTATACTGCTGGTCCAGGGAGAGAGGTGGACCCCTGGGTAGCTTGCTGGGTTCAGGATCCCTTAGGTGGAGGGCAAGGGGGCACCCTGGGGCCTACACTGCATGTCCAGGGAGAGAGGTGGACCCCTGGGTAGCTTGCTGGGGTCAGAGGCCCTTAGGTGGAGGGCAAGGGGGCACCCTGGGGCCTACACTGCAAGTCCAGGGAGAGAGGTGGTCGCCTGGGTAGCTTGCTGGGGTCAGAGGCCCTTAGGTGGAGGGCAAGGGGGCACCCTGGGGCCTACACTGCAAGTCCAGGGAGAGAGGTGGACCCCTGGGTAGCTTGCTAGGGTCAGGGGCCCTTAGGTGGAGGGCCAGAGGGCACCCTGGGGCCTATATTGCAAGTCCAGGAAGAGATGTGGACCCCTGGGTAGCTTGCTGGGGTCATAGGCCCCTAAGTGGAGTGCCAGGGGCACCCTGGGGCCTATACTGCAAGTCCAGGGAGAGAGGTGGACCCCTGGGTAGCTTGCTGGGGTCAGGGGCCCTTAGGTGGAGGGCCAGGCGGCACCCTGGTGCCTATAATGCAAGTCCAGGAAGAGAGGTGGACCCCTGGGTAGCTTGCTGGGGTCAGAGGCCCCTAGGTGGAGGGCCAGGGGGCATCCTGGGGCCTACACTGCAAGTCCAGGGATAGACACGGACCCCTGGGTAGCTTGCTGGGGTCAGGGGCACCTAGATGGAGGGCCAGGGGTAACCCTGGGGCCTATACTGCAAGTCCAGGGAGAGAGGTGGACCCCTGGTTAGTTTGCTGGGCTCATGGGCCCTTACGTGGAGGGCCAGGGGCACCCTGGGGCCTATACTGCAAGTCCAGGGAGAGAGCTGATTCTCTGGGTAGCTTGCTTTGGTCAAAAGCCCCTAGGTGGGGTGCAAGGGGGCACAATGGGGCCTATACTGCAAGTCCAGGGAGAGAGGTGGACCCCTGGGTAGCTTGCTGGGGTAAGGGGCCCCTAGGAGGAGGGCCAAGGGGCACCCTGGGGACTATACTGCAAGACCAGGGAGAGAGGTGGACCCCTTGGTAGCTTGCTGGGGTCAGGGGCCCTTAGGTGGAGGGCCAGGTGCACCCTGGGGCCTATACTGCAAGTCCAGGAAGAGATGTGGACCCCTGGGTAGCTTGCTGGGGTCATAGGCCCCTAAGTGGAGTGCCAGGGGCACCCTGGGGCCTATACTGCAAGTCCAGGGAGAGAGGTGGACCCCTGGGTAGCTTGCTGGGGTCAGGATCCCTTAGGTGGAGGGCAAGGGGGCACCCTGGGGCCTACACTGCATGTCCAGGGAAAGAGGTGGACCCCTAGGTAGCTTGCTCGGGTCAGGGGCCCTTAGGTGGAGGGCCAGGTGGCACCCTGGGGCCTATACTGCAAGTCCAGGAAAAGATGTGGACCCCTGGGTAGCTTGCTGGGGTCAGGGGCCCTTAGGTGGAGGGCAAGGGGGCACCCTGGGGCCTACACTGCAAGTCCAGGGAGAGAGGTGGACCCCTGGGTAGCTTGCTGGGGTCAGAGGCCCCCAGGTGGAGTGCCAAGGGGCACCCTTAGGCCTACACTGCAAGTCCAGGGAGAGAGGTGGACCCCTGGGTAGCTTGCCGGGGTCAGAGACCCCTAGTTGGAGGGCAAGGGGGCACCCTGGGGCCTTTAATGGAAGTCCAGGGAGGGAAGTGGACCCCTGGGTAGCTGGCTAGGGTCAGATTCCCCTAGGTGGAAGGCCATGGCGCACGCTGGGGCCTATACTGCAAGTCCAGGGAGAGAGGTGGACCCCTGGGTAGCTTGCTAGGGTCAGGGGCCCTTAGGTGGAGGGCCAGAGGGCACCCTTGGGCCTATATTGCAAGTCTAGGAAGAGATGTAGACTCCTGGGTAGCTTGCTGGGGTCATAGGCCCCTAAGTGGAGTGCCAGGGGCACCCTAGGGCCTATACTGCAAGTCCAGGGAGAGAGGTGGACCCCTGGGTAGCTTGCTGGGGTCAGGGGCCCTTAGGTGGAGGGCCAGGTGGCACCCTGGTGCCTATAATGCAAGTCCAGGAAGAGACGTGGACCCCTGGGTAGCTTGCTGGGGTCAGAGGCCCCTAGGTGGAGGGCCAGGGGGCATCCTGGGGCCTACACTGCAAGTCCAGGAATAGACACGGACCCCTGGGTAGCTTGCTGGGGTCAGGGGCACCTAGATGGAGGGCCAGGGGTAACCCTGGGGCCTATACTGCAAGTCCAGGGAGAGAGGTGGACCCCTGGTTAGTTTGCTGGGCTCATGGGCCCTTACGTGGAGGGCCAGGGGCACCCTGGGGCCTATACTGCTAGTCCAGGGAGAGAGGTGGACCCCTGGGTAGCTTGCTGGGGTCAGGGGCCCTTAGGTGGAGGGCAAGGGGGCACCCTGGGGCCTACACTGCAAGTCCAGGGAGAGAGGTGGACCCCTAGGTAGCTTGCTGGGGTCAGGGGCCCTTAGGTGGAGGGCAAGGGGGCACCCTGGGGCCTACACTGCAAGTCCAGGGAGAGAGGTTGACCCCTGAGTAGCTTGCTGAGGTCAGAGGCCCCTAGGTGGAGGGCCAGGAGGCACAATGGGGCCTATACTGCTGGTCCAGGGAGAGAGGTGGACCCCTGGGTAGCTTGCTGGGTTCAGAAGCCCCTAGATGGAGGGCCAGGGGGCACCCTGGGGCCTATACTGCAAGATCAGGGAGAGAGGTGGACCCTTGGGTAGCTTGCTGGGGTCAGAGACCCCTAGGTGGAGGGCAAGGGGGCACCCTGGGGCCTCCACTGCAAGTCCAGGGAGAGAGGTGGACCCCTGGGTAAATTGCTGGGGTCAGAGGCCCCCAGGTGGAGTGCCAAGGGGCACCCTTGGGCCTACACTGCAAGTCCAGGGAGAGAGGTGGACCCCTGGGTAGCTTGCCGGGGTCAGACACCCCTAGTTGGAGGGCAAGGGGGCACCCTGGGGCCTTTAATGGAAGTCCAGGGAGGGAAGTGGACCCCTGGGTAGCTGGCTAGGGTCAGATTTCCCTAGGTGGAAGGCCAGGGCGCACCCTGGGGCCTATACTGCAAGTCCAGGGAGAGAGGTGGACCCCTGGGTAGCTTGCTGGGGTGAGAGGCCCCCAGGTGGAGGGCCAGGGGGCACCCTTGGGCCTACACTGCAAGTCCAGGGAGAGAGCTGGTCCTCTTGGTAGCTTGCTTGGGTCAGAAGCCCCTAGGTGGCGTGCAAGGGGGCACCCTGGGGCCTATACTGCAAGTCCAGGGAGAGAGGTGGACCCCTGGGTAGCTTGCTGGGGTAAGGGGCCCCTAGGAAGAGGGCCAGGGGGCACCCTGGGGCCTATACTGCAAGACCAGGGAGAGAGGTGGACCCCTGGGTAGCTTGCTGGGGTCAGGGGCCCTTAGGTGGAGGGCAAAGGGGCACCCTGGGGCCTACACTGCAAGTCCAGGGAGAGAGGTTGACCCCTGAGTAGCTTGCTGGGGTCAGAGGCCCCTAGGTGGAGGGCCAGGAGGCACAATGGGGCCTATACTGCTGGTCCAGGGAGAGAGGTGGACCCCTCGGTAGCTTGCTGGGTTCAGAAGCCCCTAGATGGAGGGCCAGGGGGCACCCTGGGGCCTATACTGCAAGATCAGGGAGAGAGGTGGACCCCTGGGTAGCTTGCTGGGGTCAGAGACCCCTAGGTGGAGGGCAAGGGGGCACCCTGGGGCCTCCACTGCAAATCCAGGGAGAGAGGTGGACCCCTGGGTAAATTGCTGGGGTCAGAGGCCCCCAGGTGGAGTGCCAAGGGGCACCCTTGGGCCTACACTGCAAGTCCAGGGAAAGAGGTGGACCCCTGGGTAGCTTGCCGGGGTCAGACACCCCTAGTTGGAGGGCAAGGGGGCACCCTGGGGCCTTTAATGGAAGTCCAGGGAGGGAAGTGGACCCCTGGGTAGCTGGCTAGTGTCAGATTCCCCTAGGTGGAAGGCCAGGGCGCACCCTGGGGCCTATACTGCAAGTCCAGGGAGAGAGGTGGACCCCTGGGTAGCTTGCTAGGGTCAGGGGCCCTTAGGTGGAGGGCCAGAGGGCACACTGGGGCCTATACTGCAAGTCCAGGGAGAGAGCTGATTCTCTGGGTAGCTTGCTGGGGTCAAAAGCCCCTAGGTGGGGTGCAAGGGGGCACCCTGGGGCCTTACTGCAAGTCCAGGGAGAGAGGTGGACCCCTGGGTAGCTTGCTGGGGTAAGGGGCCCCTAGGAGGAGGGCCAGGGGGCACCCTGGGGCCTATACTGCAAGACCAGGGAGAGAGGTGGACCACTTGGTAGCTTGCTGGGGTCAGGGGCCCTTAGGTGGAGGGCCAGGTGCACCCTGGGGCCTTTAATGGAAGTCCAGGGAGGGAAGTGGACCCTGGGTAGCTTGCTGGGGTCATATTCCCCTAGGTGGAAGGCCAGTGTGCACCCTGGTGCCTATACTGCAAGTCCAGGGAGAGAGGTGGACCCCTGGGTAGCTTGCTGGTGTCAGGGGCACCTAGATGGAGGGCCAGGGGTAACCCTGGGGCCTATACTGCAAGTCCAGGGAGAGAGGTGGACCCCTGGTTAGTTTGCTGGACTCATGGGCCCTTAGGTGGAGGGCCAGGGGCACCCTGGGGCCTACACTGCAAGTCCAGGGAGAGAGCTCGTCCTCTGGGTAGCTTGCTGGGGTGGGGGGCCCTTAGGTGGAGGGCAAGGGGGCACCCTGGGGCCTACACTGCAAGTCCAGGGAGAGAGGTGGACACCTGGGTAGCTTGCTGGGGTCAGGATCCCTTAGGTGGAGGGCAAGGGGGCACCCTGGGGCCTACACTGCATGTCCAGGGAGAGAGGTGGACCCCTGGGTAGCATGCTGGGGTCAGAGGCCCTTAGGTGGAGGGCAAGGGGGCACCCTGGGGCCTACACTGCAAGTCCAGGGAGAGAGGTGGTCCCCTGGGTAGCTTGCTGGGGTCAGAGGCCCTTGTGTGGAGGGCAAGGGGGCACCCTGGGGCCTACACTGCAAGTCCAGGGAGAGAGGTGGACCCCTGGGTAGCTTGCTGGGGTCAGAGGCCCCTAGGTGGAGGGCCAGGGGGCACCCTGGGGCCTATACTGCAAGATCAGGGAGAGAGGTGGACCCCTTGGTAACTTGCTGGGGTCAGAGACCCCTAGGTGGAGGGCAAGGGGGCACTCTGGGGCCTCCACTGCAAGTCCAGGGAGAGAGGTGGACCCCTGGGTAGCTTGCTGGGGTCAGAGGCCCCCAGGTGGAAGGCCAGGGGGCACCCTTGGGCCTACACTGCAAGTCCAGGGAGAGAGGTGGACCCCTGGGTAGCTTGCTGGGGTCAGAGACCCCTAGTTGGAGGGCAAGGGGGCACCCTGGGGCCTTTAATGGAAGTCCAAGGAGGGAAGTGGACCCTGGGTAGCCTGCTGGGGTCAGATTCCCTTAGGTGGAAGGCCAGGGCGCACCCTGGGGCCTATACTGCAAGTCCAGGGAGAGAGGTGGACCCCTGGGTAGCTTGCTGGGGTAAGGGGCCCTTAGTTGGAGGGCCAGGGGCACCCTGGGAACTATACTGCATGTCCAGGAAGAGATGTGGACCCCTGGGTAGCTTGCTGGGGTCATAGGCCCCTAAGTGGAGTGCCAGGGGCACCCTGGGGCCTATACTGCAAGTACAGGGAGAGAGGTGGACCCCTGGGTAGCTTGCTGGGGTCAGGGGCCCTTAGGTGGAGGGCCAGGGGGCACCCTGGGGCCTACACTGCAAGTCCAGGGAGAGAGGTGGACCCCTGGGTAGCTTGCTGGGGTCAGAGGCCCCTAGGTGGAGGGCCAGGTGGCATAATGGGGCCTATACTGCTGGTCCAGGGAGAGAGGTGGACCCCTGGGTAGCTTGCTGGGGTCAGGGGCCCTTAGGTGGAGGGCCAGGGGTCACCATGGGGCCTACACTGCAAGTCCAGGGAGAGAGGTGGACCCCTGGGTAGCTTGCTGGGGTCAGAGGCCCCCAGGTGGAGGGCCAGGGGGAACCCTTGGGCCTACACTTCAAGTCCAGGGAGAGAGGTGGACCCCTGGGTAGCTTGCTGGGGTCAGAGACCCCTAGTTGGAGGGCCAGGGGCACCCTGGGGCCTTTTATGGAAGTCCAGGGAGGGAAGTGGACCCTGGGTAGCCTGCTGGGGTCAGATTCCCTTAGGTGGAAGGCCAGGGCGCACCCTGGGGCCTATACTGCAAGTCCAGGGAGAGAGGTGGACCCCTGGGTATCTTGCTGGGGTCAGGGACCCTTAGGTGGAGGGCCAGGTGCACCCTGGGGCCTATACTGCAAGTCCATGAAAAGATGTGGACCCCTGGGTAGCTTGCTGGGGTCATAGGCCCCTAAGTGGAGTGCCAGGGGCACCCTGGGGCCTATACTGCAAGTCCAGGGAGAGAGGTGGACCCCTGGGTAGCTTGCTCGGGTCAGGATCCCTTAGGTGGAGGGCAAGGGGGCACCCTGGGGCCTACACTGCATGTCCAGGGAGAGAGGTGGACCCCTGGGTAGCTTGCTGGGGTCAGGGGCCCTTAGGTGGAGGGCCAGGGGGCACCCTGGGGCCTATACTACAAGTCCAGGAAGAGAAGTGGACCCCTGGGTAGCTTGCTGGGGTCAGGGGCCCTTAGGTGGAGGGCAAGGGGGCACCCTGGGGCCTACACTGCAAGTCCAGGGAGAGAGGTGGACCCCTGGGTAGCTTACTGGGGTCAGAGGCCCTTAGGTGGAGGGCCAGGGGGCACCCTGGGGCCTACACTGCAAGTCCAGGGAGAGAGGTGGACCCCTGGGTAGCTTGCTGGGGTCAGAGGCCCCTAGGTGGAGGGCCAGGAGGCACAATGGGGCCTATACTGCTGGTCCAGGGAGAGAGGTGGACCCCTGGGTAGCTTGCTGGGGTCAGGGGCCCTTAGGTGGAGGGCCAGGGGGCACCCTGGGGCCTACACTGCAAGTCCAGGGAGAGAGGTGGACCCCATGGGTAGCTTGCTGGGGTCAGAGGCCCCCAGGTGGAGGGCCAGGGGGCACCCTTGGGCCTACACTGCAAGTCCAGGGAGAGAGGTGGACCCCTGGGTAGCTTGCTGGGGTCAGAGACCCCTATTTGGAGGGCAAGGGGGCACCCTGGGGCCTTTAATGGAAGTCCAGGGAGGGAAGTGGACCCTGGGTAGCCTGCTGGGGTCAGATTCTCTTAGGTGGAAGGCCAGGGTGCACCCTGGGGCCTATACTGCAAGTCCAGGGAGAGACGTGGACCCCTGGGTAGCTTGCTGGGGTCAGGGGCCCTTAGGTGGAGGGCCAGGGGCACCCTGGGGCCTATACTGCATGTCCAGGAAGAGATGTGGACCCCTGGGTAGCTTGCTGGGGTCATAGGCCCCTAAGTGGAGTGCCAGGGGCACCCTGGGGCCTATACTGCAAGTCCAGGGAGAGAGGTGGACCCCTGGGTAGCTTGCTGGGGTCAGGGGCACTTAGGTGGAGGGCCAGGGGGCACCCTGGGGCCTACACTGCAAGTCCAGGTAGAGAGGTGGACCCCTGGGTAGCTTGCTGGGGTCAGAGGCCCCTAGGTGGAGGGCCAGGAGGCACAATGGGGCCTATACTGCTAGTCCAGGGAGAGAGGTGGACCCCTGGGTAGCTTGCTGGGGTCAGGGGCCCTTAGGTGGAGGGCAAGGGGGCACCCTGGGGCCTACACTGCAAGTCCAGGGAGAGAGGTGGACCCCTGGGTAGCTTGCTGGGGTCAGAGGCCCCCAGGTGGAGGGCCAGGGGGCACCCTTGGGCCTACACTGCAAGTCCAGGGAGAGAGGTGGACCCCTGGGTTGCTTGCTGGGGTCAGAGACCCCTAGTTGGAGGGCCAGGGGGCACCCAGGGGCCTTTAATGGAAGTCCAGGGAGAGAGGAGGACCCCTGGGTAGCTTGCTCGGGTCAGGATCCCTTAGGTGGAGGGCAAGGGGGCACCCTGGGGCCTACACTGCATGTCCAGGGAGAGAGGTGGACCCCTGGGTAGCTTGGTGGGGTCAGGGGCCCTTAGGTGGAGGGCCAGGGGGCACCCTGGGGCCTATACTGCAAGTCCAGGAAGAGATGTGGACCCCTGGGTAGCTTGCTGGGGTCAGGGGCCCTTAGGTGGAGTGCAAGGGGGCACCCTGGGGCCTACACTGCAAGTCCAGGGAGAGAGGTGGACCCCTGGGTAGCTTACTGGGGTCAGAGGCCCTTAGGTGGAGGGCCAGGGGGCACCCTGGGGCCTACACTGCAAGTCCAGGGAGAGAGGTGGACCCCTGGGTAGCTTGCTGGGGTCAGAGGCCCCTAGGTGGAGGGCCAGGAGGCACAATGGGGCCTATACTGCTGGTCCAGAGAGAGAGTTGGACCCCTGGGTAGCTTGCTGGGGTCAGGGGCCCTTAGGTGGAGGGCCAGGGGGCACCCTGGAGCCTACACTGCAAGTCCAGGGAGAGAGGTGGACCCCTGGGTAGCTTGCTGGGGTCAGAGGCCCCCAGGTGGAGGGCCAGGGGGCACCCTTGGGCCTACACTGCAAGTCCAGGGAGAGAGGTGGACCCCTGGGTAGCTTGCTGGGGTCAGAGACCCCTAGTTGGAGGGCAAGGGGGCACCCTGGGGCCTTTAATGGAAGTCCAGGGAGGGAAGTGGACCCAGGGTAGCATGCTGGGGTCAGATTCCCTTAGGTGGAAGGCCAGGGTGCACCCTGGGGCCTATACTGCAAGTCCAGGGAGAGAGGTGGACCCCTGGGTAGCTTGCTGGGGTCAGGGGCCCTTAGGTGGAGGGCCAGGGGCACCCTGGGGCCTATACTGCATGTCCAGGAAGAGATGTGGACCCCTGGGTAGCTTGCTGGGGTCATAGGCCCCTAAGTGGAGTGCCAGAGGCACCCTGGGGCCTATACTGCAAGTCCAGGAAGAGAGGTGGACCCCTGGGTAGCTTGCTGGGGTCAGAGGCCCCTAAGTGGAGTGCCAGGGGCACCCTGCGGCCTATACTGCAAGTCCAGGGAGAGAGGTGGACCCCTGGGTAGCTTGCTCGGGTCAGGATCCCTTAGTTGGAGGGCAAGGGGGCACCCTGGGGCCTACACTGCATGTCCAGGGAGAGAGGTGGACCCCTGGGTAGCTTGCTGGGGTCAGGGGCCCTTAGGTGGAGGGCCAGGGGGCACCCTGGGGCCTATACTGCAAGTCCAGGAAGAGATGTGGACCACTGGGTAGCTTGCTGGGGTCAGGGGCCCTTAGGTGGAGGGCAAGGGGGCACCCTGGGGCCTACACTGCAAGTCCAGGGAGAGAGGTGGACCCCTGGGTAGCTTACTGGGGTCAGAGGCCCTTAGGTGGAGGGCCAGGGGGCACCCTGGGGCCTACACTTCAAGTCCAGGGAGAGAGGTGGACCCCTGGGTAGCTTGCTGGGGTCAGAGGCCCCTAGGTGGAGGGCCAGGAGGCACAATGGGGCCTATACTGCTGGTCCAGGGAGAGAGGTGGACCCCTGGGTAGCTTGCTGGGGTCAGGGGCCCTTAGGTGGAGGGCCAGGGGGCACCCTGGGGCCTACACTGCAAGTCCAGGGAGAGAGGTGGACCCCTGGGTAGCTTGCTGGGGTCAGAGGCCGCCAGGTGGAGGGCCAGGGGGCACCCTTGGGCCTACACTGCAAGTCCAGGTAGAGAGGTGGACCCCTGGGTAGCTTGCTGGGGTCAGAGGCCCCTAGGTGGAGGGCCAGGAGGCACAATGGGGCCTATACTGCTAGTCCAGGGAGAGAGGTGGACCCCTGGGTAGCTTGCTGGGGTCAGGGGCCCTTAGGTGGAGGGCAAGGGGGCACCCTGGGGCCTACACTGCAAGTCCAGGGAGAGAGGTGGACCCCTGGGTAGCTTGCTGGGGTCAGAGGCCCCCAGGTGGAGGGCCAGGGGGCACCCTTGGGCCTACACTGCAAGTCCAGGGAGAGAGGTGGACCCCTGGGTAGCTTGCTGGGGTCAGAGACCCCTAGTTGGAGGGCCAGGGGGCACCCTGGGGCCTTTAATGGAAGTCCAGGGAGAGAGGTGGACCCCTGGGTAGCTTGCTCGGGTCAGGATCCCTTAGGTGGAGGGCAAGGGGGCACCCTGGGGCCTACACTGCATGTCCAGGGAGAGAGGTGGACCCCTGGGTAGCTTGCTGGGGTCAGGGGCCCTTAGGTGGAGGGCCAGGGGGCACCCTGGGGCCTATACTGCAAGTCCAGGAAGAGATGTGGACCCCTGGGTAGCTTGCTGGGGTCAGGGGCCCTTAGGTGGAGGGCAAGGGGGCACCCTGGGGCCTACACTGCAAGTCCAGGGAGAGAGGTGGACCCCTGGGTAGCTTACTGGGGTCAGAGGCCCTTAGGTGGAGGGCCAGGGGGCACCCTGGGGCCTACACTGCAAGTCCAGGGAGAGAGGTGGACCCCTGGGTAGCTTGCTGGGGTCAGAGGCCCCTAGGTGGAGGGCCAGGAGGCACATTGGGGCCTATACTGCTGGTCCAGGGAGAGAGGTGGACCCCTGGGTAGCTTGCTGGGGTCAGGGGCCCTTAGGTGGAGGGCCAAGGGGCACCCTGGGGCCTACACTGCAAGTCCAGGGAGAGAGGTGGCCCCTTGGGTAGCTTGCTGGGGTCAGAGGCCCCTAGGTGGAGGGCCAGGGGGCACCCTTGGGCCTACACTGCAAGTCCAGGGAGAGAGGTGGACCCCTGGGTAGCTTGCTGGGGTCAGAGACCCCTAGTCGGAGGGCAAGGAGGCACCCTGGGGCCTTCAATGGAAGTCCAGGGAGGGAAGTGGACCCTGGGTAGCCTGCTGGGGTCAGATTCCCTTAGGTGGAAGGCCAGGGTGCACCCTGGGGCCTATACTGCAAGTCCAGGGAGAGAGGTGGACCCCTGGGTAGCTTGCTGGGGTCAGGGGCCCTTAGGTGGAGGGCCAGGGGCACCCTGGGGCCTATACTGCATGTCCAGGAAGAGATGTGGACCCCTGGGTAGCTTGCTGGGGTCATAGGCCCCTAAGTGGAGTGCCAGGGGCACCCTGGGGCCTATACTGCAAGTCCAGGGAGAGAGGTGGACCCCTGGGTAGCTTACTGGGGTCAGAGGCCCTTAGGTGGAGGGCCAGGGGGCACCCTGGGGCCTACACTGCAAGTCCAGGGAGAAAGGTGGACCCCTGGGTAGCTTGTTGGGGTCAGAGGCCTTTAGGTGGAGGGCCAGGAGGCACAATGGGGCCTATACTGCTGGTCCAGGGAGAGAGGTGGACCCCTGGGTAGCTTGCTGGGGTCAGGGGCCCTTAGGTGGAGGGCCAGGGGGCACCCTGGGGCCTACACTGCAAGTCCAGGGAGAGAGGTGGACCCCTGGGTAGCTTGCTGGGGTCAGAGGCCCCCAGGTAGAGGGCCAGGGGGCACCCTTGGGCCTACACTGCAAGTCCAGGGAGAGAGGTGGACCCCTGGGTAGCTTGCTGGGGTCAGAGACCCCTAGTTGGAGGGCAAGGAGGCACCCTGGGGCCTTTAATGGAAGTCCAGGGAGGGAAGTGGACCCTGGGTAGCCTGCTGGGGTCAGATTCCCTTAGGTGGAAGGCCAGGGTGAACCCTGGGGCCTACACTGCAAGTCCAGGGAGAGAGGTGGACCCCTGGGTAGCTTGCTGGGGTCAGGGGCCCTTAGGTGGAGGGCCAGGGGCACCCTGGGGCCTATACTGCATGTCCAGGAAGAGATGTGGACCCCTGGGTAGCTTGCTGGGGTCATAGGCCCCTAAGTGGAGTGCCAGGGGCACCCTGGGGCCTATACTGCAAGTCCAGGGAGAGAGGTGGACCCCTGGGTAGCTTGCTGGGGTCAGGGGCACTTAGGTGGAGGGCCAGGGGGCACCCTGGGGCCTACACTGCAAGTCCAGGTAGAGAGGTGGACCCCTGGGTAGCTTTCTGGGGTCAGGGGCCCTTAGGTGGAGGGCAAGGGGGCACCCTGGGGCCTACACTGCAAGTCCAGGGAGAGAGTTGGACCCCTGTTTAGCTTGCTGGGGTCAGAGGCCCTTAGGTGGAGGGCCAGGGGGCACCCTGGGGCCTACACTGCAAGTCCAGGGAGAGAGGTGGACCCCTGGGTAGCTTGCTGGGGTCAGAGGCCCCTAGGTGGAGGGCCAGGAGGCACAATGGGGCCTATACTGCTAGTCCAGGGAGAGAGGTGGACCCCTGGGTAGCTTGCTGGGGTCAGGGGCCCTTAGGTGGAGGGCAAGGGGGCACCCTGGGGCCTACACTGCAAGTCCAGGGAGAGAGGTGGACCCCTGGGTAGCTTGCTGGGGTCAGAGGCCCCCAGGTGGAGGGCCAGGGGGCACCCTTGGGCCTACACTGCAAGTCCAGGGAGAGAGGTGGACCCCTGGGTAGCTTGCTGGGGTCAGAGACCCCTAGTTGGAGGGCCAGGGGGCACCCTTGGGCCTTTAATGGAAGTCCAGGGAGGGAAGTGGACCCTGGGTAGCCTGCTGGGGTCAGATTCCCTTAGGTGGAAGGCCAGGGCGCACCCTGGGGCCTATACTGCAAGTCCAGGGAGAGAGGTGGACCCCTGGGTAGCTTGCTGGGGTCAGGGGCCCTTAGGTGGAGGGCCAGGTGCACCCTGGGGCCTATACTGCAAGTCCAGGAAGAGAGGTGGACCCCTGGGTAGCTTGCTGGGGTCAGAGGCCCCTAGGTGGAGGGCCAGGGGGCATCCTGGGGCCTACAGTGCAAGTCCAGGGATAGACACGGAACCCTGGGTAGCTTGCTGGGGTCAGGGGCACCTAGATGGAGGGCCAGGGGTAACCCTGGGGCCTATACTGCAAGTCCATGGAGAGAGGTGGACCCCTGGTTAGTTTGCTGGGCTCATGGGCCCTTACGTGGAGGGCCAGGGGCACCCTGGGGCCTATATTGCAAGTCCAGGGAGAGAGCTGGTCCTCTTGGTAGCTTGCTTGGGTCAGAAGCCCCTTGGTGGGGTGCAAGGGGGCACCCTGGGGCCTATACTGCAAGTCCAGAGAGAGAGGTGGACCCCTGGGTAGCTTGCTGGGGTAAGGGGCCCCTAGGAAGAGGGCCAGGGGGCACCCTGGGGCCTATACTGCAAGACCAGGGAGAGAGGTGGACCCCTGGGTAGCTTGCTGGGGTCAGGGGCCCTTAGGTGGAGGGCAAGGGGGCACCCTGGGGCCTACACTGCAAGTCCAGGGAGAGAGGTTGACCCCTGGGTAGCTTGCTGGGGTCAGAGGCCCCTAGGTGGAGGGCCAGGAGGCACAATGGGGCCTATACTGCTGGTCCAGGGAGAGAGGTGGACCCCTGGGTAGCTTGCTGGGTTCAGAAGCCCCTAGATGGAGGGCCAGGGGGCACCCTGGGGCCTATACTGCAAGATCAGGCAGAGAGGTGGACCCCTGGGTAGCTTGCTGGGGTCAGAGACCCCTAGGTGGAGGGCAAGGGGGCACCCTGGGGCCTCCACTGCAAGTCCAGGGAGAGAGGTGGACCCCTGGGTAAATTGCTGGGGTCAGAGGCCCCCAGGTGGAGTGCCAAGGGGCACCCTTGGGCCTACACTGCAAGTCCAGGGAGAGAGGTGGACCCCTGGGTAGCTTGCCGGGGTCAGGGACCCCTAGTTGGAGGGCAAGGGGGCACCCTGGGGCCTTTAATGGAAGTCCAGGGAGGGAAGTGGACCCCTGGGTAGCTGGCTAGGGTCAGATTCCCCTAGGTGGAAGGCCAGGGCGCACCCTGGGGCCTATACTGCGAGTCCAGGGAGAGAGGTGGACCCCTGGGTAGCTTGCTAGGGTCAGGGGCCCTTAGGTGGAGGGCCAGAGGGCACCCTGGGGCCTATACTGCAAGTCCAGGAAAAGATGTGGACCCCTGGGTAGCTTGCTGGTGTCATAGGCCCCTAAGTGGAGTGCCAGGGGCACCTTGGGGCCTATACTGCAAGTCCAGGGAGAGAGGTGGAGCCCTGGGTAGCTTGCTGGGGTCAGGGGCCCTTAGGTGGAGGGCCAGGTGGCACCCTGGTGCCTATAATGCAAGTCCAGGAAGAGAGGTGGACTCCTGGGTAGCTTGCTGGGGTCAGAGGCCCCTAGGTGGAGGGCCAGGGGGCATCCTGGGGCCTACATTGCAAGTCCAGGGATAGACACGGACCCCTGGGTAGCTTGTTGGGGTCAGGGGCACCTAGATGGAGGGCCAGGGGTAACCCTGGGGCCTATACTGCAAGTCCAGGGAGAGAGGTGGACCCCTGGTTAGTTTGCTGGGCTCATGGGCCCTTACGTGGAGGGCCAGGGGCACCCTGGGGCCTATACTGCAAGTCCAGGGAGAGAGCTGATTCTCTGGGTAGCTTGCTGGGGTCAAAAGCCCCTAGGTGGGGTGCAAGGGGGCACCCTGGGGCCTATACTGCAAGTCCAGGGAGAGAGGTGGACCCCTGGGTAGCTTGCTGGGGTAAGGGGCCCCTAGGAGGAGGGCCAGGGGGCACCCTGGGGCCTAAACTGCAAGACCAGGGAGAGAGGTGGACCCCTTGGTAGCTTGCTGGGGTCAGGGGCCCTTAGGTGGAGGGCCAGGTGCACCCTGGGGCCTTTAATGGAAGTCCAGGGAGGGAAGTGGACCCTGGGTAGCTTGCTGGGGTCATATTCCCCTAGGTGGAAGGCCAGTGTGCACCCTGGGGCCTATACTGCAAGTCCAGGGAGAGAGGTGGACCCCTGGGTAGCTTGCTGGTGTCAGGGGCCCCTAGGTGGAGGGCCAGGAGGCACAATGGGGCCTATACTGCTGGTCCAGAGAGAGAGTTGGACCCCTGGGTAGCTTGCTGGGGTCAGGGGCCCTTAGGTGGAGGGCAAGGGGGCACCCTGGGGCCTACACTGCAAGTCTAGGGAGAGAGGTGGACCCCTGGGTAACTTGCTGGGGTCAGAGGCCCCCAGGTGGAGGGCCAGGGGGCACCCTTGGGCCTACACTGCAAGTCCAGGGAGAGAGGTGGACCCCTGGGTAGCTTGCTGGGGTCAGAGACCCCTAGTTGGAGGGCCAGGGGGCACCCTGGGGCCTTTAATGGAAGTCCAGGGAGGGAAGTGGACCCTGGGTAGCCTGCTGGGGTCATATTCCCTTAGGTGGAAGGCCAGGGCGCACCCTGGGGCCTAAACTGCAAGTCCAGGGAGAGAGGTGGACCCCTGGGTAGCTTGCTGGGGTCAGGGGCCCTTAGGTGGAGGGCCAGGTGCACCCTGGGGCCTATACTGCAAGTCCAGGAAGAGAGGTGGACCCCTGGGTAGCTTGCTGGGGTCAGAGGCCCCTAGGTGGAGGGCCAGGGGGCATCCTGGGGCCTACACTGCAAGTCCAGGGATAGACACGGAACCCTGGGTAGCTTGCTGGGGTCAGGGGCACCTAGATGGAGGGCCAGGGGTAACCCTGGGGCCTATACTGCAAGTCCATGGAGAGAGGTGGACCCCTGGTTAGTTTGCTGGGCTCATGGGCCCTTAGGTAGAGGGCAAGGGGGCACCCTGGGGCCTACACTGCAAGTCCAGGGAGAGAGGTTGACCCCTGGGTAGCTTGCTGGGGTCAGAGGCCCCTAGGTGGAGGGCCAGGAGGCACAATGGGGCCTATACTGCTGGTCCAGGGAGAGAGGTGGACCCCTGGGTAGCTTGCTGGGTTCAGGATCCCTTAGGTGGAGGGCAAGGGGGCACCCTGGGGCCTACACTGCATGTCCAGGGAGAGAGGTGGACCCCTGGGTAGCTTGCTGGGGACAGAGGCCCTCAGGTGGAGGGCAAGGGGGCACCCTGGGGCCTACACTGCAAGTCCAGGGAGAGAGGTGGTCGCCTGGGTAGCTTGCTGGGGTCAGAGGCCCTTAGGTGGAGGGCAAGGGGGCACCCTGGGGCCTACACTGCAAGTCCAGGGAGAGAGGTGGACCCCTGGGTAGCTTGCTAGGGTCAGGGGCCCTTAGGTGGAGGGCCAGAGGGCACCCTGGGGCCTATACTGCAAGTCCAGGAAGAGATGTGGACCCCTGGGTAGCTTGCTGGGGTCATAGGCCCCTAAGTGGAGTGCCAGGGGCACCCTGGGGCCTATACTGCAAGTCCAGGGAGAGAGGTGGACCCCTGGGTAGCTTGCTGGGGTCAGGGGCCCTTAGGTGGAGGGCCAGGCGGCACCCTGGTGCCTATAATGCAAGTCCAGGAAGAGAGGTGGACCCCTGGGTAGCTTGCTGGGGTCAGAGGCCCCTAGGTGGAGGGCCAGGGGGCATCCTGGGGCCTACACTGCAAGTCCAGGGATAGACACGGACCCCTGGGTAGCTTGCTGGGGTCAGGGGCACCTAGATGGAGGGCCAGGGGTAACCCTGGGGCCTATACTGCAAGTCCAGGGAGAGAGGTGGACCCCTGGTTAGTTTGCTGGGCTCATGGGCCCTTACGTGGAGGGCCAGGGGCACCCTGGGGCCTATACTGCAAGTCCAGGGAGAGAGCTGATTCTCTGGGTAGCTTGCTTTGGTCAAAAGCCCCTAGGTGGGGTGCAAGGGGGCACAATGGGGCCTATACTGCAAGTCCAGGGAGAGAGGTGGACCCCTGGGTAGCTTGCTGGGGTAAGGGGCCCCTAGGAGGAGGGCCAAGGGGCACCCTGGGGACTATACTGCAAGACCAGGGAGAGAGGTGGACCCCTTGGTAGCTTGCTGGGGTCAGGGGCCCTTAGGTGGAGGGCCAGGTGCACCCTGGGGCCTATACTGCAAGTCCAGGAAGAGATGTGGACCCCTGGGTAGCTTGCTGGGGTCAGAGGCCCCCAGGTGGAGGGCCAGGGGGCACCCTTGGGCCTACACTGCAAGTCCAGGGAGAGAGGTGGACCCCTGGGTAGCTTGCTTGGGTCAGAGACCCCTAGTTGGAGGGCAAGGGGGCACCCTGGGGCCTTTAATGGAAGTCCAGGGAGGGAAGCGGACCCTGGGTAGCCTGCTGGGGTCAGATTCTCTTAGGTGGAAGGCCAGGGTGCACCCTGGGGCCTATACTGCAAGTCCAGGGAGAGAGGTGGACCCCTGGGTAGCTTGCTGGGGTCAGGGGCCCTTAGGTGGAGGGCCAGGGGCACCCTGGGGCCTATACTGCATGTCCAGGAAGAGATGTGGACCCCTGGGTAGCTTGCTGGGGTCATAGGCCCCTAAGTGGAGTGTCAGGGGCACCCTGGGGCCTATACTGCAAGTCCAGGGAGAGAGGTGGACCCCTGGGTAGCTTGCTGGGGTCAGGGGCACTTAGGTGGAGGGCCAGGGGGCACCCTGGGGCCTACACTGCAAGTCCAGGTAGAGAGGTGGACCCCTGGGTAGCTTGCTGGGGTCAGAGGCCCCTAGGTGGAGGGCCAGGAGGCACAATGGGGCCTATACTGCTAGTCCAGGGAGAGAGGTGGACCCCTGGGTAGCTTGCTGGGGTCAGGGGCCCTTAGGTGGAGGGCAAGGGGGCACCCTGGGGCCTACACTGCAAGTCCAGGGAGAGAGGTGGACCCCTGGGTAGCTTGCTGGGGTCAGAGGCCCCCAGGTGGAGGGCCAGGGGGCACCCTTGGGCCTACACTGCAAGTCCAGGGAGAGAGGTGGACCCCTGGGTAGCTTGCTGGGGTCAGAGACCCCTAGTTGGAGGGCCAGGGGGCACCCTGGGGGCTTTAATGGAAGTCCAGGGAGAGAGGAGGACCCCTGGGTAGCTTGCTCGGGTCAGGATCCCTTAGGTGGAGGGCAAGGGGGCACCCTGAGGGCCTACACTGCATGTCCAGGGAGAGAGGTGGACCCCTGGGTAGCTTGCTGGGGTCAGGGGCCCTTAGGTGGAGGGCCAGGGGGCACCCTGGGGCCTATACTGCAAGTCCAGGAAGAGATGTGGACCCCTGGGTAGCTTGCTGGGGTCAGGGGCCCTTAGGTGGAGGGCAAGGGGGCACCCTGGGGCCTACACTGCAAGTCCAGGGAGAGAGGTGGACCCCTGGGTAGCTTACAGGGGTCAGAGGCCCCTAGGTGGAGGGCCAGGGGGCACCCTTGGGCCTACACTGCAAGTCCAGGGAGAGAGGTGGACCCCTGGGTAGCTTGCTGGGGTCAGAGACCCCTAGTTGGAGGGCCAGGGGGCACCCTGGGGGCTTTAATGGAAGTCCAGGGAGAGAGGAGGACCCCTGGGTAGCTTGCTCGGGTCAGGATCCCTTAGGTGGAGGGCAAGGGGGCACCCTGGGGCCTACACTGCATGTCCAGGGAGAGAGGTGGACCCCTGGGTAGCTTGCTGGGGTCAGGGGCCCTTAGGTGGAGGGCCAGGGGGCACCCTGGGGCCTATACTGCAAGTCCAGGAAGAGATGTGGACCCCTGGGTAGCTTGCTGGGGTCAGGGGCCCTTAGTTGGAGGGCAAGGGGGCACCCTGGGGCCTACACTGCAAGTCCAGGGAGAGAGGTGGACCCCTGGGTAGCTTACTGGGGTCAGAGGCCCTTAGGTGGAGGGCCAGGGGGCACCCTGGGGCCTACACTGCAAGTCCAGGGAGAGAGGTGGACCCCTGGGTAGCTTGCTGGGGTCAGAGGCCCCTAGGTGGAGGGCCAGGAGGCACAATGGGGCCTATACTGCTGGTCCAGGGAGAGAGTTGGACCCCTGGGTAGCTTGCTGGGGTCATGGGCCCTTAGGTGGAGGGCCAGGGGGCACCCTGGGGCCTACACTGCAAGTCCAGGGAGAGAGGTGGACCCCTGGGTAGCTTGCTGGGGTCAGAGGCCCCCAGGTGGAGGGCCAGGGGGCACCCTTGGGCCTACACTGCAAGTCCAGGGAGAGAGGTGGACCCCTGGGTAGCTTGCTGGGGTCAGAGACCCCTAGTTGGAGGGCAAGGGGGCACCCTGGGGCCTTTAATGGAAGTCCAGGGAGGGAAGTGGACCCTGGGTATCCTGCTGGGGTCAGATTCCCTTAGGTGGAAGGCCAGGGTGCACCCTGGGGCCTATACTGCAAGTCCAGGGAGAGAGGTGGACCCCTGGGTAGCTTGCTGGGGTCAGGGGCCCTTAGGTGGAGGGCCAGGGGCACCCTGGGGCCTATACTGCATGTCCAGGAAGAGATGTGGACCCCTGGATAGCTTGCTGGGGTCAAAGGCCCCTAAGTGGAGTGCCAGGGGCACCCTGCGGCCTATACTGCAAGTCCAGGGAGAGAGGTGGACCCCTGGGTAGCTTGCTGGGGTCAGGGGCACTTAGGTGGAGGGCCAGGGGGCACCCTGGGGCCTAAACTGCAAGTCCAGGTAGAGAGGTGGACCCCTGGGTAGCTTGCTGGGGTCAGAGGCCCCTAGGTGGAGGGCCAGGAGGCACAATGGGGCCTATACTGCTAGTCCAGGGAGAGAGGTGGACCCCTGGGTAGCTTGCTGGGGTCAGGGGCCCTTAGGTGGAGGGCAAGGGGGCACCCTGGGGCCTACACTGCAAGTCTAGGGAGAGAGGTGGACCCCTGGGTAGCTTGCTGGGGTCAGAGGCCCCCAGGTTGAGGGCCAGGGGGCACCCTTGGGCCTACACTGCAAGTCCAGGGAGAGAGGTGGACCCCTGGGTAGCTTGCTGGGGTCAGAGACCCCTAGTTGGAGGGCCAGGGGGCACCCTGGGGCCTTTAATGGAAGTCCAGGGAGGGAAGTGGACCCTGGGTAGCCTGCTGGGGTCATATTCCCTTAGGTGGAAGGCCAGGGCGCACCCTGGGGCCTAAACTGCAAGTCCAGGGAGAGAGGTGGACCCCTGGGTAGCTTGCTGGGGTCAGGGGCCCTTAGGTGGAGGGCCAGGTGCACCCTGGGAAATATACTGCAAGTCCAGGAAGAGAGGTGGACCCCTGGGTAGCTTGCTGGGGTCAGAGGCCCCTAGGTGGAGGGCCAGGGGGCATCCTGGGGCCTACACTGCAAGTCCAGGGATAGACACGGAACCCTGGGTAGCTTGCTGGGGTCAGGGGCACCTAGATGGAGGGCCAGGGGTAACCCTGGGGCCTATACTGCAAGTCCATGGAGAGAGGTGGACCCCTGGTTAGTTTGCTGGGCTCATGGGCCCTTAGGTAGAGGGCAAGGGGGCACCCTGGGGCCTACACTGCAAGTCCAGGGAGAGAGGTTGACCCCTGGGTAGCTTGCTGGGGTCAGAGGCCCCTAGGTGGAGGGCCAGGAGGCACAATGGGGCCTATACTGCTGGTCCAGGGAGAGAGGTGGACCCCTGGGTAGCTTGCTGGTTTCAGGATCCCTTAGGTGGAGGGCAAGGGGGCACCCTGGGGCCTACACTGCATGTCCAGGGAGAGAGGTGGACCCCTGGGTAGCTTGCTGGGGTCAGAGGCCCTTAGGTGGAGGGCAAGGGGGCACCCTGGGGCCTACACTGCAAGTCCAGGGAGAGAGGTGGTCGCCTGGGTAGCTTGCTGGGGTCAGAGGCCCTTAGGTGGAGGGCAAGGGGGCAACCTGGGGCCTACACTGCAAGTCCAGGGAGAGAGGTGGACCCCTGGGTAGCTTGCTAGGGTCAGGGGCCCTTAGGTGGAGGGCCAGAGGGCACCCTGGGGCCTATACTGCAAGTCCAGGAAGAGATGTGGACCCCTGGGTAGCTTGCTGGGGTCATAGGCCCCTAAGTGGAGTGCCAGGGGCACCCTGGGGCCTATACTGCAAGTCCAGGGAGAGAGGTGGACCCCTGGGTAGCTTGCTGGGGTCAGGGGCCCTTAGGTGGAGGGCCAGGCGGCACCCTGGTGCCTATAATGCAAGTCCAGGAAGAGAGGTGGACCCCTGGGTAGCTTGCTGGGGTCAGAGGCCCCTAGGTGGAGGGCCAGGGGGCATCCTGGGGCCTACACTGCAAGTCCAGGGATAGACACGGACCCCTGGGTAGCTTGCTGGGGTCAGGGGCACCTAGATGGAGGGCCAGGGGTAACCCTGGGGCCTATACTGCAAGTCCAGGGAGAGAGGTGGACCCCTGGTAAGTTTGCTGGGCTCATGGGCCCTTACGTGGAGGGCCAGGGGCACCCTGGGGCCTATATTGCAAGTCCAGGGAGAGAGCTGGTCCTCTTGGTAGCTTGCTTGGGTCAGAAGCCCCTAGGTGGGGTGCAAGGGGGCACCCTGGGGCCTATACTGCAAGTCCAGGAAGAGAGGTGGACCCCTGGGTAGCTTGCTGGGGCCTACACTGCAAGTCCAGGGATAGACACGGAACCCTGGGTAGCTTGCTGGGGTCAGGGGCACCTAGATGGAGGGCCAGGGGTAACCCTGGGGCCTATACTGCAAGTCCAGGGAGAGAGGTGGACCCCTGGTTAGTTTGCTGGGCTCATGGGCCCTTACGTGGAGGGCCAGGGGCACCCTGGGGCCTATATTGCAAGTCCAGGGAGAGAGCTGGTCCTCTTGGTAGCTTGCTTGGGTCAGAAGCCCCTAGGTGGGGTGCAAGGGGGCACCCTGGGGCCTATACTGCAAGTCCAGGGAGAGAGGTGGACCCCTGGGTAGCTTGCTGGGGTAAGGGGCCCCTAGGAAGAGGGCCAGGGGGCACCCTGGGGCCTATACTGCAAGACCAGGGAGAGAGGTGGACCCCTGGGTAGCTTGCTGGGGTCAGGGGCCCTTAGGTGGAGGGCAAGGGGGCACCCTGGGGCCTACACTGCAAGTCCAGGGAGAGAGGTTGACCCCTGGGTAGCTTGCTGGGGTCAGAGGCCCCTAGGTGGAGGGCCAGGAGGCAGAATGGGGCCTATACTGCTGGTCCAGGGAGAGAGGTGGACCCCTGGGTAGCTTGCTGGGTTCAGAAGCCCCTAGATGGAGGGCCAGGGGGCACCCTGGGGCCTATACTGCAAGATCAGGGAGAGAGGTGGACCCCTGGGTAGCTTGCTGGGGTCAGGGGCCCTTAGGTGGAGGGCAAGGGGGCACCCTGGGGCCTACACTGCAAGTCCAGGGAGAGAGGTGGACCCCTGGGTAGCTTGCTGGGGTCAGAGGCCCCCAGGTGGAGGGCCAGGGGCACCCTTGGGCCTACACTGCAAGTCCAGGGAGAGAGGTGGACCCCTGGGTAGCTTGCTGGGGTCAGAGACCCCTAGTTGGAGGGCCAGGGGGCACCCTGGGGCCTTTAATGGAAGTCCAGGGAGGGAAGTGGACCCTGGGTAGCCTGCTGGGGTCAGATTCCCTTAGGTGGAAGGCCAGGGCGCACCCTGGGGCCTATACTGCATGTCCAGGGAGAGAGGTGGACCCCTGGGTAGCTTGCTGCGGTCAGGGGCCCTTAGGTGGAGGGCCAGGTGCACCCTGGGGCCTAAACTGCAAGTCCAGGAAGAGAGGTGGACCCCTGGGTAGCTTACTGGGGTCAGAGGCCCTTAGGTGGAGGGCCAGGGGGCACCCTGGGGCCTACACTGCAAGTCCAGGGAGAGAGGTGGACCCCTGGGTAGCTTGCTGGGGTCAGAGGCCCCTAGGTGGAGGGCCAGGAGGCACAATGGGGCCTATACTGCTGGTCCAGGGAGAGAGGTGGACCCCTGGGTAGCTTGCTGGGGTCAGGGGCCCTTAGGTGGAGGGCCAGGGGGCACCCTGGGGCCTACACTGCAAGTCCAGGGAGAGAGGTGGACCCCTGGGTAGCTTGCTGGGGTCAGAGGCCCCCAGGTGGAGGGCCAGGGGGCACCCTTGGGCCTACACTGCAAGTCCAGGGAGAGAGGTGGACCCCTGGGTAGCTTGCTTGGGTCAGAGACCCCTAGTTGGAGGGCAAGGGGGCACCCTGGGGCCTTTAATGGAAGTCCAGGGAGGGAAGCGGACCCGGGGTAGCCTGCTGGGGTCAGATTCTCTTAGGTGGAAGGCCAGGGTGCACCCTGGGGCCTATACTGCAAGTCCAGGGAGAGAGGTGGACCCCTGGGTAGCTTGCTGGGGTCAGGGGCCCTTAGGTGGAGGGCCAGGGGCACCCTGGGGCCTATACTGCATGTCCAGGAAGAGATGTGGACCCCTGGGTAGCTTGCTGGGGTCATAGGCCCCTAAGTGGAGTGTCAGGGGCACCCTGGGGCCTATACTGCAAGTCCAGGGAGAGAGGTGGACCCCTGGGTAGCTTGCTGGGGTCAGGGGCCCTTAGGTGGAGGGCCAGGGGGCACCCTGGGGCCTACACTGCAAGTCCAGGTAGAGAGGTGGACCCCTGGGTAGCTTGCTGGGGTCAGAGGCCCCTAGGTGGAGGGCCAGGAGGCACAATGGGGCCTATACTGCTAGTCCAGGGAGAGAGGTGGACCCCTGGGTAGCTTGCTGGGGTCAGGGGCCCTTAGGTGGAGGGCAAGGGGGCACCCTGGGGCCTACACTGCAAGTCCAGGGAGAGAGGTGGACCCCTGGGTAGCTTGCTGGGGTCAGAGGCCCACAGGTGGAGGGCCAGGGGGCACCCTTGGGCCTACACTGCAAGTCCAGGGAGAGAGGTGGACCCCTGGGTAGCTTGCTGGGGTCAGAGACCCCTAGTTGGAGGGCCAGGGGGCACCCTGGGGGCTTTAATGGAAGTCCAGGGAGAGAGGAGGACCCCTGGGTAGCTTGCTCGGGTCAGGATCCCTTAGGTGGAGGGCAAGGGGGCACCCTGAGGGCCTACACTGCATGTCCAGGGAGAGAGGTGGACCCCTGGGTAGCTTGCTGGGGTCAGGGGCCCTTAGGTGGAGGGCCAGGGGGCACCCTGGGGCCTATACTGCAAGTCCAGGAAGAGATGTGGACCCCTGGGTAGCTTGCTGGGGTCAGGGGCCCTTAGGTGGAGGGCAAGGGGGCACCCTGGGGCCTACACTGCAAGTCCAGGGAGAGAGGTGGACCCCTGGGTAGCTTACTGGGGTCAGAGGCCCCTAGGTGGAGGGCCAGGGGGCACCCTTGGGCCTACACTGCAAGTCCAGGGAGAGAGGTGGACCCCTGGGTAGCTTGCTGGGGTCAGAGACCCCTAGTTGGAGGGCCAGGGGGCACCCTGGGGGCTTTAATGGAAGTCCAGGGAGAGAGGAGGACCCCTGGGTAGCTTGCTCGGGTCAGGATCCCTTAGGTGGAGGGCAAGGGGGCACCCTGGGGCCTACACTGCATGTCCAGGGAGAGAGGTGGACCCCTGGGTAGCTTGCTGGGGTCAGGGGCCCTTAGGTGGAGGGCCAGGGGGCACCCTGGGGCCTATACTGCAAGTCCAGGAAGAGATGTGGACCCCTGGGTAGCTTGCTGGGGTCAGGGGCCCTTAGGTGGAGGGCAAGGGGGCACCCTGGGGCCTACACTGCAAGTCCAGGGAGAGAGGTGGACCCCTGGGTAGCTTACTGGGGTCAGAGGCCCTTAGGTGGAGGGCCAGGGGGCACCCTGGGGCCTACACTGCAAGTCCAGGGAGAGAGGTGGACCCCTGGGTAGCTTGCTGGGGTCAGAGGCCCCTAGGTGGAGGGCCAGGAGGCACAATGGGGCCTATACTGCTGGTCCAGGGAGAGAGTTGGACCCCTGGGTAGCTTGCTGGGGTCATGGGCCCTTAGGTGGAGGGCCAGGGGGCACCCTGGGGCCTACACTGCAAGTCCAGGGAGAGAGGTGGACCCCTGGGTAGCTTGCTGGGGTCAGAGGCCCCCAGGTGGAGGGCCAGGGGGCACCCTTGGGCCCACACTGCAAGTCCAGGGAGAGAGGTGGACCCCTGGGTAGCTTGCTGGGGTCAGAGACCCCTAGTTGGAGGGCAAGGGGGCACCCTGGGGCCTTTAATGGAAGTCCAGGGAGGGAAGTGGACCCTGGGTAGCCTGCTGGGGTCAGATTCCCTTAGGTGGAAGGCCAGGGTGCACCCTGGGGCCTATACTGCAAGTCCAGGGAGAGAGATGGACCCCTGGGTAGCTTGCTGGGGTCAGGGGCCCTTAGGTGGAGGGCCAGGGGCACCCTGGGGCCTATACTGCATGTCCAGGAAGAGATGTGGACCCCTGGATAGCTTGCTGGGGTCAAAGGCCCCTAAGTGGAGTGCCAGGGGCACCCTGCGGCCTATACTGCAAGTCCAGGGAGAGAGGTGGACCCCTGGGTAGCTTGCTGGGGTCAGGGGCACTTAGGTGGAGGGCCAGGGGGCACCCTGGGGCCTAAACTGCAAGTCCAGGTAGAGAGGTGGACCCCTGGGTAGCTTGCTGGGGTCAGAGGCCCCTAGGTGGAGGGCCAGGAGGCACAATGGGGCCTATACTGCTAGTCCAGGGAGAGAGGTGGACCCCTGGGTAGCTTGCTGGGATCAGGGGCCCTTAGGTGGAGGGCAAGGGGGCACCCTGGGGCCTACACTGCAAGTCTAGGGAGAGAGGTGGACCCCTGGGTAGCTTGCTGGGGTCAGAGGCCCCCAGGTGGAGGGCCAGGGGGCACCCTTGGGCCTACACTGCAAGTCCAGGGAGAGAGGTGGACCCCTGGGTAGCTTGCTGGGGTCAGAGACCCCTAGTTGGAGGGCCAGGGGGCACCCTGGGGCCTTTAATGGAAGTCCAGGGAGGGAAGTGGACCCTGGGTAGCCTGCTGGGGTCATATTCCCTTAGGTGGAAGGCCAGGGCGCACCCTGGGGCCTAAACTGCAAGTCCAGGGAGAGAGGTGGACCCCTGGGTAGCTTGCTGGGGTCAGGGGCCCTTAGGTGGAGGGCCAGGTGCACCCTGGGGCCTATACTGCAAGTCCAGGAAGAGAGGTGGACCCCTGGGTAGCTTGCTGGGGTCAGAGGCCCCTAGGTGGAGGGCCAGGGGGCATCCTGGGGCCTACACTGCAAGTCCAGGGATAGACACGGAACCCTGGGTAGCTTGCTGGGGTCAGGGGCACCTAGATGGAGGGCCAGGGGTAACCCTGGGGCCTATACTGCAAGTCCATGGAGAGAGGTGGACCCCTGGTTAGTTTGCTGGGCTCATGGGCCCTTAGGTAGAGGGCAAGGGGGCACCCTGGGGCCTACACTGCAAGTCCAGGGAGAGAGGTTGACCCCTGGGTAGCTTGCTGGGGTCAGAGGCCCCTAGGTGGAGGGCCAGGAGGCACAATGGGGCCTATACTGCTGGTCCAGGGAGAGAGGTGGACCCCTGGGTAGCTTGCTGGGTTCAGGATCCCTTAGGTGGAGGGCAAGGGGGCACCCTGGGGCCTACACTGCATGTCCAGGGAGAGAGGTGGACCCCTGGGTAGCTTGCTGGGGACAGAGGCCCTCAGGTGGAGGGCAAGGGGGCACCCTGGGGCCTACACTGCAAGTCCAGGGAGAGAGGTGGTCGCCTGGGTAGCTTGCTGGGGTCAGAGGCCCTTAGGTGGAGGGCAAGGGGGCACCCTGGGGCCTACACTGCAAGTCCAGGGAGAGAGGTGGACCCCTGGGTAGCTTGCTAGGGTCAGGGGCCCTTAGGTGGAGGGCCAGAGGGCACCCTGGGGCCTATACTGCAAGTCCAGGAAGAGATGTGGACCCCTGGGTAGCTTGCTGGGGTCATAGGCCCCTAAGTGGAGTGCCAGGGGCACCCTGGGGCCTATACTGCAAGTCCAGGGAGAGAGGTGGACCCCTGGGTAGCTTGCTGGGGTCAGGGGCCCTTAGGTGGAGGGCCAGGCGGCACCCTGGTGCCTATAATGCAAGTCCAGGAAGAGAGGTGGACCCCTGGGTAGCTTGCTGGGGTCAGAGGCCCCTAGGTGGAGGGCCAGGGGGCATCCTGGGGCCTACACTGCAAGTCCAGGGATAGACACGGACCCCTGGGTAGCTTGCTGGGGTCAGGGGCACCTAGATGGAGGGCCAGGGGTAACCCTGGGGCCTATACTGCAAGTCCAGGGAGAGAGGTGGACCCCTGGTTAGTTTGCTGGGCTCATGGGCCCTTACGTGGAGGGCCAGGGGCACCCTGGGGCCTATACTGCAAGTCCAGGGAGAGAGCTGATTCTCTGGGTAGCTTGCTTTGGTCAAAAGCCCCTAGGTGGGGTGCAAGGGGGCACAATGGGGCCTATACTGCAAGTCCAGGGAGAGAGGTGGACCCCTGGGTAGCTTGCTGGGGTAAGGGGCCCCTAGGAGGAGGGCCAAGGGGCACCCTGGGGACTATACTGCAAGACCAGGGAGAGAGGTGGACCCCTTGGTAGCTTGCTGGGGTCAGGGGCCCTTAGGTGGAGGGCCAGGTGCACCCTGGGGCCTATACTGCAAGTCCAGGAAGAGATGTGGACCCCTGGGTAGCTTGCTGGGGTCAGAGGCCCCCAGGTGGAGGGCCAGGGGGCACCCTTGGGCCTACACTGCAAGTCCAGGGAGAGAGGTGGACCCCTGGGTAGCTTGCTTGGGTCAGAGACCCCTAGTTGGAGGGCAAGGGGGCACCCTGGGGCCTTTAATGGAAGTCCAGGGAGGGAAGCGGACCCTGGGTAGCCTGCTGGGGTCAGATTCTCTTAGGTGGAAGGCCAGGGTGCACCCTGGGGCCTATACTGCAAGTCCAGGGAGAGAGGTGGACCCCTGGGTAGCTTGCTGGGGTCAGGGGCCCTTAGGTGGAGGGCCAGGGGCACCCTGGGGCCTATACTGCATGTCCAGGAAGAGATGTGGACCCCTGGGTAGCTTGCTGGGGTCATAGGCCCCTAAGTGGAGTGTCAGGGGCACCCTGGGGCCTATACTGCAAGTCCAGGGAGAGAGGTGGACCCCTGGGTAGCTTGCTGGGGTCAGGGGCACTTAGGTGGAGGGCCAGGGGGCACCCTGGGGCCTACACTGCAAGTCCAGGTAGAGAGGTGGACCCCTGGGTAGCTTGCTGGGGTCAGAGGCCCCTAGGTGGAGGGCCAGGAGGCACAATGGGGCCTATACTGCTAGTCCAGGGAGAGAGGTGGACCCCTGGGTAGCTTGCTGGGGTCAGGGGCCCTTAGGTGGAGGGCAAGGGGGCACCCTGGGGCCTACACTGCAAGTCCAGGGAGAGAGGTGGACCCCTGGGTAGCTTGCTGGGGTCAGAGGCCCCCAGGTGGAGGGCCAGGGGGCACCCTTGGGCCTACACTGCAAGTCCAGGGAGAGAGGTGGACCCCTGGGTAGCTTGCTGGGGTCAGAGACCCCTAGTTGGAGGGCCAGGGGGCACCCTGGGGGCTTTAATGGAAGTCCAGGGAGAGAGGAGGACCCCTGGGTAGCTTGCTCGGGTCAGGATCCCTTAGGTGGAGGGCAAGGGGGCACCCTGAGGGCCTACACTGCATGTCCAGGGAGAGAGGTGGACCCCTGGGTAGCTTGCTGGGGTCAGGGGCCCTTAGGTGGAGGGCCAGGGGGCACCCTGGGGCCTATACTGCAAGTCCAGGAAGAGATGTGGACCCCTGGGTAGCTTGCTGGGGTCAGGGGCCCTTAGGTGGAGGGCAAGGGGGCACCCTGGGGCCTACACTGCAAGTCCAGGGAGAGAGGTGGACCCCTGGGTAGCTTACTGGGGTCAGAGGCCCCTAGGTGGAGGGCCAGGGGGCACCCTTGGGCCTACACTGCAAGTCCAGGGAGAGAGGTGGACCCCTGGGTAGCTTGCTGGGGTCAGAGACCCCTAGTTGGAGGGCCAGGGGGCACCCTGGGGGCTTTAATGGAAGTCCAGGGAGAGAGGAGGACCCCTGGGTAGCTTGCTCGGGTCAGGATCCCTTAGGTGGAGGGCAAGGGGGCACCCTGGGGCCTACACTGCATGTCCAGGGAGAGAGGTGGACCCCTGGGTAGCTTGCTGGGGTCAGGGGCCCTTAGGTGGAGGGCCAGGGGGCACCCTGGGGCCTATACTGCAAGTCCAGGAAGAGATGTGGACCCCTGGGTAGCTTGCTGGGGTCAGGGGCCCTTAGGTGGAGGGCAAGGGGGCACCCTGGGGCCTACACTGCAAGTCCAGGGAGAGAGGTGGACCCCTGGGTAGCTTACTGGGGTCAGAGGCCCTTAGGTGGAGGGCCAGGGGGCACCCTGGGGCCTACACTGCAAGTCCAGGGAGAGAGGTGGACCCCTGGGTAGCTTGCTGGGGTCAGAGGCCCCTAGGTGGAGGGCCAGGAGGCACAATGGGGCCTATACTGCTGGTCCAGGGAGAGAGTTGGACCCCTGGGTAGCTTGCTGGGGTCATGGGCCCTTAGGTGGAGGGCCAGGGGGCACCCTGGGGCCTACACTGCAAGTCCAGGGAGAGAGGTGGACCCCTGGGTAGCTTGCTGGGGTCAGAGGCCCCCAGGTGGAGGGCCAGGGGGCACCCTTGGGCCTACACTGCAAGTCCAGGGAGAGAGGTGGACCCCTGGGTAGCTTGCTGGGGTCAGAGACCCCTAGTTGGAGGGCAAGGGGGCACCCTGGGGCCTTTAATGGAAGTCCAGGGAGGGAAGTGGACCCTGGGTAGCCTGCTGGGGTCAGATTCCCTTAGGTGGAAGGCCAGGGTGCACCCTGGGGCCTATACTGCAAGTCCAGGGAGAGAGGTGGACCCCTGGGTAGCTTGCTGGGGTCAGGGGCCCTTAGGTGGAGGGCCAGGGGCACCCTGGGGCCTATACTGCATGTCCAGGAAGAGATGTGGACCCCTGGATAGCTTGCTGGGGTCAAAGGCCCCTAAGTGGAGTGCCAGGGGCACCCTGCGGCCTATACTGCAAGTCCAGGGAGAGAGGTGGACCCCTGGGTAGCTTGCTGGGGTCAGGGGCACTTAGGTGGAGGGCCAGGGGGCACCCTGGGGCCTAAACTGCAAGTCCAGGTAGAGAGGTGGACCCCTGGGTAGCTTGCTGGGGTCAGAGGCCCCTAGGTGGAGGGCCAGGAGGCACAATGGGGCCTATACTGCTAGTCCAGGGAGAGAGGTGGACCCCTGGGTAGCTTGCTGGGGTCAGGGGCCCTTAGGTGGAGGGCAAGGGGGCACCCTGGGGCCTACACTGCAAGTCTAGGGAGAGAGGTGGACCCCTGGGTAGCTTGCTGGGGTCAGAGGCCCCCAGGTGGAGGGCCAGGGGGCACCCTTGGGCCTACACTGCAAGTCCAGGGAGAGAGGTGGACCCCTGGGTAGCTTGCTGGGGTCAGAGACCCCTAGTTGGAGGGCCAGGGGGCACCCTGGGGCCTTTAATGGAAGTCCAGGGAGGGAAGTGGACCCTGGGTAGCCTGCTGGGGTCATATTCCCTTAGGTGGAAGGCCAGGGGCACCCTGGGGCCTAAACTGCAAGTCCAGGGAGAGAGGTGGACCCCTGGGTAGCTTGCTGGGGTCAGGGGCCCTTAGGTGGAGGGCCAGGTGCACCCTGGGGCCTATACTGCAAGTCCAGGAAGAGAGGTGGACCCCTGGGTAGCTTGCTGGGGTCAGAGGCCCCTAGGTGGAGGGCCAGGGGGCATCCTGGGGCCTACACTGCAAGTCCAGGGATAGACACGGAACCCTGGGTAGCTTGCTGGGGTCAGGGGCACCTAGATGGAGGGCCAGGGGTAACCCTGGGGCCTATACTGCAAGTCCATGGAGAGAGGTGGACCCCTGGTTAGTTTGCTGGGCTCATGGGCCCTTAGGTAGAGGGCAAGGGGGCACCCTGGGGCCTACACTGCAAGTCCAGGGAGAGAGGTTGACCCCTGGGTAGCTTGCTGGGGTCAGAGGCCCCTAGGTGGAGGGCCAGGAGGCACAATGGGGCCTATACTGCTGGTCCAGGGAGAGAGCTGGACCCCTGGGTAGCTTGCTGGGTTCAGGATCCCTTAGGTGGAGGGCAAGGGGGCACCCTGGGGCCTACACTGCATGTCCAGGGAGAGAGGTGGACCCCTGGGTAGCTTGCTGGGGTCAGAGGCCCTTAGGTGGAGGGCAAGGGGGCACCCTGGGGCCTACACTGCAAGTCCAGGGAGAGAGGTGGTCGCCTGGGTAGCTTGCTGGGGTCAGAGGCCCTTAGGTGGAGGGCAAGGGGGCAACCTGGGGCCTACACTGCAAGTCCAGGGAGAGAGGTGGACCCCTGGGTAGCTTGCTAGGGTCAGGGGCCCTTAGGTGGAGGGCCAGAGGGCACCCTGGGGCCTATACTGCAAGTCCAGGAAGAGATGTGGACCCCTGGGTAGCTTGCTGGGGTCATAGGCCCCTAAGTGGAGTGCCAGGGGCACCCTGGGGCCTATACTGCAAGTCCAGGGAGAGAGGTGGACCCCTGGGTAGCTTGCTGGGGTCAGGGGCCCTTAGGTGGAGGGCCAGGCGGCACCCTGGTGCCTATAATGCAAGTCCAGGAAGAGAGGTGGACCCCTGGGTAGCTTGCTGGGGTCAGAGGCCCCTAGGTGGAGGGCCAGGGGGCATCCTGGGGCCTACACTGCAAGTCCAGGGATAGACACGGACCCCTGGGTAGCTTGCTGGGGTCAGGGGCACCTAGATGGAGGGCCAGGGGTAACCCTGGGGCCTATACTGCAAGTCCAGGGAGAGAGGTGGACCCCTGGTTAGTTTGCTGGGCTCATGGGCCCTTACGTGGAGGGCCAGGGGCACCCTGGGGCCTATACTGCAAGTCCAGGGAGAGAGCTGATTCTCTGGGTAGCTTGCTTTGGTCAAAAGCCCCTAGGTGGGGTGCAAGGGGGCACAATGGGGCCTATACTGCAAGTCCAGGGAGAGAGGTGGACCCCTGGGTAGCTTGCTGGGGTAAGGGGCCCCTAGGAGGAGGGCCAAGGGGCACCCTGGGGACTATACTGCAAGACCAGGGAGAGAGGTGGACCCCTTGGTAGCTTGCTGGGGTCAGGGGCCCTTAGGTGGAGGGCCAGGTGCACCCTGGGGCCTATACTGCAAGTCCAGGAAGAGATGTGGACCCCTGGGTAGCTTGCTGGGGTCAGAGGCCCCCAGGTGGAGGGCCAGGGGGCACCCTTGGGCCTACACTGCAAGTCCAGGGAGAGAGGTGGACCCCTGGGTAGCTTGCTTGGGTCAGAGACCCCTAGTTGGAGGGCAAGGGGGCACCCTGGGGCCTTTAATGGAAGTCCAGGGAGGGAAGCGGACCCTGGGTAGCCTGCTGGGGTCAGATTCTCTTAGGTGGAAGGCCAGGGTGCACCCTGGGGCCTATACTGCAAGTCCAGGGAGAGAGGTGGACCCCTGGGTAGCTTGCTGGGGTCAGGGGCCCTTAGGTGGAGGGCCAGGGGCACCCTGGGGCCTATACTGCATGTCCAGGAAGAGATGTGGACCCCTGGGTAGCTTGCTGGGGTCATAGGCCCCTAAGTGGAGTGTCAGGGGCACCCTGGGGCCTATACTGCAAGTCCAGGGAGAGAGGTGGACCCCTGGGTAGCTTGCTGGGGTCAGGGGCACTTAGGTGGAGGGCCAGGGGGCACCCTGGGGCCTACACTGCAAGTCCAGGTAGAGAGGTGGACCCCTGGGTAGCTTGCTGGGGTCAGAGGCCCCTAGGTGGAGGGCCAGGAGGCACAATGGGGCCTATACTGCTAGTCCAGGGAGAGAGGTGGACCCCTGGGTAGCTTGCTGGGGTCAGGGGCCCTTAGGTGGAGGGCAAGGGGGCACCCTGGGGCCTACACTGCAAGTCCAGGGAGAGAGGTGGACCCCTGGGTAGCTTGCTGGGGTCAGAGGCCCCCAGGTGGAGGGCCAGGGGGCACCCTTGGGCCTACACTGCAAGTCCAGGGAGAGAGGTGGACCCCTGGGTAGCTTGCTGGGGTCAGAGACCCCTAGTTGGAGGGCCAGGGGGCACCCTGGGGGCTTTAATGGAAGTCCAGGGAGAGAGGAGGACCCCTGGGTAGCTTGCTCGGGTCAGGATTCCTTAGGTGGAGGGCAAGGGGGCACCCTGAGGGCCTACACTGCATGTCCAGGGAGAGAGGTGGACCCCTGGGTAGCTTGCTGGGGTCAGGGGCCCTTAGGTGGAGGGCCAGGGGGCACCCTGGGGCCTATACTGCAAGTCCAGGAAGAGATGTGGACCCCTGGGTAGCTTGCTGGGGTCAGGGGCCCTTAGGTGGAGGGCAAGGGGGCACCCTGGGGCCTACACTGCAAGTCCAGGGAGAGAGGTGGACCCCTGGGTAGCTTACTGGGGTCAGAGGCCCCTAGGTGGAGGGCCAGGGGGCACCCTTGGGCCTACACTGCAAGTCCAGGGAGAGAGGTGGACCCCTGGGTAGCTTGCTGGGGTCAGAGACCCCTAGTTGGAGGGCCAGGGGGCACCCTGGGGGCTTTAATGGAAGTCCAGGGAGAGAGGAGGACCCCTGGGTAGCTTGCTCGGGTCAGGATCCCTTAGGTGGAGGGCAAGGGGGCACCCTGGGGCCTACACTGCATGTCCAGGGAGAGAGGTGGACCCCTGGGTAGCTTGCTGGGGTCAGGGGCCCTTAGGTGGAGGGCCAGGGGGCACCCTGGGGCCTATACTGCAAGTCCAGGAAGAGATGTGGACCCCTGGGTAGCTTGCTGGGGTCAGGGGCCCTTAGGTGGAGGGCAAGGGGGCACCCTGGGGCCTACACTGCAAGTCCAGGGAGAGAGGTGGACCCCTGGGTAGCTTACTGGGGTCAGAGGCCCTTAGGTGGAGGGCCAGGGGGCACCCTGGGGCCTACACTGCAAGTCCAGGGAGAGAGGTGGACCCCTGGGTAGCTTGCTGGGGTCAGAGGCCCCTAGGTGGAGGGCCAGGAGGCACAATGGGGCCTATACTGCTGGTCCAGGGAGAGAGTTGGACCCCTGGGTAGCTTGCTGGGGTCATGGGCCCTTAGGTGGAGGGCCAGGGGGCACCCTGGGGCCTACACTGCAAGTCCAGGGAGAGAGGTGGACCCCTGGGTAGCTTGCTGGGGTCAGAGGCCCCCAGGTGGAGGGCCAGGGGGCACCCTTGGGCCTACACTGCAAGTCCAGGGAGAGAGGTGGACCCCTGGGTAGCTTGCTGGGGTCAGAGACCCCTAGTTGGAGGGCAAGGGGGCACCCTGGGGCCTTTAATGGAAGTCCAGGGAGGGAAGTGGACCCTGGGTAGCCTGCTGGGGTCAGATTCCCTTAGGTGGAAGGCCAGGGTGCACCCTGGGGCCTATACTGCAAGTCCAGGGAGAGAGGTGGACCCCTGGGTAGCTTGCTGGGGTCAGGGGCCCTTAGGTGGAGGGCCAGGGGCACCCTGGGGCCTATACTGCATGTCCAGGAAGAGATGTGGACCCCTGGATAGCTTGCTGGGGTCAAAGGCCCCTAAGTGGAGTGCCAGGGGCACCCTGCGGCCTATACTGCAAGTCCAGGGAGAGAGGTGGACCCCTGGGTAGCTTGCTGGGGTCAGGGGCACTTAGGTGGAGGGCCAGGGGGCACCCTGGGGCCTAAACTGCAAGTCCAGGTAGAGAGGTGGACCCCTGGGTAGCTTGCTGGGGTCAGAGGCCCCTAGGTGGAGGGCCAGGAGGCACAATGGGGCCTATACTGCTAGTCCAGGGAGAGAGGTGGACCCCTGGGTAGCTTGCTGGGGTCAGGGGCCCTTAGGTGGAGGGCAAGGGGGCACCCTGGGGCCTACACTGCAAGTCTAGGGAGAGAGGTGGACCCCTGGGTAGCTTGCTGGGGTCAGAGGCCCCCAGGTGGAGGGCCAGGGGGCACCCTTGGGCCTACACTGCAAGTCCAGGGAGAGAGGTGGACCCCTGGGTAGCTTGCTGGGGTCAGAGACCCCTAGTTGGAGGGCCAGGGGGCACCCTGGGGCCTTTAATGGAAGTCCAGGGAGGGAAGTGGACCCTGGGTAGCCTGCTGGGGTCATATTCCCTTAGGTGGAAGGCCAGGGCGCACCCTGGGGCCTAAACTGCAAGTCCAGGGAGAGAGGTGGACCCCTGGGTAGCTTGCTGGGGTCAGGGGCCCTTAGGTGGAGGGCCAGGTGCACCCTGGGGCCTATACTGCAAGTCCAGGAAGAGAGGTGGACCCCTGGGTAGCTTGCTGGGGTCAGAGGCCCCTAGATGGGAGGGCCAGGGGGCATCCTGGGGCCTACACTGCAAGTCCAGGGATAGACACGGAACCCTGGGTAGCTTGCTGGGGTCAGGGGCACCTAGATGGAGGGCCAGGGGTAACCCTGGGGCCTATACTGCAAGTCCATGGAGAGAGGTGGACCCCTGGTTAGTTTGCTGGGCTCATGGGCCCTTAGGTAGAGGGCAAGGGGGCACCCCGGGGCCTACACTGCAAGTCCAGGGAGAGAGGTTGACCCCTGGGTAGCTTGCTGGGGTCAGAGGCCCCTAGGTGGAGGGCCAGGAGGCACAATGGGGCCTATACTGCTGGTCCAGGGAGAGAGGTGGACCCCTGGGTAGCTTGCTGGGTTCAGGATCCCTTAGGTGGAGGGCAAGGGGGCACCCTGGGGCCTACACTGCATGTCCAGGGAGAGAGGTGGACCCCTGGGTAGCTTGCTGGGGTCAGAGGCCCTTAGGTGGAGGGCAAGGGGGCACCCTGGGGCCTACACTGCAAGTCCAGGGAGAGAGGTGGTCGCCTGGGTAGCTTGCTGGGGTCAGAGGCCCTTAGGTGGAGGGCAAGGGGGCACCCTGGGGCCTACACTGCAAGTCCAGGGAGAGAGGTGGACCCCTGGGTAGCTTGCTAGGGTCAGGGGCCCTTAGGTGGAGGGCCAGAGGGCACCCTGGGGCCTATACTGCAAGTCCAGGAAGAGATGTGGACCCCTGGGTAGCTTGCTGGGGTCATAGGCCCCTAAGTGGAGTGCCAGGGGCACCCTGGGGCCTATACTGCAAGTCCAGGGAGAGAGGTGGACCCCTGGGTAGCTTGCTGGGGTCAGGGGCCCTTAGGTGGAGGGCCAGGCGGCACCCTGGTGCCTATAATGCAAGTCCAGGAAGAGAGGTGGACCCCTGGGTAGCTTGCTGGGGTCAGAGGCCCCTAGGTGGAGGGCCAGGGGGCATCCTGGGGCCTACACTGCAAGTCCAGGGATAGACACGGACCCCTGGGTAGCTTGCTGGGGTCAGGGGCACCTAGATGGAGGGCCAGGGGTAACCCTGGGGCCTATACTGCAAGTCCAGGGAGAGAGGTGGACCCCTGGTTAGTTTGCTGGGCTCATGGGCCCTTACGTGGAGGGCCAGGGGCACCCTGGGGCCTATACTGCAAGTCCAGGGAGAGAGCTGATTCTCTGGGTAGCTTGCTTTGGTCAAAAGCCCCTAGGTGGGGTGCAAGGGGGCACAATGGGGCCTATACTGCAAGTCCAGGGAGAAAGGTGGACCCCTGGGTAGCTTGCTGGGGTAAGGGGCCCCTAGGAGGAGGGCCAAGGGGCACCCTGGGGACTATACTGCAAGACCAGGGAGAGAGGTGGACCCCTTGGTAGCTTGCTGGGGTCAGGGGCCCTTAGGTGGAGGGCCAGGTGCACCCTGGGGCCTATACTGCAAGTCCAGGAAGAGATGTGGACCCCTGGGTAGCTTGCTGGGGTCATAGGCCCCTAAGTGGAGTGCCAGGGGCACCCTGGGGCCTATACTGCAAGTCCAGGGAGAGAGGTGGACCCCTGGGTAGCTTGCTGGGGTCAGGATCCCTTAGGTGGAGGGCAAGGGGGCACCCTGGGGCCTACACTGCATGTCCAGGGAAAGAGGTGGACCCCTAGGTAGCTTGCTCGGGTCAGGGGCCCTTAGGTGGAGGGCCAGGTGGCACCCTGGGGCCTATACTGCAAGTCCAGGAAAAGATGTGGACCCCTGGGTAGCTTGCTGGGGTCAGGGGCCCTTAGGTGGAGGGCAAGGGGGCACCCTGGGGCCTACACTGCAAGTCCAGGGAGAGAGGTGGACCCCTGGGTAGCTTGCTGGGGTCAGAGGCCCCCAGGTGGAGTGCCAAGGGGCACCCTTAGGCCTACACTGCAAGTCCAGGGAGAGAGGTGGACCCCTGGGTAGCTTGCCGGGGTCAGAGACCCCTAGTTGGAGGGCAAGGGGGCACCCTGGGGCCTTTAATGGAAGTCCAGGGAGGGAAGTGGACCCCTGGGTAGCTGGCTAGGGTCAGATTCCCCTAGGTGGAAGGCCATGGCGCACGCTGGGGCCTATACTGCAAGTCCAGGGAGAGAGGTGGACCCCTGGGTAGCTTGCTAGGGTCAGGGGCCCTTAGGTGGAGGGCCAGAGGGCACCCTTGGGCCTATATTGCAAGTCCAGGAAGAGATGTAGACTCCTGGGTAGCTTGCTGGGGTCATAGGCCCCTAAGTGGAGTGCCAGGGGCACCCTAGGGCCTATACTGCAAGTCCAGGGAGAGAGGTGGACCCCTGGGTAGCTTGCTGGGGTCAGGGGCCCTTAGGTGGAGGGCCAGGTGGCACCCTGGTGCCTATAATGCAAGTCCAGGAAGAGACGTGGACCCCTGGGTAGCTTGCTGGGGTCAGAGGCCCCTAGGTGGAGGGCCAGGGGGCATCCTGGGGCCTACACTGCAAGTCCAGGAATAGACACGGACCCCTGGGTAGCTTGCTGGGGTCAGGGGCACCTAGATGGAGGGCCAGGGGTAACCCTGGGGCCTATACTGCAAGTCCAGGGAGAGAGGTGGACCCCTGGTTAGTTTGCTGGGCTCATGGGCCCTTACGTGGAGGGCCAGGGGCACCCTGGGGCCTATACTGCTAGTCCAGGGAGAGAGGTGGACCCCTGGGTAGCTTGCTGGGGTCAGGGGCCCTTAGGTGGAGGGCAAGGGGGCACCCTGGGGCCTACACTGCAAGTCCAGGGAGAGAGGTGGACCCCTAGGTAGCTTGCTGGGGTCAGGGGCCCTTAGGTGGAGGGCAAGGGGGCACCCTGGGGCCTACACTGCAAGTCCAGGGAGAGAGGTTGACCCCTGAGTAGCTTGCTGAGGTCAGAGGCCCCTAGGTGGAGGGCCAGGAGGCACAATGGGGCCTATACTGCTGGTCCAGGGAGAGAGGTGGACCCCTGGGTAGCTTGCTGGGTTCAGAAGCCCCTAGATGGAGGGCCAGGGGGCACCCTGGGGCCTATACTGCAAGATCAGGGAGAGAGGTGGACCCTTGGGTAGCTTGCTGGGGTCAGAGACCCCTAGGTGGAGGGCAAGGGGGCACCCTGGGGCCTCCACTGCAAGTCCAGGGAGAGAGGTGGACCCCTGGGTAAATTGCTGGGGTCAGAGGCCCCCAGGTGGAGTGCCAAGGGGCACCCTTGGGCCTACACTGCAAGTCCAGGGAGAGAGGTGGACCCCTGGGTAGCTTGCCGGGGTCAGACACCCCTAGTTGGAGGGCAAGGGGGCACCCTGGGGCCTTTAATGGAAGTCCAGGGAGGGAAGTGGACCCCTGGGTAGCTGGCTAGGGTCAGATTTCCCTAGGTGGAAGGCCAGGGCGCACCCTGGGGCCTATACTGCAAGTCCAGGGAGAGAGGTGGACCCCTGGGTAGCTTGCTGGGGTGAGAGGCCCCCAGGTGGAGGGCCAGGGGGCACCCTTGGGCCTACACTGCAAGTCCAGGGAGAGAGCTGGTCCTCTTGGTAGCTTGCTTGGGTCAGAAGCCCCTAGGTGGCGTGCAAGGGGGCACCCTGGGGCCTATACTGCAAGTCCAGGGAGAGAGGTGGACCCCTGGGTAGCTTGCTGGGGTAAGGGGCCCCTAGGAAGAGGGCCAGGGGGCACAATGGGGCCTATACTGCTGGTCCAGGGAGAGAGGTGGACCCCTCGGTAGCTTGCTGGGTTCAGAAGCCCCTAGATGGAGGGCCAGGGGGCACCCTGGGGCCTATACTGCAAGATCAGGGAGAGAGGTGGACCCCTGGGTAGCTTGCTGGGGTCAGAGACCCCTAGGTGGAGGGCAAGGGGGCACCCTGGGGCCTCCACTGCAAATCCAGGGAGAGAGGTGGACCCCTGGGTAAATTGCTGGGGTCAGAGGCCCCCAGGTGGAGTGCCAAGGGGCACCCTTGGGCCTACACTGCAAGTCCAGGGAGAGAGGTGGACCCCTGGGTAGCTTGCCGGGGTCAGACACCCCTAGTTGGAGGGCAAGGGGGCACCCTGGGGCCTTTAATGGAAGTCCAGGGAGGGAAGTGGACCCCTGGGTAGCTGGCTAGTGTCAGATTCCCCTAGGTGGAAGGCCAGGGCGCACCCTGGGGCCTATACTGCAAGTCCAGGGAGAGAGGTGGACCCCTGGGTAGCTTGCTAGGGTCAGGGGCCCTTAGGTGGAGGGCCAGAGGGCACACTGGCGCCTATACTGCAAGTCCAGGGAGAGAGCTGATTCTCTGGGTAGCTTGCTGGGGTCAAAAGCCCCTAGGTGGGGTGCAAGGGGGCACCCTGGGGCCTTACTGCAAGTCCAGGGAGAGAGGTGGACCCCTGGGTAGCTTGCTGGGGTAAGGGGCCCCTAGGAGGAGGGCCAGGGGGCACCCTGGGGCCTATACTGCAAGACCAGGGAGAGAGGTGGACCACTTGGTAGCTTGCTGGGGTCAGGGGCCCTTAGGTGGAGGGCCAGGTGCACCCTGGGGCCTTTAATGGAAGTCCAGGGAGGGAAGTGGACCCTGGGTAGCTTGCTGGGGTCATATTCCCCTAGGTGGAAGGCCAGTGTGCACCCTGGTGCCTATACTGCAAGTCCAGGGAGAGAGGTGGACCCCTGGGTAGCTTGCTGGTGTCAGGGGCACCTAGATGGAGGGCCAGGGGTAACCCTGGGGCCTATACTGCAAGTCCAGGGAGAGAGGTGGACCCCTGGTTAGTTTGCTGGACTCATGGGCCCTTAGGTGGAGGGCCAGGGGCACCCTGGGGCCTACACTGCAAGTCCAGGGAGAGAGCTCGTCCTCTGGGTAGCTTGCTGGGGTGGGGGGCCCTTAGGTGGAGGGCAAGGGGGCACCCTGGGGCCTACACTGCAAGTCCAGGGAGAGAGGTGGACACCTGGGTAGCTTGCTGGGGTCAGGATCCCTTAGGTGGAGGGCAAGGGGGCACCCTGGGGCCTACACTGCATGTCCAGGGAGAGAGGTGGACCCCTGGGTAGCATGCTGGGGTCAGAGGCCCTTAGGTGGAGGGCAAGGGGGCACCCTGGGGCCTACACTGCAAGTCCAGGGAGAGAGGTGGTCCCCTGGGTAGCTTGCTGGGGTCAGAGGCCCTTGTGTGGAGGGCAAGGGGGCACCCTGGGGCCTACACTGCAAGTCCAGGGAGAGAGGTGGACCCCTGGGTAGCTTGCTGGGGTCAGAGGCCCCTAGGTGGAGGGCCAGGGGGCACCCTGGGGCCTATACTGCAAGATCAGGGAGAGAGGTGGACCCCTTGGTAACTTGCTGGGGTCAGAGACCCCTAGGTGGAGGGCAAGGGGGCACTCTGGGGCCTCCACTGCAAGTCCAGGGAGAGAGGTGGACCCCTGGGTAGCTTGCTGGGGTCAGAGGCCCCCAGGTGGAAGGCCAGGGGGCACCCTTGGGCCTACACTGCAAGTCCAGGGAGAGAGGTGGACCCCTGGGTAGCTTGCTGGGGTCAGAGACCCCTAGTTGGAGGGCAAGGGGGCACCCTGGGGCCTTTAATGGAAGTCCAAGGAGGGAAGTGGACCCTGGGTAGCCTGCTGGGGTCAGATTCCCTTAGGTGGAAGGCCAGGGCGCACCCTGGGGCCTATACTGCAAGTCCAGGGAGAGAGGTGGACCCCTGGGTAGCTTGCTGGGGTAAGGGGCCCTTAGTTGGAGGGCCAGGGGCACCCTGGGAACTATACTGCATGTCCAGGAAGAGATGTGGACCCCTGGGTAGCTTGCTGGGGTCATAGGCCCCTAAGTGGAGTGCCAGGGGCACCCTGGGGCCTATACTGCAAGTACAGGGAGAGAGGTGGACCCCTGGGTAGCTTGCTGGGGTCAGGGGCCCTTAGGTGGAGGGCCAGGGGGCACCCTGGGGCCTACACTGCAAGTCCAGGGAGAGAGGTGGACCCCTGGGTAGCTTGCTGGGGTCAGAGGCCCCTAGGTGGAGGGCCAGGTGGCATAATGGGGCCTATACTGCTGGTCCAGGGAGAGAGGTGGACCCCTGGGTAGCTTGCTGGGGTCAGGGGCCCTTAGGTGGAGGGCCAGGGGTCACCCTGGGGCCTACACTGCAAGTCCAGGGAGAGAGGTGGACCCCTGGGTAGCTTGCTGGGGTCAGAGGCCCCCAGGTGGAGGGCCAGGGGGCACCCTTGGGCCTACACTTCAAGTCCAGGGAGAGAGGTGGACCCCTGGGTAGCTTGCTGGGGTCAGAGACCCCTAGTTGGAGGGCCAGGGGCACCCTGGGGCCTTTTATGGAAGTCCAGGGAGGGAAGTGGACCCTGGGTAGCCTGCTGGGGTCAGATTCCCTTAGGTGGAAGGCCAGGGCGCACCCTGGGGCCTATACTGCAAGTCCAGGGAGAGAGGTGGACCCCTGGGTATCTTGCTGGGGTCAGGGACCCTTAGGTGGAGGGCCAGGTGCACCCTGGGGCCTATACTGCAAGTCCATGAAAAGATGTGGACCCCTGGGTAGCTTGCTGGGGTCATAGGCCCCTAAGTGGAGTGCCAGGGGCACCCTGGGGCCTATACTGCAAGTCCAGGGAGAGAGGTGGACCCCTGGGTAGCTTGCTCGGGTCAGGATCCCTTAGGTGGAGGGCAAGGGGGCACCCTGGGGCCTACACTGCATGTCCAGGGAGAGAGGTGGACCCCTGGGTAGCTTGCTGGGGTCAGGGGCCCTTAGGTGGAGGGCCAGGGGGCACCCTGGGGCCTATACTACAAGTCCAGGAAGAGAAGTGGACCCCTGGGTAGCTTGCTGGGGTCAGGGGCCCTTAGGTGGAGGGCAAGGGGGCACCCTGGGGCCTACACTGCAAGTCCAGGGAGAGAGGTGGACCCCTGGGTAGCTTACTGGGGTCAGAGGCCCTTAGGTGGAGGGCCAGGGGGCACCCTGGGGCCTACACTGCAAGTCCAGGGAGAGAGGTGGACCCCTGGGTAGCTTGCTGGGGTCAGAGGCCCCTAGGTGGAGGGCCAGGAGGCACAATGGGGCCTATACTGCTGGTCCAGGGAGAGAGGTGGACCCCTGGGTAGCTTGCTGGGGTCAGGGGCCCTTAGGTGGAGGGCCAGGGGGCACCCTGGGGCCTACACTGCAAGTCCAGGGAGAGAGGTGGACCCCATGGGTAGCTTGCTGGGGTCAGAGGCCCCCAGGTGGAGGGCCAGGGGGCACCCTTGGGCCTACACTGCAAGTCCAGGGAGAGAGGTGGACCCCTGGGTAGCTTGCTGGGGTCAGAGACCCCTATTTGGAGGGCAAGGGGGCACCCTGGGGCCTTTAATGGAAGTCCAGGGAGGGAAGTGGACCCTGGGTAGCCTGCTGGGGTCAGATTCTCTTAGGTGGAAGGCCAGGGTGCACCCTGGGGCCTATACTGCAAGTCCAGGGAGAGACGTGGACCCCTGGGTAGCTTGCTGGGGTCAGGGGCCCTTAGGTGGAGGGCCAGGGGCACCCTGGGGCCTATACTGCATGTCCAGGAAGAGATGTGGACCCCTGGGTAGCTTGCTGGGGTCATAGGCCCCTAAGTGGAGTGCCAGGGGCACCCTGGGGCCTATACTGCAAGTCCAGGGAGAGAGGTGGACCCCTGGGTAGCTTGCTGGGGTCAGGGGCACTTAGGTGGAGGGCCAGGGGGCACCCTGGGGCCTACACTGCAAGTCCAGGTAGAGAGGTGGACCCCTGGGTAGCTTGCTGGGGTCAGAGGCCCCTAGGTGGAGGGCCAGGAGGCACAATGGGGCCTATACTGCTAGTCCAGGGAGAGAGGTGGACCCCTGGGTAGCTTGCTGGGGTCAGGGGCCCTTAGGTGGAGGGCAAGGGGGCACCCTGGGGCCTACACTGCAAGTCCAGGGAGAGAGGTGGACCCCTGGGTAGCTTGCTGGGGTCAGAGGCCCCCAGGTGGAGGGCCAGGGGGCACCCTTGGGCCTACACTGCAAGTCCAGGGAGAGAGGTGGACCCCTGGGTTGCTTGCTGGGGTCAGAGACCCCTAGTTGGAGGGCCAGGGGGCACCCAGGGGCCTTTAATGGAAGTCCAGGGAGAGAGGAGGACCCCTGGGTAGCTTGCTCGGGTCAGGATCCCTTAGGTGGAGGGCAAGGGGGCACCCTGGGGCCTACACTGCATGTCCAGGGAGAGAGGTGGACCCCTGGGTAGCTTGGTGGGGTCAGGGGCCCTTAGGTGGAGGGCCAGGGGGCACCCTGGGGCCTATACTGCAAGTCCAGGAAGAGATGTGGACCCCTGGGTAGCTTGCTGGGGTCAGGGGCCCTTAGGTGGAGTGCAAGGGGGCACCCTGGGGCCTACACTGCAAGTCCAGGGAGAGAGGTGGACCCCTGGGTAGCTTACTGGGGTCAGAGGCCCTTAGGTGGAGGGCCAGGGGGCACCCTGGGGCCTACACTGCAAGTCCAGGGAGAGAGGTGGACCCCTGGGTAGCTTGCTGGGGTCAGAGGCCCCTAGGTGGAGGGCCAGGAGGCACAATGGGGCCTATACTGCTGGTCCAGAGAGAGAGTTGGACCCCTGGGTAGCTTGCTGGGGTCAGGGGCCCTTAGGTGGAGGGCCAGGGGGCACCCTGGAGCCTACACTGCAAGTCCAGGGAGAGAGGTGGACCCCTGGGTAGCTTGCTGGGGTCAGAGGCCCCCAGGTGGAGGGCCAGGGGGCACCCTTGGGCCTACACTGCAAGTCCAGGGAGAGAGGTGGACCCCTGGGTAGCTTGCTGGGGTCAGAGACCCCTAGTTGGAGGGCAAGGGGGCACCCTGGGGCCTTTAATGGAAGTCCAGGGAGGGAAGTGGACCCAGGGTAGCATGCTGGGGTCAGATTCCCTTAGGTGGAAGGCCAGGGTGCACCCTGGGGCCTATACTGCAAGTCCAGGGAGAGAGGTGGACCCCTGGGTAGCTTGCTGGGGTCAGGGGCCCTTAGGTGGAGGGCCAGGGGCACCCTGGGGCCTATACTGCATGTCCAGGAAGAGATGTGGACCCCTGGGTAGCTTGCTGGGGTCATAGGCCCCTAAGTGGAGTGCCAGAGGCACCCTGGGGCCTATACTGCAAGTCCAGGGAGAGAGGTGGACCCCTGGGTAGCTTGCTGGGGTCATAGGCCCCTAAGTGGAGTGCCAGGGGCACCCTGCGGCCTATACTGCAAGTCCAGGGAGAGAGGTGGACCCCTGGGTAGCTTGCTCGGGTCAGGATCCCTTAGTTGGAGGGCAAGGGGGCACCCTGGGGCCTAAACTGCATGTCCAGGGAGAGAGGTGGACCCCTGGGTAGCTTGCTGGGGTCAGGGGCCCTTAGGTGGAGGGCCAGGGGGCACCCTGGGGCCTATACTGCAAGTCCAGGAAGAGATGTGGACCCCTGGGTAGCTTGCTGGGGTCAGGGGCCCTTAGGTGGAGGGCAAGGGGGCACCCTGGGGCCTACACTGCAAGTCCAGGGAGAGAGGTGGACCCCTGGGTAGCTTACTGGGGTCAGAGGCCCTTAGGTGGAGGGCCAGGGGGCACCCTGGGGCCTACACTTCAAGTCCAGGGAGAGAGGTGGACCCCTGGGTAGCTTGCTGGGGTCAGAGGCCCCTAGGTGGAGGGCCAGGAGGCACAATGGGGCCTATACTGCTGGTCCAGGGAGAGAGGTGGACCCCTGGGTAGCTTGCTGGGGTCAGGGGCCCTTAGGTGGAGGGCCAGGGGGCACCCTGGGGCCTACACTGCAAGTCCAGGGAGAGAGGTGGACCCCTGGGTAGCTTGCTGGGGTCAGAGGCCGCCAGGTGGAGGGCCAGGGGGCACCCTTGGGCCTACACTGCAAGTCCAGGTAGAGAGGTGGACCCCTGGGTAGCTTGCTGGGGTCAGAGGCCCCTAGGTGGAGGGCCAGGAGGCACAATGGGGCCTATACTGCTAGTCCAGGGAGAGAGGTGGACCCCTGGGTAGCTTGCTGGGGTCAGGGGCCCTTAGGTGGAGGGCAAGGGGGCACCCTGGGGCCTACACTGCAAGTCCAGGGAGAGAGGTGGACCCCTGGGTAGCTTGCTGGGGTCAGAGGCCCCCAGGTGGAGGGCCAGGGGGCACCCTTGGGCCTACACTGCAAGTCCAGGGAGAGAGGTGGACCCCTGGGTAGCTTGCTGGGGTCAGAGACCCCTAGTTGGAGGGCCAGGGGGCACCCTGGGGCCTTTAATGGAAGTCCAGGGAGAGAGGTGGACCCCTGGGTAGCTTGCTCGGGTCAGGATCCCTTAGGTGGAGGGCAAGGGGGCACCCTGGGGCCTACACTGCATGTCCAGGGAGAGAGGTGGACCCCTGGGTAGCTTGCTGGGGTCAGGGGCCCTTAGGTGGAGGGCCAGGGGGCACCCTGGGGCCTATACTGCAAGTCCAGGAAGAGATGTGGACCCCTGGGTAGCTTGCTGGGGTCAGGGGCCCTTAGGTGGAGGGCAAGGGGGCACCCTGGGGCCTACACTGCAAGTCCAGGGAGAGAGGTGGACCCCTGGGTAGCTTACTGGGGTCAGAGGCCCTTAGGTGGAGGGCCAGGGGGCACCCTGGGGCCTACACTGCAAGTCCAGGGAGAGAGGTGGACCCCTGGGTAGCTTGCTGGGGTCAGAGGCCCCTAGGTGGAGGGCCAGGAGGCACATTGGGGCCTATACTGCTGGTCCAGGGAGAGAGGTGGACCCCTGGGTAGCTTGCTGGGGTCAGGGGCCCTTAGGTGGAGGGCCAAGGGGCACCCTGGGGCCTACACTGCAAGTCCAGGGAGAGAGGTGGCCCCTTGGGTAGCTTGCTGGGGTCAGAGGCCCCTAGGTGGAGGGCCAGGGGGCACCCTTGGGCCTACACTGCAAGTCCAGGGAGAGAGGTGGACCCCTGGGTAGCTTGCTGGGGTCAGAGACCCCTAGTCGGAGGGCAAGGAGGCACCCTGGGGCCTTCAATGGAAGTCCAGGGAGGGAAGTGGACCCTGGGTAGCCTGCTGGGGTCAGATTCCCTTAGGTGGAAGGCCAGGGTGCACCCTGGGGCCTATACTGCAAGTCCAGGGAGAGAGGTGGACCCCTGGGTAGCTTGCTGGGGTCAGGGGCCCTTAGGTGGAGGGCCAGGGGCACCCTGGGGCCTATACTGCATGTCCAGGAAGAGATGTGGACCCCTGGGTAGCTTGCTGGGGTCATAGGCCCCTAAGTGGAGTGCCAGGGGCACCCTGGGGCCTATACTGCAAGTCCAGGGAGAGAGGTGGACCCCTGGGTAGCTTACTGGGGTCAGAGGCCCTTAGGTGGAGGGCCAGGGGGCACCCTGGGGCCTACACTGCAAGTCCAGGGAGAAAGGTGGACCCCTGGGTAGCTTGTTGGGGTCAGAGGCCCCTAGGTGGAGGGCCAGGAGGCACAATGGGGCCTATACTGCTGGTCCAGGGAGAGAGGTGGACCCCTGGGTAGCTTGCTGGGGTCAGGGGCCCTTAGGTGGAGGGCCAGGGGGCACCCTGGGGCCTACACTGCAAGTCCAGGGAGAGAGGTGGACCCCTGGGTAGCTTGCTGGGGTCAGAGGCCCCCAGGTAGAGGGCCAGGGGGCACCCTTGGGCCTACACTGCAAGTCCAGGGAGAGAGGTGGACCCCTGGGTAGCTTGCTGTGGTCAGAGACCCCTAGTTGGAGGGCAAGGAGGCACCCTGGGGCCTTTAATGGAAGTCCAGGGAGGGAAGTGGACCCTGGGTAGCCTGCTGGGGTCAGATTCCCTTAGGTGGAAGGCCAGGGTGAACCCTGGGGCCTACACTGCAAGTCCAGGGAGAGAGGTGGACCCCTGGGTAGCTTGCTGGGGTCAGGGGCCCTTAGGTGGAGGGCCAGGGGCACCCTGGGGCCTATACTGCATGTCCAGGAAGAGATGTGGACCCCTGGGTAGCTTGCTGGGGTCATAGGCCCCTAAGTGGAGTGCCAGGGGCACCCTGGGGCCTATACTGCAAGTCCAGGGAGAGAGGTGGACCCCTGGGTAGCTTGCTGGGGTCAGGGGCACTTAGGTGGAGGGCCAGGGGGCACCCTGGGGCCTACACTGCAAGTCCAGGTAGAGAGGTGGACCCCTGGGTAGCTTGCTGGGGTCAGGGGCCCTTAGGTGGAGGGCAAGGGGGCACCCTGGGGCCTACACTGCAAGTCCAGGGAGAGAGTTGGACCCCTGTTTAGCTTGCTGGGGTCAGAGGCCCTTAGGTGGAGGGCCAGGGGGCACCCTGGGGCCTACACTGCAAGTCCAGGGAGAGAGGTGGACCCCTGGGTAGCTTGCTGGGGTCAGAGGCCCCTAGGTGGAGGGCCAGGAGGCACAATGGGGCCTATACTGCTAGTCCAGGGAGAGAGGTGGACCCCTGGGTAGCTTGCTGGGGTCAGGGGCCCTTAGGTGGAGGGCAAGGGGGCACCCTGGGGCCTACACTGCAAGTCCAGGGAGAGAGGTGGACCCCTGGGTAGCTTGCTGGGGTCAGAGGCCCCCAGGTGGAGGGCCAGGGGGCACCCTTGGGCCTACACTGCAAGTCCAGGGAGAGAGGTGGACCCCTGGGTAGCTTGCTGGGGTCAGAGACCCCTAGTTGGAGGGCCAGGGGGCACCCTGGGGCCTTTAATGGAAGTCCAGGGAGAGAGGTGGACCCCTGGGTAGCTTGCTCGGGTCAGGATCCCTTAGGTGGAGGGCAAGGGGGCACCCTGGGGCCTACACTGCATGTCCAGGGAGAGAGGTGGACCCCTGGGTAGCTTGCTGGGGTCAGGGGCCCTTAGGTGGAGGGCCAGGGGGCACCCTGGGGCCTATACTGCAAGTCCAGGAAGAGATGTGGACCCCTGGGTAGCTTGCTGGGGTCAGGGGCCCTTAGGTGGAGGGCAAGGGGGCACCCTGGGGCCTACACTGCAAGTCCAGGGAGAGAGGTGGACCCCTGGGTAGCTTACTGGGGTCAGAGGCCCTTAGGTGGAGGGCCAGGGGGCACCCTGGGGCCTACACTGCAAGTCCAGGGAGAGAGGTGGACCCCTGGGTAGCTTGCTGGGGTCAGAGGCCCCTAGGTGGAGGGCCAGGAGGCACATTGGGGCCTATACTGCTGGTCCAGGGAGAGAGGTGGACCCCTGGGTAGCTTGCTGGGGTCAGGGGCCCTTAGGTGGAGGGCCAAGGGGCACCCTGGGGCCTACACTGCAAGTCCAGGGAGAGAGGTGGCCCCTTGGGTAGCTTGCTGGGGTCAGAGGCCCCTAGGTGGAGGGCCAGGGGGCACCCTTGGGCCTACACTGCAAGTCCAGGGAGAGAGGTGGACCCCTGGGTAGCTTGCTGGGGTCAGAGACCCCTAGTCGGAGGGCAAGGAGGCACCCTGGGGCCTTCAATGGAAGTCCAGGGAGGGAAGTGGACCCTGGGTAGCCTGCTGGGGTCAGATTCCCTTAGGTGGAAGGCCAGGGTGCACCCTGGGGCCTATACTGCAAGTCCAGGGAGAGAGGTGGACCCCTGGGTAGCTTGCTGGGGTCAGGGGCCCTTAGGTGGAGGGCCAGGGGCACCCTGGGGCCTATACTGCATGTCCAGGAAGAGATGTGGACCCCTGGGTAGCTTGCTGGGGTCATAGGCCCCTAAGTGGAGTGCCAGGGGCACCCTGGGGCCTATACTGCAAGTCCAGGGAGAGAGGTGGACCCCTGGGTAGCTTACTGGGGTCAGAGGCCCTTAGGTGGAGGGCCAGGGGGCACCCTGGGGCCTACACTGCAAGTCCAGGGAGAAAGGTGGACCCCTGGGTAGCTTGTTGGGGTCAGAGGCCCCTAGGTGGAGGGCCAGGAGGCACAATGGGGCCTATACTGCTGGTCCAGGGAGAGAGGTGGACCCCTGGGTAGCTTGCTGGGGTCAGGGGCCCTTAGGTGGAGGGCCAGGGGGCACCCTGGGGCCTACACTGCAAGTCCAGGGAGAGAGGTGGACCCCTGGGTAGCTTGCTGGGGTCAGAGGCCCCCAGGTAGAGGGCCAGGGGGCACCCTTGGGCCTACACTGCAAGTCCAGGGAGAGAGGTGGACCCCTGGGTAGCTTGCTGTGGTCAGAGACCCCTAGTTGGAGGGCAAGGAGGCACCCTGGGGCCTTTAATGGAAGTCCAGGGAGGGAAGTGGACCCTGGGTAGCCTGCTGGGGTCAGATTCCCTTAGGTGGAAGGCCAGGGTGAACCCTGGGGCCTACACTGCAAGTCCAGGGAGAGAGGTGGACCCCTGGGTAGCTTGCTGGGGTCAGGGGCCCTTAGGTGGAGGGCCAGGGGCACCCTGGGGCCTATACTGCATGTCCAGGAAGAGATGTGGACCCCTGGGTAGCTTGCTGGGGTCATAGGCCCCTAAGTGGAGTGCCAGGGGCACCCTGGGGCCTATACTGCAAGTCCAGGGAGAGAGGTGGACCCCTGGGTAGCTTGCTGGGGTCAGGGGCACTTAGGTGGAGGGCCAGGGGGCACCCTGGGGCCTACACTGCAAGTCCAGGTAGAGAGGTGGACCCCTGGGTAGCTTGCTGGGGTCAGGGGCCCTTAGGTGGAGGGCAAGGGGGCACCCTGGGGCCTACACTGCAAGTCCAGGGAGAGAGTTGGACCCCTGTTTAGCTTGCTGGGGTCAGAGGCCCTTAGGTGGAGGGCCAGGGGGCACCCTGGGGCCTACACTGCAAGTCCAGGGAGAGAGGTGGACCCCTGGGTAGCTTGCTGGGGTCAGAGGCCCCTAGGTGGAGGGCCAGGAGGCACAATGGGGCCTATACTGCTAGTCCAGGGAGAGAGGTGGACCCCTGGGTAGCTTGCTGGGGTCAGGGGCCCTTAGGTGGAGGGCAAGGGGGCACCCTGGGGCCTACACTGCAAGTCCAGGGAGAGAGGTGGACCCCTGGGTAGCTTGCTGGGGTCAGAGGCCCCCAGGTGGAGGGCCAGGGGGCACCCTTGGGCCTACACTGCAAGTCCAGGGAGAGAGGTGGACCCCTGGGTAGCTTGCTGGGGTCAGAGACCCCTAGTTGGAGGGCCAGAGGGCACCCTTGGGCCTTTAATGGAAGTCCAGGGAGGGAAGTGGACCCTGGGTAGCCTGCTGGGGTCAGATTCCCTTAGGTGGAAGGCCAGGGCGCACCCTGGGGCCTATACTGCAAGTCCAGGGAGAGAGGTGGACCCCTGGGTAGCTTGCTGGGGTCAGGGGCCCTTAGGTGGAGGGCCAGGTGCACCCTGGGGCCTATACTGCAAGTCCAGGAAGAGAGGTGGACCCCTGGGTAGCTTGCTGGGGTCAGAGGCCCCTAGGTGGAGGGCCAGGGGGCATCCTGGGGCCTACACTGCAAGTCCAGGGATAGACACGGAACCCTGGGTAGCTTGCTGGGGTCAGGGGCACCTAGATGGAGGGCCAGGGGTAACCCTGGGGCCTATACTGCAAGTCCATGGAGAGAGGTGGACCCCTGGTTAGTTTGCTGGGCTCATGGGCCCTTACGTGGAGGGCCAGGGGCACCCTGGGGCCTATATTGCAAGTCCAGGGAGAGAGCTGGTCCTCTTGGTAGCTTGCTTGGGTCAGAAGCCCCTTGGTGGGGTGCAAGGGGGCACCCTGGGGCCTATACTGCAAGTCCAGAGAGAGAGGTGGACCCCTGGGTAGCTTGCTGGGGTAAGGGGCCCCTAGGAAGAGGGCAAGGGGGCACCCTGGGGCCTACACTGCAAGTCCAGGGAGAGAGGTTGACCCCTGGGTAGCTTGCTGGGGTCAGAGGCCCCTAGGTGGAGGGCCAGGAGGCACAATGGGGCCTATACTGCTGGTCCAGGGAGAGAGGTGGACCCCTGGGTAGCTTGCTGGGTTCAGAAGCCCCTAGATGGAGGGCCAGGGGGCACCCTGGGGCCTATACTGCAAGATCAGGCAGAGAGGTGGACCCCTGGGTAGCTTGCTGGGGTCAGAGACCCCTAGGTGGAGGGCAAGGGGGCACCCTGGGGCCTCCACTGCAAATCCAGGGAGAGAGGTGGACCCCTGGGTAAATTGCTGGGGTCAGAGGCCCCCAGGTGGAGTGCCAAGGGGCACCCTTGGGCCTACACTGCAAGTCCAGGGAGAGAGGTGGACCCCTGGGTAGCTTGCCGGGGTCAGGGACCCCTAGTTGGAGGGCAAGGGGGCACCCTGGGGCCTTTAATGGAAGTCCAGGGAGGGAAGTGGACCCCTGGGTAGCTGGCTAGGGTCAGATTCCCCTAGGTGGAAGGCCAGGGCGCACCCTGGGGCCTATACTGCGAGTCCAGGGAGAGAGGTGGACCCCTGGGTAGCTTGCTAGGGTCAGGGGCCCTTAGGTGGAGGGCCAGAGGGCACCCTGGGGCCTATACTGCAAGTCCAGGAAAAGATGTGGACCCCTGGGTAGCTTGCTGGTGTCATAGGCCCCTAAGTGGAGTGCCAGGGGCACCTTGGGGCCTATACTGCAAGTCCAGGGAGAGAGGTGGAGCCCTGGGTAGCTTGCTGGGGTCAGGGGCCCTTAGGTGGAGGGCCAGGTGGCACCCTGGTGCCTATAATGCAAGTCCAGGAAGAGAGGTGGACTCCTGGGTAGCTTGCTGGGGTCAGAGGCCCCTAGGTGGAGGGCCAGGGGGCATCCTGGGGCCTACATTGCAAGTCCAGGGATAGACACGGACCCCTGGGTAGCTTGCTGGGGTCAGGGGCACCTAGATGGAGGGCCAGGGGTAACCCTGGGGCCTATACTGCAAGTCCAGGGAGAGAGGTGGACCCCTGGTTAGTTTGCTGGGCTCATGGGCCCTTACGTGGAGGGCCAGGGGCACCCTGGGGCCTATACTGCAAGTCCAGGGAGAGAGCTTATTCTCTGGGTAGCTTGCTGGGGTCAAAAGCCCCTAGGTGGGGTGCAAGGGGGCACCCTGGGGCCTATACTGCAAGTCCAGGGAGAGAGGTGGACCCCTGGGTAGCTTGCTGGGGTAAGGGGCCCCTAGGAGGAGGGCCAGGGGGCACCCTGGGGCCTAAACTGCAAGACCAGGGAGAGAGGTGGACCCCTTGGTAGCTTGCTGGGGTCAGGGGCCCTTAGGTGGAGGGCCAGGTGCACCCTGGGGCCTTTAATGGAAGTCCAGGGAGGGAAGTGGACCCTGGGTAGCTTGCTGGGGTCATATTCCCCTAGGTGGAAGGCCAGTGTGCACCCTGGGGCCTATACTGCAAGTCCAGGGAGAGAGGTGGACCCCTGGGTAGCTTGCTGGTGTCAGGGGCCCCTAGGTGGAGGGCCAGGAGGCACAATGGGGCCTATACTGCTGGTCCAGAGAGAGAGTTGGACCCCTGGGTAGCTTGCTGGGGTCAGGGGCCCTTAGGTGGAGGGCCAGGGGGCACCCTGGAGCCTACACTGCAAGTCCAGGGAGAGAGGTGGACCCCTGGGTAGCTTGCTGGGGTCAGAGGCCCCCAGGTGGAGGGCCAGGGGGCACCCTTGGGCCTACACTGTAAGTCCAGGGAGAGAGGTGGACCCCTGGGTAGCTTGCTGGGGTCAGAGACCCCTAGTTGGAGGGCAAGGGGGCACCCTGGGGCCTTTAATGGAAGTCCAGGGAGGGAAGTGGACCCTGGGTAGCATGCTGGGGTCAGATTCCCTTAGGTGGAAGGCCAGGGTGCACCCTGGGGCCTATACTGCAAGTCCAGGGAGAGAGGTGGACCCCTGGGTAGCTTGCTGGGGTCAGGGGCCCTTAGGTGGAGGGCCAGGGGCACCCTGGGGCCTATACTGCATGTCCAGGAAGAGATGTGGACCCCTGGGTAGCTTGCTGGGGTCATAGGCCCCTAAGTGGAGTGCCAGAGGCACCCTGGGGCCTATACTGCAAGTCCAGGGAGAGAGGTGGACCCCTGGGTAGCTTGCTGGGGTCATAGGCCCCTAAGTGGAGTGCCAGGGGCACCCTGCGGCCTATACTGCAAGTCCAGGGAGAGAGGTGGACCCCTGGGTAGCTTGCTCGGGTCAGGATCCCTTAGTTGGAGGGCAAGGGGGCACCCTGGGGCCTACACTGCATGTCCAGGGAGAGAGGTGGACCCCTGGGTAGCTTGCTGGGGTCAGGGGCCCTTAGGTGGAGGGCCAGGGGGCACCCTGGGGCCTATACTGCAAGTCCAGGAAGAGATGTGGACCCCTGGGTAGCTTGCTGGGGTCAGGGGCCCTTAGGTGGAGGGCAAGGGGGCACCCTGGGGCCTACACTGCAAGTCCAGGGAGAGAGGTGGACCCCTGGGTAGCTTACTGGGGTCAGAGGCCCTTAGGTGGAGGGCCAGGGGGCACCCTGGGGCCTACACTTCAAGTCCAGGGAGAGAGGTGGACCCCTGGGTAGCTTGCTGGGGTCAGAGGCCCCTAGGTGGAGGGCCAGGAGGCACAATGGGGCCTATACTGCTGGTCCAGGGAGAGAGGTGGACCCCTGGGTAGCTTGCTGGGGTCAGGGGCCCTTAGGTGGAGGGCCAGGGGGCACCCTGGGGCCTACACTGCAAGTCCAGGGAGAGAGGTGGACCCCTGGGTAGCTTGCTGGGGTCAGAGGCCCCCAGGTGGAGGGCCAGGGGGCACCCTTGGGCCTACACTGCAAGTCCAGGTAGAGAGGTGGACCCCTGGGTAGCTTGCTGGGGTCAGAGGCCCCTAGGTGGAGGGCCAGGAGGCACAATGGGGCCTATACTGCTAGTCCAGGGAGAGAGGTGGACCCCTGGGTAGCTTGCTGGGGTCAGGGGCCCTTAGGTGGAGGGCAAGGGGGCACCCTGGGGCCTACACTGCAAGTCCAGGGAGAGAGGTGGACCCCTGGGTAGCTTGCTGGGGTCAGAGGCCCCCAGGTGGAGGGCCAGGGGGCACCCTTGGGCCTACACTGCAAGTCCAGGGAGAGAGGTGGACCCCTGGGTAGCTTGCTGGGGTCAGAGACCCCTAGTTGGAGGGCCAGGGGGCACCCTGGGGCCTTTAATGGAAGTCCAGGGAGAGAGGTGGACCCCTGGGTAGCTTGCTCGGGTCAGGATCCCTTAGGTGGAGGGCAAGGGGGCACCCTGGGGCCTACACTGCATGTCCAGGGAGAGAGGTGGACCCCTGGGTAGCTTGCTGGGGTCAGGGGCCCTTAGGTGGAGGGCCAGGGGGCACCCTGGGGCCTATACTGCAAGTCCAGGAAGAGATGTGGACCCCTGGGTAGCTTGCTGGGGTCAGGGGCCCTTAGGTGGAGGGCAAGGGGGCACCCTGGGGCCTACACTGCAAGTCCAGGGAGAGAGGTGGACCCCTGGGTAGCTTACTGGGGTCAGAGGCCCTTAGGTGGAGGGCCAGGGGGCACCCTGGGGCCTACACTGCAAGTCCAGGGAGAGAGGTGGACCCCTGGGTAGCTTGCTGGGGTCAGAGGCCCCTAGGTGGAGGGCCAGGAGGCACATTGGGGCCTATACTGCTGGTCCAGGGAGAGAGGTGGACCCCTGGGTAGCTTGCTGGGGTCAGGGGCCCTTAGGTGGAGGGCCAAGGGGCACCCTGGGGCCTACACTGCAAGTCCAGGGAGAGAGGTGGACCCCTGGGTAGCTTGCTGGGGTCAGAGGCCCCTAGGTGGAGGGCCAGGGGGCACCCTTGGGCCTACACTGCAAGTCCAGGGAGAGAGGTGGACCCCTGGGTAGCTTGCTGGGGTCAGAGACCCCTAGTCGGAGGGCAAGGAGGCACCCTGGGGCCTTTAATGGAAGTCCAGGGAGGGAAGTGGACCCTGGGTAGCCTGCTGGGGTCAGATTCCCTTAGGTGGAAGGCCAGGGTGCACCCTGGGGCCTATACTGCAAGTCCAGGGAGAGAGGTGGACCCCTGGGTAGCTTGCTGGGGTCAGGGGCCCTTAGGTGGAGGGCCAGGGGCACCCTGGGGCCTATACTGCATGTCCAGGAAGAGATGTGGACCCCTGGGTAGCTTGCTGGGGTCATAGGCCCCTAAGTGGAGTGCCAGGGGCACCCTGGGGCCTATACTGCAAGTCCAGGGAGAGAGGTGGACCCCTGGGTAGCTTACTGGGGTCAGAGGCCCTTAGGTGGAGGGCCAGGGGGCACCCTGTGGCCTACACTGCAAGTCCAGGGAGAGAGGTGGACCCCTGGGTAGCTTGTTGGGGTCAGAGGCCCCTAGGTGGAGGGCCAGGAGGCACAATGGGGCCTATACTGCTGGTCCAGGGAGAGAGGTGGACCCCTGGGTAGCTTGCTGGGGTCAGGGGCCCTTAGGTGGAGGGCCAGGGGGCACCCTGGGGCCTACACTGCAAGTCCAGGGAGAGAGGTGGACCCCTGGGTAGCTTGCTGGGGTCAGAGGCCCCCAGGTAGAGGGCCAGGGGGCACCCTTGATCCTACACTGCAAGTCCAGGGAGAGAGGTGGACCCCTGGGTAGCTTGCTGGGGTCAGAGACCCCTAGATGGAGGGCAAGGAGGCACCCTGGGGCCTTTAATGGAAGTCCAGGGAGGGAAGTGGACCCTGGGTAGCTTGCTGGGGTCAGATTCCCTTAGGTGGAAGGCCAGGGTGAACCCTGGGGCCTACACTGCAAGTCCAGGGAGAGAGGTGGACCCCTGGGTAGCTTGCTGGGGTCAGGGGCCCTTAGGTGGAGGGCCAGGGGCACCCTGGGGCCTATACTGCATGTCCAGGAAGAGATGTGGACCCCTGGGTAGCTTGCTGGGGTCATAGGCCCCTAAGTGGAGTGCCAGGGGCACCCTGGGGCCTATACTGCAAGTCCAGGGAGAGAGGTGGACCCCTGGGTAGCTTGCTGGGGTCAGGGGCACTTAGGTGGAGGGCCAGGGGGCACCCTGGGGCCTACACTGCAAGTCCAGGTAGAGAGGTGGACCCCTGGGTAGCTTGCTGGGGTCAGGGGCCCTTAGGTGGAGGGCAAGAGGGCACCCTGGGGCCTACACTGCAAGTCCAGGGAGAGAGTTGGACCCCTGTTTAGCTTGCTGGGGTCAGAGGCCCTTAGGTGGAGGGCCAGGGGGCACCCTGGGGCCTACACTGCAAGTCCAGGGAGAGAGGTGGACCCCTGGGTAACTTGCTGGGGTCAGAGGCCCCTAGGTGGAGGGCCAGGAGGCACAATGGGGCCTATACTGCTGGTCCAGGGAGAGAGTTGGACCCCTGGGTAGCTTGCTGGGGTCAGGGGCCCTTAGGTGGAGGGCCAGGGGGCACCCTGGGGCCTATACTGCAAGTCCAGGGAGAGAGGTGGACCCCTGGGTAGCTTACTGGGGTCAGAGGCCCTTAGGTGGAGGGCCAGGGGGCACCCTGTGGCCTACACTGCAAGTCCAGGGAGAGAGGTGGACCCCTGGGTAGCTTGTTGGGGTCAGAGGCCCCTAGGTGGAGGGCCAGGAGGCACAATGGGGCCTATACTGCTGGTCCAGGGAGAGAGGTGGACCCCTGGGTAGCTTGCTGGGGTCAGGGGCCCTTAGGTGGAGGGCCAGGGGGCACCCTGGGGCCTACACTGCAAGTCCAGGGAGAGAGGTGGACCCCTGGGTAGCTTGCTGGGGTCAGAGGCCCCCAGGTAGAGGGCCAGGGGGCACCCTTGATCCTACACTGCAAGTCCAGGGAGAGAGGTGGACCCCTGGGTAGCTTGCTGGGGTCAGAGACCCCTAGTTGGAGGGCAAGGAGGCACCCTGGGGCCTTTAATGGAAGTCCAGGGAGGGAAGTGGACCCTGGGTAGCTTGCTGGGGTCAGATTCCCTTAGGTGGAAGGCCAGGGTGAACCCTGGGGCCTACACTGCAAGTCCAGGGAGAGAGGTGGACCCCTGGGTAGCTTGCTGGGGTCAGGGGCCCTTAGGTGGAGGGCCAGGGGCACCCTGGGGCCTATACTGCATGTCCAGGAAGAGATGTGGACCCCTGGGTAGCTTGCTGGGGTCATAGGCCCCTAAGTGGAGTGCCAGGGGCACCCTGGGGCCTATACTGCAAGTCCAGGGAGAGAGGTGGACCCCTGGGTAGCTTGCTGGGGTCAGGGGCACTTAGGTGGAGGGCCAGGGGGCACCCTGGGGCCTACACTGCAAGTAAGTCCAGGTAGAGAGGTGGAACCCTGGGTAGCTTGCTGGGGTCAGGGGCCCTTAGGTGGAGGGCAAGAGGGCACCCTGGGGCCTACACTGCAAGTCCAGGGAGAGAGTTGGACCCCTGTTTAGCTTGCTGGGGTCAGAGGCCCTTAGGTGGAGGGCCAGGGGGCACCCTGGGGCCTACACTGCAAGTCCAGGGAGAGAGGTGGACCCCTGGGTAACTTGCTGGGGTCAGAGGCCCCTAGGTGGAGGGCCAGGAGGCACAATGGGGCCTATACTGCTGGTCCAGGGAGAGAGTTGGACCCCTGGGTAGCTTGCTGGGGTCAGGGGCCCTTAGGTGGAGGGCCAGGGGGCACCCTGGGGCCTACACTGCAAGTCCAGGGAGAGAGGTGGACCCCTGGGTAGCTTGCTGGGGTCAGAGGCCCCTAGGTGGAGGGCCAGGAGGCACAATGGGGCCTATACTGCTAGTCCAGGGAGAGAGGTGGACCCCTGGGTAGCTTGCTGGGGTCAGGGGCCCTTAGGTGGAGGGCAAGGGGGCACCCTGGGGCCTACACTGCAAGTCCAGGGAGAGAGGTGGACCCCTGGGTAGCTTGCTGGGGTCAGAGGCCCCTAGGTGGAGGGCCAGGAGGCACAATGGGGCCTATACTGCTAGTCCAGGGAGAGAAGTGGACCCCTGGGTAGCTTGCTGGGGTCAGAGACCCCTAGTTGGAGGGCCAGGGGGCACCCTTGGGCCTTTAATGGAAGTCCAGGGAGGAAAGTGGACCCTGGGTAGCCTGCTGGGGTCAGATTCCCTTAGGTGGAAGGCCAGGGCGCACCCTGGGGCCTATACTGCAAGTCCAGGGAGAGAGGTGGACCCCTGGGTAGCTTGCTGGGGTCAGGGGCCCTTAGGTGGAGGGCCAGGTGCACCCTGGGGCCTATACTGCAAGTCCAGGAAGAGAGGTGGACCCCTGGGTAGCTTGCTGGGGTCAGAGGCCCCTAGGTGGAGGGCCAGGGGGCATCCTGGGGCCTACACTGCAAGTCCAGGGATAGACACGGAACCCTGGGTAGCTTGCTGGGGTCAGGGGCACCTAGATGGAGGGCCAGGGGTAACCCTGGGGCCTATACTGCAAGTCCATGGAGAGAGGTGGACCCCTGGTTAGTTTGCTGGGCTCATGGGCCCTTACGTGGAGGGCCAGGGGCACCCTGGGGCCTATATTGCAAGTCCAGGGAGAGAGCTGGTCCTCTTGGTAGCTTGCTTGGGTCAGAAGCCCCTTGGTGGGGTGCAAGGGGGCACCCTGGGGCCTATACTGCAAGTCCAGAGAGAGAGGTGGACCCCTGGGTAGCTTGCTGGGGTAAGGGGCCCCTAGGAAGAGGGCCAGGGGGCACCCTGGGGCCTATACTGCAAGACCAGGGAGAGAGGTGGACCCCTGGGTAGCTTGCTGGGGTCAGGGGCCCTTAGGTGGAGGGCAAGGGGGCACCCTGGGGCCTACACTGCAAGTCCAGGGAGAGAGGTTGACCCCTGGGTAGCTTGCTGGGGTCAGAGGCCCCTAGGTGGAGGGCCAGGAGGCACAATGGGGCCTATACTGCTGGTCCAGGGAGAGAGGTGGACCCCTGGGTAGCTTGCTGGGTTCAGAAGCCCCTAGATGGAGGGCCAGGGGGCACCCTGGGGCCTATACTGCATGATCAGGCAGAGAGGTGGACCCCTGGGTAGCTTGCTGGGGTCAGAGACCCCTAGGTGGAGGGCAAGGGGGCACCCTGGGGCCTCCACTGCAAGTCCAGGGAGAGAGGTGGACCCCTGGGTAAATTGCTGGGGTCAGAGGCCCCCAGGTGGAGTGCCAAGGGGCACCCTTGGGCCTACACTGCAAGTCCAGGGAGAGAGGTGGACCCCTGGGTAGCTTGCCGGGGTCAGGGACCCCTAGTTGGAGGGCAAGGGGGCACCCTGGGGCCTTTAATGGAAGTCCAGGGAGGGAAGTGGACCCCTGGGTAGCTGGCTAGGGTCAGATTCCCCTAGGTGGAAGGCCAGGGCGCACCCTGGGGCCTATACTGCGAGTCCAGGGAGAGAGGTGGACCCCTGGGTAGCTTGCTAGGGTCAGGGGCCCTTAGGTGGAGGGCCAGAGGGCACCCTGGGGCCTATACTGCAAGTCCAGGAAAAGATGTGGACCCCTGGGTAGCTTGCTGGTGTCATAGGCCCCTAAGTGGAGTGCCAGGGGCACCTTGGGGCCTATACTGCAAGTCCAGGGAGAGAGGTGGAGCCCTGGGTAGCTTGCTGGGGTCAGGGGCCCTTAGGTGGAGGGCCAGGTGGCACCCTGGTGCCTATAATGCAAGTCCAGGAAGAGAGGTGGACCCCTGGGTAGCTTGCTGGGGTCAGAGGCCCCTAGGTGGAGGGCCAGGGGGCATCCTGGGGCCTACATTGCAAGTCCAGGGATAGACACGGACCCCTGGGTAGCTTGCTGGGGTCAGGGGCACCTAGATGGAGGGCCAGGGGTAACCCTGGGGCCTATACTGCAAGTCCAGGGAGAGAGGTGGACCCCTGGTTAGTTTGCTGGGCTCATGGGCCCTTACGTGGAGGGCCAGGGGCACCCTGGGGCCTATACTGCAAGTCCAGGGAGAGAGCTGATTCTCTGGGTAGCTTGCTGGGGTCAAAAGCCCCTAGGTGGGGTGCAAGGGGGCACCCTGGGGCCTATACTGCAAGTCCAGGGAGAGAGGTGGACCCCTGGGTAGCTTGCTGGGGTAAGGGGCCCCTAGGAGGAGGGCCAGGGGGCACCCTGGGGCCTAAACTGCAAGACCAGGGAGAGAGGTGGACCCCTTGGTAGCTTGCTGGGGTCAGGGGCCCTTAGGTGGAGGGCCAGGTGCACCCTGGGGCCTTTAATGGAAGTCCAGGGAGGGAAGTGGACCCTGGGTAGCTTGCTGGGGTCATATTCCCCTAGGTGGAAGGCCAGTGTGCACCCTGGGGCCTATACTGCAAGTCCAGGGAGAGAGGTGGACCCCTGGGTAGCTTGCTGGTGTCAGGGGCACCTAGATGGAGGGCCAGGGGTAACCCTGGGGCCTATACTGCAAGTCCAGGGAGAGAGGTGGACCCCTGGTTAGTTTGCTGGACTCATGGGCCCTTAGGTGGAGGGCTAGGGGCACCCTGGGGCCTATACTGCAAGTCCAGGGAGAGAGCTGGTCCTCTGGGTAGCTTGCTTGGGTGGGGGGCCCTTAGGTGGAGGGCAAGGGGGCACCCTGGGGCCTACACTGCAAGTCCAGGGAGAGAGCTGGTCCTCTGGGTAGCTTGCTTGGGTGGGGGGCCCTTAGGTGGAGGGCAAGGGGGCACCCTGGGGCCTACACTGCAAGTCCAGGGAGAGAGGTGGACCCCTGGGTAGCTTGCCGGGGTCAGAGACCTCTAGTTGGAGGGCAAGGGGGCACCCTGGGGCCTTTAATGGAAGTCCAGGGAGGGAAGTGGACCCCTGGGTAGCTGGCTAGGGTCAGATTCCCCTAGGTGGAAGGCCAGGGCGCACCCTGGGGCCTATACTGCGAGTCCAGGGAGAGAGGTGGACCCCTGGGTAGCTTGCTAGGGTCAGGGGCCCTTAGGTGGAGGGCCAGAGGGCACCCTGGGGCCTATACTGCAAGTCCAGGAAAAGATGTGGACCCCTGGGTAGCTTGCTGGTGTCATAGGCCCCTAAGTGGAGTGCCAGGGGCACCTTGGGGCCTATACTGCAAGTCCAGGGAGAGAGGTGGAGCCCTGGGTAGCTTGCTGGGGTCAGGGGCCCTTAGGTGGAGGGCCAGGTGGCACCCTGGTGCCTATAATGCAAGTCCAGGAAGAGAGGTGGACCCCTGTGTAGCTTGCTGGGGTCAGAGGCCCCTAGGTGGAGGGCCAGGGGGCATCCTGGGGCCTACATTGCAAGTCCAGGGATAGACACGGACCCCTGGGTAGCTTGCTGGGGTCAGGGGCACCTAGATGGAGGGCCAGGGGTAACCCTGGGGCCTATACTGCAAGTCCAGGGAGAGAGGTGGACCCCTGGTTAGTTTGCTGGGCTCATGGGCCATTACGTGGAGGGCCAGGGGCACCCTGGGGCCTATACTGCAAGTCCAGGGAGAGAGCTGATTCTCTGGGTAGCTTGCTGGGGTCAAAAGCCCCTAGGTGGGGTGCAAGGGGACACCCTGGGGCCTATACTGCAAGTCCAGGGAGAGAGGTGGACCCCTGGGTAGCTTGCTGGGGTAAGGGGCCCCTAGGAGGAGGGCCAGGGGGCACCCTGGGGCCTAAACTGCAAGACCAGGGAGAGAGGTGGACCCCTTGGTAGCTTGCTGGGGTCAGGGGCCCTTAGGTGGAGGGCCAGGTGCACCCTGGGGCCTTTAATGGAAGTCCAGGGAGGGAAGTGGACCCTGGGAAGCTTGCTGGGGTCATATTCCCCTAGGTGGAAGGCCAGTGTGCACCCTGGGGCTTATACTGCAAGTCCAGGGAGAGAGGTGGACCCCTGGGTAGCTTGCTGGTGTCAGGGGCACCTAGATGGAGGGCCAGGGGTAACCCTGGGGCCTATACTGCAAGTCCAGGGAGAGAGGTGGACCCCTGGTTAGTTTGCTGGACTCATGGGCCCTTAGGTGGAGGGCTAGGGGCACCCTGGGGCCTATACTGCAAGTCCAGGGAGAGAGCTGGTCCTCTGGGTAGCTTGCTTGGGTGAGGGGGCCCTTAGGTGGAGGGCAAGGGGGCACCCTGGGGCCTACACTGCAAGTCCAGGGAGAGAGGTGGACCCCTGGGTAGCTTGCTGGGGTCAGGGGCCCTTAGGTGGAGGGCCAGGGGGCACCCTGGGGCCTATACTGCAAGTCCATGAAGAGATGTGGACCCCTGGGTAGCTTGCTGGGGTCATAGGCCCCTAAGTGGAGTGCCAGGGGCACCCTGGGGCATATACTGCAAGTCCAGGGAGAGAGGTGGACCCCTGGGTAGCTTGCTCGGGTCAGGATCCCTTAGGTGGAGGGCAAGGGGGCACCCAGGGGCCTACACTGCATGTCCAGGGAGAGAGGTGGACCCCTGGGTAGCTGGCTAGGGTCAGATTCCCCTAGGTGGAAGGCCAGGGCGCACCCTGGGGCCTATACTGCGAGTCCAGGGAGAGAGGTGGACCCCTGGGTAGCTTGCTAGGGTCAGGGGCCCTTAGGTGGAGGGCCAGAGGGCACCCTGGGGCCTATACTGCAAGTCCAGGAAAAGATGTGGACCCCTGGGTAGCTTGCTGGTGTCATAGGCCCCTAAGTGGAGTGCCAGGGGCACCTTGGGGCCTATACTGCAAGTCCAGGGAGAGAGGTGGAGCCCTGGGTAGCTTGCTGGGGTCAGGGGCCCTTAGGTGGAGGGCCAGGTGGCACCCTGGTGCCTATAATGCAAGTCCAGGAAGAGAGGTGGACCCCTGTGTAGCTTGCTGGGGTCAGAGGCCCCTAGGTGGAGGGCCAGGGGGCATCCTGGGGCCTACATTGCAAGTCCAGGGATAGACACGGACCCCTGGGTAGCTTGCTGGGGTCAGGGGCACCTAGATGGAGGGCCAGGGGTAACCCTGGGGCCTATACTGCAAGTCCAGGGAGAGAGGTGGACCCCTGGTTAGTTTGCTGGGCTCATGGGCCCTTACGTGGAGGGCCAGGGGCACCCTGGGGCCTATACTGCAAGTCCAGGGAGAGAGCTGATTCTCTGGGTAGCTTGCTGGGGTCAAAAGCCCCTAGGTGGGGTGCAAGGGGACACCCTGGGGCCTATACTGCAAGTCCAGGGAGAGAGGTGGACCCCTGGGTAGCTTGCTGGGGTAAGGGGCCCCTAGGAGGAGGGCCAGGGGGCACCCTGGGGCCTAAACTGCAAGACCAGGGAGAGAGGTGGACCCCTTGGTAGCTTGCTGGGGTCAGGGGCCCTTACGTGGAGGGCCAGGTGCACCCTGGGGCCTTTAATGGAAGTCCAGGGAGGGAAGTGGACCCTGGGAAGCTTGCTGGGGTCATATTCCCCTAGGTGGAAGGCCAGTGTGCACCCTGGGGCTTATACTGCAAGTCCAGGGAGAGAGGTGGACCCCTGGGTAGCTTGCTGGTGTCAGGGGCACCTAGATGGAGGGCCAGGGGTAACCCTGGGGCCTATACTGCAAGTCCAGGGAGAGAGGTGGACCCCTGGTTAGTTTGCTGGACTCATGGGCCCTTAGGTGGAGGGCTAGGGGCACCCTGGGGCCTATACTGCAAGTCCAGGGAGAGAGCTGGTCCTCTGGGTAGCTTGCTTGGGTGGGGGGCCCTTAGGTGGAGGGCAAGGGGGCACCCTGGGGCCTACACTGCAAGTCCAGGGAGAGAGGTGGACCCCTGGGTAGCTTGCTGGGGTCAGGGGCCCTTAGGTGGAGGGCCAGGGGGCACCCTGGGGCCTATACTGCAAGTCCATGAAGAGATGTGGACCCCTGGGTAGCTTGCTGGGGTCATAGGCCCCTAAGTGGAGTGCCAGGGGCACCCTGGGGCATATACTGCAAGTCCAGGGAGAGAGGTGGACCCCTGGGTAGCTTGCTCGGGTCAGGATCCCTTAGGTGGAGGGCAAGGGGGCACCCAGGGGCCTACACTGCATGTCCAGGGAGAGAGGTGGACCCCTGGGTAGCTTGCTGGGGTCAGGGGCCCTTAGGTGAAGGGCCAGGGGGCACCCTGGGGCCTATACTGCAAGTCCAGGAAGAGATGTGGACCCCTGGGTAGCTTACTGGGGTCAGAGGCCCTTAGGTGGAGGGCCAGGGGGCACCCTGGGGCCTACACTGCAAGTCCAGGGAGAGAGGTGGACCCCTGGGTAGCTTGCTGGGGTCAGAGGCCCCTAGGTGGAGGGCCAGGAGGCACAATGGGGCCTATACTGCTGGTCCAGGGAGAGAGGTGGACCCCTGGGTAGCTTGCTGGGGTCAGGGGCCCTTAGGTGGAGGGCCAGGGGGCACCCTGGGGCCTACACTGCAAGTCTAGGGAGAGAGGTGGACCCCTGGGTAGCTTGCTGGGGTCAGAGGCCCCCAGGTGGAGGGCCAGGGGGCACCCTTGGGCCTACACTGCAAGTCCAGGGAGAGAGGTGGACCCCTGGGTAGCTTGCTAGGGTCAGAGACCCCTAGTTGGAGGGCAAGGGGCACCCTGGGGCCTTTAATGGAAGTCCAGGGAGGGAAGTGGACCCTGGGTAGCCTGCTGGGGTCAGATTCCCTTAGGTGGAAGGCCAGGGTGCACCCTGGGGCCTATGCTGCAAGTCCAGGGAGAGAGGTGGACCCCTGGGTAGCTTGCTGGGGTCAGGGGCCCTTAGGTGGAGGGCCAGGGGCACCATGGGGCCTATACTGCATGTCCAGGAAGAGATGTGGACCCCTGGGTAGCTTGCTGGGGTCATAGGCCCCTAAGTGGAGTGCCAGGGGCACCCTGGGGCCTATACTGCAAGTCCAGGGAGAGAGGTGGACCCTTGGGTAGCTTGCTGGGGTCAGGGGCACTTAGGTGGAGGGCCAGGGGGCACCCTGGGGCCTACACGTCAAGTCCAGGGAGAGAGGTGGACCCCTGGGTAGCTTGCTGGGGTCAGAGGCCCCTAGGTGGAGGGCCAGGAGGCACAATGGGGCCTATACTGCTAGTCCAGTGAGAGAGGTGGACCCCTGGGTAGCTTGCTGGGGTCAGGGGCCCTTAGGTGGAGGGCAAGGGGGCACCCTGGGGCCTACACTGCAAGTCCAGGGAGAGAGGTGGACCCCTGGGTAGCTTGCTGGGGTCAGAGGCCCCCAGGTGGAGGGCCAGGGGGCACCCTTGGGCCTACACTGCAAGTCCAGGGAGAGAGGTGGACCCCTGGGTAGCTTGCTGGGGTCAGAGACCCCTAGTTGGAGGGCCAGGGGGCACCCTGGGGCCTTTAATGGAAGTTCAGGGAGGGAAGTGGACCCTGGGTAGCCTGCTGGGGTCAGATTCCCTTAGGTGGAAGGCCAGGGCGCACCCTGGGGCCTATACTGCAAGTCCAGGGAGAGAGGTGGACCCCTGGGTAGCTTGCTGGGGTCAGGGGCCCTTAGGTGGAGGGACAGGTGCACCCTGGGGCCTATACTGCAAGTCCAGGAAGAGAGGTGGACCCCTGGGTAGCTTGCTGGGGTCAGAGGCCCCTAGGTGGAGGGCCGGGGGGCATCCTGGGGCCTACACTGCAATTCCAGGGATAGACACGGAACCCTGGGTAGCTTGCTGGGGTCAGGGGCACCTAGATGGAGGGCCAGGGGTAACCCTGGGGCCTATACTGCAAGTCCAGGGAGAGAGGTGGACCCCTGGTTAGTTTGCTGGGCTCATGGGCCCTTACGTGGAGGGCCAGGGGCACCCTGGGGCCTATATTGCAAGTCCAGGGAGAGAGCTGGTCCTCTTGGTAGCTTGCTTGGGTCAGAAGCCCCTAGGTGGGGTGCAAGGGGGCACCCTGGGGCCTATACTGCAAGTCCAGGGAGAGAGGTGGACCCCTGGGTAGCTTGCTGGGGTAAGGGGCCCCTAGGAAGAGGGCCAGGGGGTACCCTGGGGCCTATACTGCAAGACCAGGGAGAGAGGTGGACCCCTGGGTAGCTTGCTGGGATCAGGGGCCCTTAGGTGGAGGGCAAGGGGGCACCCTGGGGCCTACACTGCAAGTCCAGGGAGAGAGGTTGACCCCTGAGTAGCTTGCTGGGGTCAGAGGCCCCTAGGTGGAGGGCCAGGAGGCACAATGGGGCCTATACTGCTGGTCCAGGGAGAGAGGTGGACCCCTGGGTAGCTTGCTGGGTTCAGAAGCCCCTAGATGGAGGGCCAGGGGGCACCCTGGGGCCTATACTGCAAGATCAGGGAGAGAGGTGGACCCCTGGGTAGCTTGCTGGGGTCAGAGACCCCTAGGTGGAGGGCAAGGGGGCACCCTGTGGCCTCCACTGCAAGTCCAGGGAGAGAGGTGGACCCCTGGGTAAATTGCTGGGGTCAGAGGCCCCCAGGTGGAGTGCCAAGGGGCACCCTTGGGCCTACACTGCAAGTCCAGGGAGAGAGGTGGACCCCTGGGTAGCTTGCTGGGGTCAGAGACCCCTAGTTGGAGGGCCAGGGGGCACCCTGGGGCCTTTAATGGAAGTCCAGGGAGGGAAGTGGACCCTGGGTAGCCTGCTGGGGTCAGATTCCCTTAGGTGGAAGGCCAGGGCGCACCCTGGGGCCTATACTGCAAGTCCAGGGAGAGAGGTGGACCCCTGGGTAGCTTGCTGGGGTCAGGGGCCCTTAGGTGGAGGGCAAGGTGCACCCTGGGGCCTATACTGCAAGTCCAGGAAGAGAGGTGGACCCCTGGGTAGCTTGCTGGGGTCAGAGGCCCCTAGGTGGAGGGCCGGGGGGCATCCTGGGGCCTACACTGCAAGTCCAGGGATAGACACGGAACCCTGGGTAGCTTGCTGGGGTCAGGGGCACCTAGATGGAGGGCCAGGGGTAACCCTGGGGCCTATACTGCAAGTCCAGGGAGAGAGGTGGACCCCTGGTTAGTTTGCTGGGCTCATGGGCCCTTACGTGGAGGGCCAGGGGCACCCTGGGGCCTATATTGCAAGTCCAGGTAGAGAGCTGGTCCTCTTGGTAGCTTGCTTGGGTCAGAAGCCCCTAGGTGGGGTGCAAGGGGGCACCCTGGGGCCTTTAATGGAAGTCCAGGGAGGGAAGTGGACCCTGGGTAGCCTGCTGGGGTCAGATTCCCTTAGGTGGAAGGCCAGGGCGCACCCTGGGGCCTATACTGCAAGTCCAGGGAGAGAGGTGGACCCCTGGGTAGCTTGCTGGGGTCAGGGGCCCTTAGGTGGAGTGCCAGGGGCACCCTGGGGCCTATACTGCAAGTCCAGGGAGAGAGGTGGAGCCCTGGGTAGCTTGCTGGGGTCAGGGGCCCTTAGGTGGAGGGCCAGGTGGCACCCTGGTGCCTATAATGCAAGTCCAGGAAGAGAGGTGGACCCCTGGGTAGTTAGCTGGGGTCAGAGGCCCCTAGGTGGAGGGCCAGGGGGCATCCTGGGGCCTACACTGCAAGTCCAGGGATAGACACGGACCCCTGGGTAGCTTGCTGGGGTCAGGGGCACCTAGATGGAGGGCCAGGGGTAACCCTGGGGCCTATACTGCAAGTCCAGGGAGAGAGGTGGACCCCTGGGTAGCTTGCTGGGGTCAGAGGCCCCTAGGTGGAGGGCCGGGGGGCACCCTGGGGCCTACACTGCAAGTCCAGGTAGAGAGGTGGACCCCTGGGTAGCTTGCTGGGGCCAGAGGCCCCTAGGTGGAGGGCCAGGAGGCACAATGGGGCCTATACTGCTAGTCCAGGGAGAGAGGTGGACCCCTGGGTAGCTTGCTGGGGTCAGGGGCCCTTAGGTGGAGGGCAAGGGGGCACCCTGGGGCCTACACTGCAAGTCCAGGGAGAGAGGTGGACCCCTGGGTAGCTTGCTGGGGTCAGAGGCCCCCAGGTGGAGGGCAAGGGGGCACCCTTGGGCCTACACTGCAAGCCCAGGGAGAGAGGTGGACCCCTGGGTAGCTTGCTGGGGTCAGAGACCCCTAGTTGGAGGGCCAGGGGGCACCCTGGGGCCTTTAATGGAAGTCCAGGGAGGGAAGTGGACCATGGGTAGCCTGCTGGGGTCAGATTCCCTTAGGTGGAAGGCCAGGGCGCACCCTGGGGCCTATACTGCAAGTCCAGGGAGAGAGGTGGACCCCTGGGTAGCTTGCTGGGGTCAGGGGCCCTTAGGTGGAGGGCCAGGTGCACCCTGGGGCCTATACTGCAAGTCCAGGAAGAGAGGTGGACCCCTGGGTAGCTTGCTGGGGTCAGAGGCCCCTAGGTGGAGGGCCAGGGGGCATCCTGGGGCCTACACTGCAACTCCAGGGATAGACACGGAACCCTGGGTAGCTTGCTTGGGTCAGGGGCACCTAGATGGAGGGCCAGGGGTAACCCTGGGGCCTATACTGCAAGTCCAGGGAGAGAGGTGGACCCCTGGTTAGTTTGCTGGGCTCATGGGCCCTTACGTGGAGGGCCAGGGGCACCCTGGGGCCTATATTGCAAGTCCAGGGAGAGAGCTGGTCCTCTTGGTAGCTTGCTTGGGTCAGAAGCCCCTAGGTGGGGTGCAAGGGGGCACCCTGGGGCCTATACTGCAAGTCCAGGGAGAGAGGTGGACCCCTGGGTAGCTTGCTGGGGTAAGGGGCCCCTAGGAAGAGGGCCAGGGGGCACCCTGGGGCCTATACTGCAAGACCAGGGAGAGAGGTGGACCCCTGGGTAGCTTGCTGGGGTCAGGGGCCCTTAGGTGGAGGGCAAGGGGGCACCCTGGGGCCTACACTGCAAGTCCAGGGAGAGAGGTGGACCCCTGGGTAGCTTGCCGGGGTCAGAGACCCCTAGTTGGAGGGCAAGGGGGCACCCTGGGGCCTTTAATGGAAGTCCAGGGAGGGAAGTGGACCCCTGGGTAGCTGGCTAGGGTCAGATTCCCCTAGGTGGAAGGCCAGGGCGCACCCTGGGGCCTATACTGCAAGTCCAGGGAGAGAGGTGGACCCCTGGGTAGCTTGCTAGGGTCAGGGGCCCTTAGGTGGAGGGCCAGAGTTCACCCTGGGGCCTATACTGCAAGTCCAGGAAAAGATGTGGACCCCTGGGTAGCTTGCTGGGGTCATAGGCCCCTAAGTGGAGTGCCAGGGGCACCCTGGGGCCTATACTGCAAGTCCAGGGAGAGAGGTGGAGCCCTGGGTAGCTTGCTGGGGTCAGGGGCCCTTAGGTGGAGGGCCAGGTGGCACCCTGGTGCCTATAATGCAAGTCCAGGAAGAGAGGTGGACCCCTGGGTAGCTAGCTGGGGTCAGAGGCCCCTAGGTGGAGGGCCAGGGGGCATCCTAGGGCCTACACTGCAAGTCCAGGGATAGACACGGACCCCTGGGTAGCTTGCTGGGGTCAGGGGCACCTAGATGGAGGGCCAGGGGTAACCCTGGGGCCTATACTGCAAGTCCAGGGAGAGAGGTGGACCCCTGGTTAGTTTGCTGGGCTCATGGGCCCTTACGTGGAGGGCCAGGGGCACCCTGGGGCCTATATTGCAAGTCCAGGGAGAGAGCTGGTCCTCTTGGTAGCTTGCTTGGGTCAGAAGCCCCTAGGTGGGGTGCAAGGGGGCACCCTGGGGCCTATACTGCAAGTCCAGGGAGAGAGGTGGACCCCTGGGTAGCTTGCTGGGGTAAGGGGCCCCTAGGAAGAGGGCCAGGGGGCACCCTGGGGCCTATACTGCAAGACCAGGGAGAGAGGTGGACCCCTGGGTAGCTTGCTGGGATCAGGGGCCCTTAGGTGGAGGGCAAGGGGGCACCCTGGGGCCTACACTGCAAGTCCAGGGAGAGAGGTTGACCCCTGAGTAGCTTGCTGGGGTCAGAGGCCCCTAGGTGGAGGGCCAGGAGGCACAATGGGGCCTATACTGCTGGTCCAGGGAGAGAGGTGGACCCCTGGGTAGCTTGCTGGGTTCAGAAGCCCCTAGATGGAGGGCCAGGGGGCACCCTGGGGCCTATACTGCAAGATCAGGGAGAGAGGTGGACCCCTGGGTAGCTTGCTGGGGTCAGAGACCCCTAGGTGGAGGGCAAGGGGGCACCCTGTGGCCTCCACTGCAAGTCCAGGTAGAGAGGTGGACCCCTGGGTAAATTGCTGGGGTCAGAGGCCCCCAGGTGGAGTGCCAAGGGGCACCCTTGGGCCACACTGCAAGTCCAGGGAGAGAGGTGGACCCCTGGGTAGCTTGCCGGGGTCAGAGACCCCTAGTTGGAGGGCAAGGGGGCACCCTGGGGCCTTTAATGGAAGTCCAGGGAGGGAAGTGGACCCCTGGGTAGCTTGCTAGGGTCAGATTCCCCTAGGTGGAAGGCCAGGGCGCACCCTGGGGCCTATACTGCAAGTCCAGGGAGAGAGGTGGACCCCTGGGTAGCTTGCTAGGGTCAGGGGCCCTTAGGTGGAGGGCCAGAGGGCACCCTGGGGCCTATACTGCAAGTCCAGGAAAAGATGTGGACCCCTGGGTAGCTTGCTTGGGTCATAGGCCCCTAAGTGGAGTGCCAGGGGCACCCTGGGGCCTATACTGCAAGTCCAGGGAGAGAGGTGGAGCCCTGGGTAGCTTGCTGGGGTCAGGGGCCCTTAGGTGGAGGGCCAGGTGGCACCCTGGTGCCTATAATGCAAGTCCAGGAAGAGAGGTGGACCCCTGGGTAGTTAGCTGGGGTCAGAGGCCCCTAGGTGGAGGGCCAGGGGGCATCCTGGGGCCTACACTGCAAGTCCAGGGATAGACACGGACCCCTGGGTAGCTTGCTGGGTTCAGGGGCACCTAGATGGAGGGCCAGGGGTAACCCTGGGGCCTATACTGCAAGTCCAGGGAGAGAGGTGGACCCCTGGTTAGTTTGCTGGGCTCATGGGCCCTTACGTGGAGGGCCAGGGGCACCCTGGGTCCTATACTGCAAGTCCAGGGAGAGAGCTGATTCTCTGGGTAGCTTGCTGGGGTCAAAAGCCCCTAGGTGGGGTGCAAGGGGGCACCCTGGGGCCTATACTGCAAGTCCAGGGAGAGAGGTGGACCCCTGGGTAGCTTGCTGGGGTAAGGGGCCCCTAGGAGGAGGGTCAGGGGGCACCCTGGGGCCTATACTGCAAGACCAGGGAGAGAGGTGGACCCCTTGGTAGCTTGCTGGGGTCAGGGGCCCTTAGGTGGAGGGCCAGGTGCACCCTGGGGCCTTTAATGGAAGTCCAGGGAGGGAAGTGGACCCTGGGTAGCTTGCTGGGGTCATATTCCCCTAGGTGGAAGGCCTGTGTGCACCCTGGGGCCTATACTGCAAGTCCAGGGAGAGAGGTGGACCCCTGGGAAGCTTGCTGTTGTCAGGGGCACCTAGATGGAGGGCCAGGGGTAACCCTGGGGCCTATACTGCAAGTCCAGGGAGAGAGGTGGACCCCTGGTTAGTTTGCTGGACTCATGGGCCCTTAGGTGAAGGGCCAGGGGCACCCTGGGGCCTACACTGCAAGTCCAGGGAGAGAGCTGGTCCTCTGGGTAGCTTGCTGGGGTCATAGGCCCCTAAGTGGAGTGCCAGGGGCACCCTGGGGCCTATACTGCAAGTCCAGGGAGAGAGGTGAACCCCTGGGTAGCTTGCTGGGGTCAGGGGCACTTAGGTGGAGGGCCAGGGGGCACCCTGGGGCCTACACTGCAAGTCCAGGTAGAGAGGTGGACCCCTGGGTAGCTTGCTGGGGTCAGAGGCCCCTAGGTGGAGGGCCAGGAGGCACAATGGGGCCTATACTGCTAGTCCAGGGAGAGAGGTGGACCCCTGGGTAGCTTGCTGGGGTCAGGGGCCCTTAGGTGGAGGGCAAGGGGGCACCCTGGGGCCTACACTGCAAGTCCAGGGAGAGAGGTGGACCCCTGGGTAGCTTGCTGGGGTCAGAGGCCCCCAGGTGGAGGGCCAGGGGGCACCCTTGGGCCTACACTGCAAGTCCAGGGAGAGAGGTGGACCCCTGGGTAGCTTGCTGGGGTCAGAGACCCCTAGTTGGAGGGCCAGGGGGCACCCTGGGGCCTTTAATGGAAGTCCAGGGAGGGAAGTGTACCCTGGGTAGCCTGCTGGGGTCAGATTCCCTTAGGTGGAAGGCCAGGGCGCACCCTGGGGCCTATACTGCAAGTCCAGGGAGAGAGGTGGACCCCTGGGTAGCTTGCTGGGGTCAGGGGCCCTTAGGTGGAGGGCCAGGTGCACCCTGGGGCCTATACTGCAAGTCCAGGGAGAGAGGTGGACCCCTGGGTAGCTTGCTGGGGTCAGGGGCCCTTAGGTGGAGGGCCAGGGGGCACCCTGGGGCCTACACTGCAAGTCCAGGGAGAGAGGTGGACCCCTGGGTAGCTTGCTGGGGTCAGAGGCCCCTAGGTGGAGGGCCAGGTGGCACAATGGGGCCTATACTGCTGGTCCAGGGAGAGAGTAGGACCCCTGGGTAGCTTGCTGGGGTCAGGGGCCCTTAGGTGGAGGGCCAGGGGTCACCCTGGGGCCTACACTGCAAGTCCAGGGAGAGAGGTGGACCCCTGGGTAGCTTGCTGGGGTCAGAGGCCCCCAGGTGGAGGGCCAGGAGGCACCCTTGGGCCTACACTGCAAGTCCAGGGAGAGAGGTGGACCCCTGGGTAGCTTGCTGGGGTCAGAGACCCCTAGTTGGAGGGCCAGGGGCACCCTGGGGCCTTTAATGGAAGTCCAGGGAGGGAAGTGGACCCTGGGTAGCCTGCTGGGGTCAGATTCCCTTAGGTGGAAGGCCACGGCGCACCCTGGGGCCTATACTGCAAGTCCAGGGAGAGAGGTGGACCCCTGGGTATCTTGCTGGGGTCAGGGGCGCTTAGGTGGAGGGCCAGATGCACCCTGGGGCCTACACTGCAAGTCCAGGGAGAGAGGTGGACCCCTGGTTAGCTTACTGGGGTCGGAGGCCCTTAGGTGGAGGGCCAGGGGGCACCCTGGGGCCTACACTGCAAGTCCAGGGAGAGAGGTGGACCCCTGGGTAGCTTGCTGGGGTCAGAGGCCCCTAGGTGGAGGGCCAGGAGGCACAATGGGGCCTATACTGCTGGTCCAGGGAGAGAGGTGGACCCCTGGGTAGCTTGCTGGGGTCAGGGGCCCTTAGGTGGAGGGCCAGGGGGCACCCTGGGGCCTACACTGCAAGTCCAGGGAGAGAGGTGGACCCCTGGGTAGCTAGCTGGCGTCAGAGGCCCCAAGGTGGAGGGCCAGGGGGCACCCTTGGGCCTACACTGCAAGTCCAGGGAGAGAGGTGGACCCCTGGGTAGCTTGCTGGGGTCAGAGACCCCTAGTTGGAGGGCAAGGGGGCACCCTGGGGCCTTTAATGGAAGTCCAGGGAGGGAAGTGGACCCTGGGTAGCCTGCTGGGGTCAGATTCCCTTAGGTGGAAGGTCAGGGTGCACCCAGGGGCCTATACTGCAAGTCCAGGGAGAGAGGTGGACCCCTGGGTAGCTTGCTGGGGTCAGGGGCCCTTAGGTGGAGGGCCAGGGGCACCCTGGGGCCTATACTGCATGTCCAGGAAGAGATGTGGACCCCTGGGTAGCTTGCTGGGGTCATAGGCCCCTAAGTGGAGTGCAAGGGGCACCCTGGGGCCTATACTGCAAGTCCAGGGAGAGAGGTGGACCCCTGGGTAGCTTGCTGGGGTCAGGGGCACTTAGGTGGAGGGCCAGGGGGCACCCTGGGGCCTACACTGCAAGTCCAGGTAGAGAGGTGGACCCCTGGGTAGCTTGCTGGGGTCAGAGGCCCCTAGGTGGAGGGCCAGGAGGCACAATGGGGCCTATACTGCTAGTCCAGGGAGAGAGGTGGACCCCTGGGTAGCTTGCTGGGGTCAGGGGCCCTTAGGTGGAGGGCAAGGGGGCACCCTGGGGCCTACACTGCAAGTGCAGGGAGAGAGGTGGACCCCTGGGTAGCTTGCTGGGGTCAGAGGCCCCCAGGTGGAGGGCCAGGGGGCACCCTTGGGCCTACACTGCAAGTCCAGGGAGAGAGGTGGACCCCTGGGTAGCTTGCTGGGGTCAGAGACCCCTAGTTGGAGGGCCAGGGGGCACCCTGGGGCCTTTAATGGAAGTCCAGGGAGGGAAGTGGACCCTGGGTAGCCTGCTGGGGTCAGATTCCCTTAGGTGGAAGGCCAGGGCGCACCCTGGGGCCTATACTGCAAGTCCAGGGAGAGAGGTGGACCCCTGGGTAGCTTGCTGGGGTCAGGGGCCCTTAGGTGGAGGGCCAGGTGCACCCTGGGGCCTATACTGCAAGTCCAGGAAGAGATGTGGACCCCTGGGTAGCTTGCTGGGGTCAGAGGCCCCCAGGTGGAGGGCCAGGGGGCACCCTTGGGCCTACACTGCAAGTCCAGGGAGAGAGGTGGACCCCTGGGTAGCTTGCTGGGGTCAGAGACCCCTAGTTGGAGGGCCAGGGGGCACCCTGGGGCCTTTAATGGAAGTCCAGGGAGGGAAGTTTACCCTGGGTAGCCTGCTGGGGTCAGATTCCCTTAGGTGGAAGGCCAGGGCGCACCCTGGGGCCTATACTGCAAGTCCAGGGAGAGAGGTGGACCCCTGGGTAGCTTGCTGGGGTCAGGGGCCCTTAGGTGGAGGGCCAGGTGCACCCTGGGGCCTATACTGCAAGTCCAGGAAGAGATGTGGACCCCTGGGTAGCTTGCTGGGGTCATAGGCCCCTAAGTGGAGTGCCAGGGGCACCCTGGGGCCTATACTGCAAGTCCAGGGAGAGAGGTGGACCCCTTGGTAGCTTGCTAGGGTCAGGATCCCTTAGGTGGAGGGCAAGGGGGCACCCTGGGGCCTACACTGCATGTCCAGGGAGAGAGGTGGACCCCTGGGTAGCTTGCTGGGGTCAGGGGCCCTTAGGTGGAGGGCCAGGTGGCACCCTGGGGCCTATACTGCAAGTCCAGGAAGAGATGTAGACCCCTGGGTAGCTTGCAGGGGTCAGGGGCCCTTAGGTGGAGGGCAAGGGGGCACCCTGGGGCCTACACTGCAAGTCCAGTGAGAGAGGTGGACCCCTTGGTAAATTGCTGGGGTCAGAGGCCCCCAGGTGGAGTGCCAAGGGGCACCTTTGGGCCTACACTGCAAGTCCAGGGAGAGAGGTGGACCCCTGGGTAGCTTGCTGGGGTCAGAGGCCCCTAGGTGGAGGGCCAGGGGGCACCCTGGGGCCTATACTGCA